>NC_045788.1:17725345-18049845 GCF_009873245.2 Balaenoptera musculus | reverse complement strand
CTTTTACAAACCATATTTTCCTGACATACACCAAACTTGTAGTCACCTGAAATCCCAGACTTATTTAACATGCAATTAATCATAACATTTGAGCATCTTTCACATTAACTGCTGCACTTAATTCTACTTCTCCCTCATGCCCTCCATGTGTAATTTTTATTCAAACATAGATTCAGGACTTTACTCAGAAATCACCTCACAGCTATCAGAATGGCTATTATCAAAAAGACAACAAATAAGTATTGGTGAGGATGTGGAGAAAAGGGAACTTTCATGTACTGTTGGGAGAAATGTAAATTGGTGCAGCCACTATGGAAAACAGTATGGAGGTTCCTCAAAAACCTACAAATAGAACTACTATATGACACAGCATTTCGACTTCTGGGTATTTATCTGAAGAAAATCAAAACACTAATTCAAAAAGACATATGCACCCCTATGTTCACTGTAGCATTATTTATTTACAAGTGCCAAGATATGGAAGCAAACTAAGTGACCACCCACAGGTGAATGGATAAAGAAGATATGGTATATATAAATGTACACACACACACACAGGAATACTACTCAGCCATATAAAAGATAAAACCTTGCACTTGCAACAACGTAGATGGACCTAGAGGGTACTATGCTAAGTGAAATAAGTCAGACAGAGAAAAAGAAATACTGTATGATTTCACTTATATGTGGAATCTAAAAAACAAATGAACAAACATAACTAAACAGAAACAGAGTCATAGATACAGAGAGCAAACAGGTGGTTGCCAGAGGGGAGGGGTGGGGGGAAGAGAAGTAGGTGAGGGAGATTAAGAGGTACAAGCTCTCAGTGACAAAATAAATGAGTCACAGGTATGAAATATGCAGTGTGGGGTATATGTCAATAATTATGTAATATCTTTGTATGGTGACAGATGACCAGACTTATGATCATTTTGAAATGTATAGAAATATGAATCACTATGCTATATACCAGGAACATAGTGTTATAGGTCAATTATACTTCAAAAACAAACAACAAACAAACTCAGAAAAAAAAGATCACATTTGTAGCTACCAGAGGGGTCAGGGGAGGGAGAATTGGATAAAGGTAGTCAAAAGGTACAAACTTCCAGTTATAAGATAAATAAGTACTAGGGTTGTAATGTACAACATGATAAATATTATTAACACTGCTGTATGTTATATATGAATGTAGTTAAGAGAGTAAATCTAAGAGTTCTCATCACAAGGAAAAGAATTTTTTTTCTATTTCTTTAATGTTGTATCCATATGAGATGATGGATGTTCACTAAACCTACTGTGCTAATCATTTCATGATGTATGTAAGTCAGATCATTATGCTGTATACCTTAAATTTATACAGTGCTGTATGTCATTATATCTCAATAAAACTGAGGGAACAGTTTAGGATGGTAAATTTTGTATTATATGTATTTTGCCACAATTTTAAAAATCAGGGGGAAAAGTTATATACATTTAAACTTTCTAGGTCTAATGTTTCCCTTTTTATCATTTTCTGTTTAATTATTAAATTCTAAACAACCTAGTCTCCACACTAAAACCAGAGTAATCTGAGCTTTTAACTCCCCTACTCAAAATCCCTCAATGGTTCCTACTAGCCCTCAGGATAAAAACACCTTCATACAGTCATATCTTTCCATATTCTCCACCTATGCTCTACCCATACATAAACATCCATGTTCTGCTCCCTAAATTTGGCATCCTTTAAGGATGTTTACCTCTGTATTGCTCCTTCTTTGGAACCTAAATTCAAGAGTCATTTCTCTTATCATCAGATAAGGCTGACTTAGGTGCCTCTCCACTGTGCTCTTATACCACCTTTTATTTATTTTATTAAGGCACTCAGTGTCCTGTCACTGAAACAGGCTGCTTAAATAATGTCTCCCTACACAGCAAGTTCTTAGATGAACTAGACAAAGTCTCATTTCATTTTGTATCCTTGGCACCTTAATACATGCATGTACTAATTAAATTTACAGAATCAACATCATAACTTTCAGCTCCCTTCACATGGTGTTCCAGTCCTCAATATAGCATGCCCTTCCTCACTCAGCAAACTCCTGAATATCCTTTATGATCTCATTCATGTTTGTTATTTTTTTTCATGTTTGTTTTCTTTGCATCACTTCCCCAGACATCTCTGAGCAGAGTTAGTCAATCCCTTCTCTACGCATCTACCTTTTGTACAGTTCTTATAATTTCCGTACCTCCATATGGCAGAATCCATTAGTTGTCTACCCCTTTATTTGTTCCCTTCTTCCTAAGTAACAGAACTCCCCAACTGGGCTCACCACATGCCAACCACAATAAAAAATTATATTTTAAGCCTCCTTTGGAGTTAGATGTGACCATGTAAGTCTTATTCTCAAGTAGTAGTCAGTTGCAGCTTGCCTCCTATAACAAGTAAGGCAACCCACCCCTACATCTGGTTTTACCCAGTGTCCTTAACTCTGGTCTCCAGTATCACGTGTGACTCTGTCAGCCTCTATGATCTTACAAGACATGAATTAAGGATCACCTCAACTATTTCCATATCTAAACCTGGCAAAGCCAAGCCTTCAACCCCACTTTGCAAGCTGTACTTCTAGTCCACTACTTCCAGATAAATTTATCTCATTTTTTAACAAGGCTTTTTTAAAAAATTCTATTTTATCTATCATTGCTTTTATACAGCAGGCATATATTACCCATTCTAATATTTTTTAAAATTAGTTTAAAAATTTGTTAATTCAACTAATTATTAAAATTATATGGGTCCCTGAAGATATTGGTGAAGAAAGGTTAATATGACAAAGCCAAAAGACTGTATAGGATATATATGTACTTATTTTGCTATTAAAAAGAAACACATGCTTTTTTCCCCCCTGAAAATCATACCTATCATCTCATCAACTATTTTCTTTTTTCTTTTCTTTTCCCTTCCTTCCTTTTCTTCCTCCCTCCCTCCCCCTCCCTCCCTGTCTCTCTCCCCCTCCCTCCCTTCCTTCCTTTCTTTCATACTTTTTGCAGTGTAAAAGTTTCCAAATCTACTTTCAGAATACCATCACTACTACTAAGATAGAAACAATATTTATCACTGTATCACCAGTTCCTAGCATATCAGGCACACAAGGATCTAGTGACTGAGGCTGATGCCACATAAGGATATGTTACCTGTGGCGATGAGGTCAACAGGTAAGATTCTACATTCCCACTTTGTTAACAAACTGAGTTACGGGCAGTACTCAATTATCAATTCATCAAAAGACAGAAAGAGAAGCAAAAGAAAAAAAGTGGTAACCAAAACAAGTAAAAATAAGTCTATTTATAAACTAGATGTAAATGAGTTTAGTTCATTTATAAGAGATTATAATAAGAGGTTATCAGATTTGATATAAAAATAAAATACAAAATCAACTAAAGCTCCTTATAGGAGAGAAAAGCTGAAAATAAATGAAAAAATATTTTGGCGAACACCAACACAAAAAAAGATGATGTAGCAATCTTAATATCAGACAAAACAATATTATGGCAACATTAATAGGTATGGAGAGGTATTTCAAGTACACATGGAACGTTTTAAAAAACTAATCATGGAGTCACAAAGAAAGACAAAAAAATTTCAAAGAACTTATATCCAAGGCCACCTTCTCTGACCACAATATAATGTTGAAATCATCAATAAAACATCTTTTAAATGTTTAGAAACTTAAAAATGGACTCCTAGGCAAAAAATTTTAAAGAAAATCATAATAGAAATGATAAAATAAGAACCAAGCAACAATAAAAGTATTATGCTATCAAAATGTGGATCTCAGCTTATAGCTTTAATGCATTTTTAACAAAAATATAGATGAAATATGCTTAACTAATATTTTTCAATCAAAAACTGAAAAAAGATGAGAGTAAACATAAAGAAAGCATACATATAGTAATCATGTTTTTTAATTTTCTATATTTTGTAATGCTCTGATATGGCAGGGCCTTTCAGACCCAGGGAAGGACTGTCCCTCCCAGGATTACCTAATCCCTAGAGATAGCAAACAGTAAGCCCAAGAGCACATCTTTGATGTACAACCAATGAATCCAGAGCCCATATCCCCAACCATCTCCATCAAAAAAAACTCTCACATACCAAGCCAATATTCTCCCTGCCCTAAATCATGCCAGGGCCACTACTAGAAACAACTAAAGACCACCCCTATCACCCAGAGCTATAAATTATTCAAACTAGCCAACCCCAGACTTGCTCAAGCTTGCCTACCCTGACTCATCTTTCTCACAGAAACCACAATAAAGGCTCCATACTTTCCCCTTGACTCCTTTTGCCTCCTTGGTGTAGCGTGGCTTCTGTTTCTAAGGAACTCTGAGTAAAAACGTCTTCTTTCATGACAGTCATTTCCATGTCTGTGTGTCTTACTCTACCTGATTAAATCAAATCCTGCGTGCATTTCAAGACATTAAAGGAAATAAAGAGAAATTAAGAAAATGGAAAATCAGAAAAAAATATCCCAGAGAAGGGAAGAGTTTCTCAAACTTAATCAAAAAGCATAATATATGAAGGAAAAAAAATAAATAAATATGGAAAAGATTGACAAGTGAGTACATTAAATCCTCTGCTTTCCTTAAAATCAGTTGTGAGATAGAATTCACATACAAACTTCACTGATTTTAAGTGTAGAGTTTAATAAGTCTTGACAAATGTATAAAATTGTGAAACCCGCACCACAATCAAGATCTAAAACATTTTCATCACCACTTTCTGGTTCCCTTGTGCCCCTTTACAGTCAATCCTCTCCCCTTTAGCAACTACTAATGTGCTGTCACTATAGTTTATCTTTTCTTAAATTCCTCATAAATGAATCATACAGTTGATTACATAAAACTTAGAAGTTCTGTTCATCAGATTCCCTATTATAAAAAAAATCATTAACATACTTTTAGAAAATGTTATAAAAAAGCCTTACTAAAAAAGACGAAATTCTAGCAAGATTAGGATCACCGCAGAATGCAAACAGCAACTTATCAGACCTAGAGCTAAAGAGGTGGCATAATGGGGTTGGGACCCTTGCATTCTGGGAGGGAGCAGAACTGACACACACTCTAGAAATGGAATTGCCTTCCCTGCCCAAAGTGTTCCTCACATTTACAGTACAATACCTCTGCCCAGCACCACCATCCAATGGTTTCAAAATGTTTGCTTTACCAAAATGAGACCCATCTTAACCTCACCTCAAACCAAAGGACCCGTCTAATGGGGAAGGAGAAATAATAATAAGCATCTGACCATGGCATACACTGGTCCTACCACATATCACATCACCAGGAAACTGCCAAACTAACAAAATAATGGAATGGCATATTAAAGGCTCAACTGAACAGTCGCCCTGCTGGTCTTCCAGGATGACCCAACAACTATGGTGTTATAACCCTATTATCTAGAATGCACGAGTCCAGAAACCAAGAAGTAAAAGCTGGACTAACTAACTCTTTTCATCATCAATCCCAGTAACTCACTTGTGGAATATGGATTTCCCATACCCACAATTTAAAAGCTCTCCTGTATTAGAGGTCCTGAGGGTAATGCTTCTACCAGAAGATACAATAAGGGTTCTACTAAAAGCTACAACCATGGAAGATAATGGAAGAAAGGGTTCCAGAGGAGGAAGGCATCAAGCACCTCCTTGATGCAGGATGTGTTCTTTGCTGGAATGTTCTTCCCCACTTCT
Source organism: Balaenoptera musculus (assembly GCF_009873245.2). Classification (NCBI taxonomy): domain Eukaryota; kingdom Metazoa; phylum Chordata; class Mammalia; order Artiodactyla; family Balaenopteridae; genus Balaenoptera; species Balaenoptera musculus. The sequence goes on along the minus strand of NC_045788.1, from coordinate 18,044,116 downwards.
TTATCTGCTTAATTTCAACTCATCCATCCAGTCTCTAAGTAAGTGGAATTCCCTCAGAGAAACCTTTCCCAATCCCTGAATGCTAGGCCTAGACTAGTAGTCTCTCTCTCCTTTTACATTTCTCATGGTCCTGAAAGTTTCCTACATAATGGTTATCACAAATGTGTTGGTTGAAATATAACTAATGCAAACGTAACTGTACTAACTGAAATGTAATTAAATGAATGGGCACTAAAAAATGCTACAACCACTACCTGGGCACTTTGGCTTCCTCATGCTGATAGACCAGCAGACAAAGAAAGAAAGAAATATACTAGGAATGATTACTGACTCTCATTATCATTAGGAGTTGTTGTACACAGTGTAGGTAGGAAGCAGTCTGCCTCAGACTCAGGTTGTTTTACAAGCTTGGTACTAATAAAGGAAACAGGAAATTGCAGCAACCATGGCCCAAAAAGGGCAATACAACTAAGGGCTCAAGTCCCTCCGGTTTGGAAGTCTAGAGGTCACAAGCAATCTAGAGCAGCTGAACTGCCGGCCCAGCATAAGGGAAATCTAGAATGGGTGGTGAAAGAGGAAAATGATGAATATTAATCCCTGCTTCAAGACCAGTTGCAGCAGCAGGTAGCACCAGCTTGCACCAACAACCCTTTTTAAATTTCTGTTGAGGCTGCAGTGACTCGGTGAAGGATTAGAATCAATGCAGGGTCCAAACAGATCAGAGCAGAGCAAGAGGTACATTTGTGGTAACTTGTTACACAGCAAAAACCGAAAACAGCTAGAATCAAAGGAGAGGCTGGCAACAAGACACAGATTCTATCAGAAAAATCTTCATCTTCATGCAGTCCAACTCTCCTTTGATTCTAGCTGTATTAGTTTCCTAATGTTATGTAACAAACTGCCATAAATTTAGTGACTTAAAACAATACAAATTTGTTATCTTAAAGTTCTGGAGATAAGTTCAAAACAGGTTATACAGAGCTAAAATCAAAGCTTGCATTCCTTCAGGAGGCTCTAGGGGGAAATCCAGTCCAGCTTTTAGAGGCTGCCCAAATTCCCTGGCTCCTAGCCAGGTCATCATGACCTCTGCTTCCACTGTCACATTTCTTTCCTTCTTTTCTTAAATGAAACAGAGCCAATTTTATTCAAATTCTCCAAAATTTATATGCAACATATCGTTTCTAAAATGTTTCACCTTTATATAATAGTTTTATTATTTCACCTTTCTTTTATATTTTATAGTTTTTCCATTTTTTCTCTTTCTAAAACTGACGCTCCTGCCTTCCTCTTATAAGGCTCCTTGTGATTACACTGGGCGCACCCAGATAATCCAGAAAAAAATCAACCTATCTCCAGAGTTCCTTCTGCTATGCAAGGTAACATATTCACAGGTTTAGAAGATTAGGATGTATATATCTTTAGGAGACCATTATTCTGCCTACCACACTAGTCATAAGCCAAGGTTAATAGTTACAGGTAGATTCTGACTTACTTCCCCCACAGTATTCACTGTGATTCATTTTCTTTCTGCCCTAAGCCTTCTTTAAAGCCATGAAGTGAGACACCACTTGGCAGGCTCTTGTGTGCAGCCCTAAAATGGGGGAGGGAAGAAGAAAGAATTTATCCTGCACTGAGGCAACCGTCAACTGATGGAGAACAAGAACAGATGGTACAGTTTACTCCTGTCCATCCCTGAACAGACAAACTGAGAAGCATCTAGATCCTCAAAAGTTCCCACTGGGATTGAGCCCTGATTGCCACAGCACTGAATAACTCAATAACACACTCTTGTATTGGCTTTTCTTCTTTTATTTCATTCACGCTGGCCCCTTGCTCTTGTTCTCTAGGATCATCTGCCAAATAAATTACCTGCACGCAACTCCTTGCTTTTAGATTGTTCTTTAGGGGAGAGGATGAGGAGGAGACCTGGTTAAGACAGTCAGGTAAAGAGTTTTAGACACAGAAAAAGGAAACATGATTTAATAAAATGAAAGCTATGCACATAGGAGGTTGTCTAGTGTTGACACTATCACTGTATAACTTTGAGTCAAATCTCTTAACTTCTCTGTTTTAGCAACTGTAAATGAATGGTTTGACTTCCATGATTCTCTATAGTTCCTTTCAGCTCTAAACTTTTATGATACAACAAACAGCGTTATGGATTGCTGAAAGGGGACAGCAGAAAGGCAGAGTTGTGAGATTATCACCAAAGAGGTCAGCCAAGGAAATTGTTGAAATCAGCCAGTCAGAAGGTAATATAGTGTGGAGAAATTAGAACCAAAAAGCCATGGAGAAATCAGAACCCTCATACACTGCTGGTGGAAATGTAAAATGGTATAGTCACTTTGGAAAATAGTTTGGCAGTTCCTCAAAAGGCCAAACATAGTTACCATATAACCCAGGAATTCCATTCCTAGTTATACACCCAAAAGAAATATACATATTCACATAAAAATTTATAAAGTAAAGTTGAACCCTTACCTTACACCATATACTGAAAGAACTCAAAATGGATCAAAGACATAAACGGAAGAACTACAACCATAAAATCCTTAGAAGAAAACACGGCAAAAGCTTCACAACATTAGACTTGGCAATAATTTCTTAGATCTAACACCAAAAGTACAGGCAACAAAAGAAAAAATAGATAAACTGGACTTCATCAAAATTAAACTCTTTTGTGCGTCAAAGGATACTATCACAGAATGGGAGATATTATTTGCAAGTCACATATCTGATAAAGAATTGATATCCAAAATATATAAAGAACTCTTACAACTCAACAACAACAAAAAACCAACCCAATTAAAAAATGGGCAAAGAATTTGAATAGACATTTCTCCAAAGAAGATATACAAATGCCCAACAAGCACAAGATGCTCAACATCACTAATCATTAGGAAAATGCAAATCAAAACCATAATGAAATACCACCTCACATTCATTAAGATGGCTAATCCTATCAAAAAACAGAAAATAACAAGTATTGGTGAAGACATGGATAAATTAGAACCCTTGTGTATTACTGGTAGGAATGTGAAACGGTACAGCCACTGTGGAAAAGTTTGGGGTTCCTCAAAAATTAAAAATATAATCAAGCAATTCAACTTCTGGGTATATACCCAAAAGAAATGAAGGCAGAGTCTTGAATAGATATTTGCACACCCATATTCACTGCAGCATTATTCACAATAACCAAAAAGCAGAAGCAACCAGTGTCCATCAACAGATGAATGGGTAAATAAAATGATATATACAATCAATGGAATATTACCAGCCTTGAAAAGGACGTGCTACAATGTGAAGACATTATGCTATGTGAAATAAGCCAATCACAACAGGACAAATATTGTATGATTCTACTTAAATAAGGTTCCTCGAGAGGTCAACTACATAGAGACTGAAAGTATGGTGGTTACCAGGGGCAGAGGAGATGGGAGAATGAGAATTTAGTATTTAATTGATACAGAGTTTCAGTTGAGGAAGATGAAAAAGTTCTGGAAACAGGTGGTGGTGATGGTTGCACAACAATGTGAATACACTTAAAGCCACAGAACTATACACTTAAAAACAGTTAAAATGGTACATTGTTATGTATATTTTACCACAATAAAAAAATTTATACATGAATGTTCGTAACAGTATTAATCATAATAGTCAAAAGGGAGAAACAACCCAAATGTCCATCAACTGATGAAAGGATAAATTTGGTATGTCCATACAACGGAATATTATTCAGCAATAATAATACAGTACTAATGAGTTATAAAGTACTAATACATGCAATAATAAGGTACTAATACATGCTATAACATGGATGAACCTTAAAAACATTATGCTAAGTGCAAGAAGCCAGCCACAAAGGACCACATATTATATGATTCCATTTATATGAAATGCCCAGAATGAACAAATCTAGAGACAGGAAGTAGATTAATGGTTGTCTAGAAGGACTAGGGGTAGGGGAGGTCAGAGGGTGACAACAGGAGTGGGGTTTCTTTTGAGGAGTGGTGTAAATGTTCTATGTGGTGATGGTTGCAAAACTCTGCAAGTACTAAAAGCTACTGAATTGTCTACTTTATTTCAAGGTATTGTTTAATTTCCTCTTTGATTTCATTGTTGACCCACTGGTTTTTTAGTAGCATGTTGTTAAGTCTCCGTGTAATCCTTGTTTTCTCGTTTCTCTTTCTGTGGTTGATTTCAGAATTGTATACTTTAAATGGGTGAACTGTATGTATGTGAATTATATCTCAATAAAAGTTTTTTTTTTTAAAGCCAACAGGACCCAGTGACTGAATGAAACTGTAAATGAAGCAAAGGGATGAATAAAAGATTAACTACAAGAGAACAGAAACATCACAGTTTGAATTCTTGCTCTGACATTTATTATGTGTGTGACCTTGAGCAAGTTACTTAACCTCTCTGTGCTTTGGTAACATCTACTTACAGGGTTGTTGTGAAGATTAAACAAAGTCATACATAAAACACTTAGTACAGTGCATTCTACATAATCCTCTTTCCCTGCCCTATCCTCCCACCTAATGCTAAAAATTCCATGACCAATTGTAAGAAAGTATAAATTTAATGATAGTTATATCTGAATTTTAAGAAATTATGTCCGTTCCAGGTAGCAAATAACCTTAAAGCCACCAATTATATGCTACTGGCAAAGCAATTTCAACGGCTAATTCACTGCAAGTTGAAACCCCAAGGCAAACGGAAAGATAAACTTTAAAAGCTCTATTCACCAATTATCTCTCAGCTTCTTTTTCCCTTCCCCTCCTTCATTTTTAAATACTTCTTTCCTTGCCTACCAGCCTTTTTGCCTTACCCTTTATTCCAAACTACTACTCTTACTTATAGACCGCTATTGATCATGAAAAGGCAACAATAAGTTATTTTTTTCCATAATAATACATGTTAAGATGGGAAGAGAAAAAAAAAAAAAAGACTGGTCATGCAAGCTATGGAACAACCAAACTCTGCCCAGCTAACCTGCCAAAGTTCCCTAAACAAAAAGATAATGAAAAGGAATGCAGGAAAGCTCCCACTTCCCCTTGTGTAAATGGCTCTCTTATTTGATTATCTGGAGACAGAATCCTGTGGCAGCTGCAAAAAGGAACTCGAATTTCTCCACACTACCTATGACCAAGTTCCACTACCAAAAGTCAAATGCTCTAAGAAGTTAGTACAATTTGACATATAAAAACTATATTTCCATTTTAAATATACCTTCATTTCATTTCAGTGTTAAATAAGAATTTAATCTCAACCCATTTTAAAGGACAATGCCTTTCAAAGGATCACCTGCATTATAAATGCTTCCGGAATAAGATTCAGTAAAAGGATGTGGTTAAGAAGCATAAACAGATGAACCGCCATTGTACTGCTATGATTCTGTATATTTTCAGATCAGAAAATTCCTACTAAAAACTCTTCAAAATAAATTCGTAAATGTTATCTCTATATAGGCTTTTAGTACAATTCTAACTTACTGGAACATTTAAAAAGAATGTATCTCTAAAGAAAAGATGCTACAGCAAGCCCAGAAGCCTTTTTTTCCTCTACAAACTCCTTAATGCCTTCTTGATGCTTAACGGTATTGTCTTCTTGTATTGTATTTCACTTCAAAACGTTTAATGGACACGTACTAAAAAGAGCAACTACACTAACTGCTTTTAGTATAGTATGTTAATAATCCTCACAGTGACCTTATGAAGCAGATATTAATATCACCATTTTATAACCTTCAGGAAAGATGACATTTCAGAAGCTTCAAATGCGTATCACAAAGAATAGCCACACTAGCAGCAGTCAAGCTAAACTTTCTTCTTTCTGAAACTTCCTGGTTTCCTTAACCCTGTATTAAATTGGTTCTCCTCCCTCTCTACCTACTCCTGGTTTCCATATCTGGCTTCTCTTTTTTCCCCTTGCTCTTATCAATATATACCCTCTCGCTCAGTAGATCACCCATTTTTATGGCTTCATCTTATCACCTGGGCCAAATGATTCCCAAGTCTGTAATTTCAATTGTGTGCTCTAATCCAAGCTACTGTTCCCCAACATTTCTACATGAAAGTCTTGCTATCACCACAAACTCAACACACATCAATCCCAACTCATCATTATCTCCAAAACACCAACTCTTCTATCCTCTTTACTCATCTGTTAATTACAAATCACTATCATCCCCTTCACCCAGACTCCCCACTTTAGTCACACAGCAATTTGTGTTGGTTTTTCCTTTGATTCCTGTTCATCCTTTTCTGTTCCATTGACACTGCCGCCACTAAAACCCAAGCCCTCAGCAATTCACCTAAATTACCATTAGAAGTCTTGGTTATAATTCACTCCAGTCTCTCCACTTCAGTCTGTTCTGTGTAACAGTCATTCATTCATACAACACATTTACTGAATGACTAGAGCGTGCTAAGCATTGGCTGGGTGCTGCACGGATACAACAGTGAGAAAGACATCTCTTTCTAGCAGAGGACACAAGTAAAGCAAACAAAATTTTTTTTCAAATAAAATAGTTATACATTGTGATAAATGCTGTGATAGATGTAAACACAGTGCTATCATAAAGGACAAAGAATAGGAGAGCTATTTTTGTTTGGGATTTTAGAGATGGATTTTAAGCTGATATTGAAGATGAAAAGGAGGGAGTCATCTAAATATTTAGAGTGCTCCAAGCAAAGGAAACTACAAAACACATAGTTTCCAGGAGGAAAAAATGTTTGGCATGTTATGGGAAATGACCTAGTCTAATGTAACTTGAGAATAATAAGGGGGAAATGGTACAAAATAAGGTTGGAACAGACATAGGCTAATTTTATTTATGGGTAATAAGAAGTCATTAAAGGGTTTTAAGCAAGGGAGTTCTAATCTAATACACACTGTGACAGAGACTGCTAGTGCTCATTACTATCTGTGTTCTCTCTTTCATTAGCACACTGCTATACTGCATTTCCCAGCCGCCTCTGTAGTTAGATAGAGTCATGGGACTCAGTTCTGACCAATGGAATGTGGGTGAAAATGATATACGCCACTTTTTAGTGGGCCCTAAAATCTTCCTCCATACTTGCTTCCCTTTTCAAGACAGCCTCAAAAGTCATATTGTGATGATAGTGATAATTTTAAAAGATAGAGTAGCCTGTGCCCCTGAATTACTGCGTGGAGCAGAAGTATCCCCACTCCTACTCCATCACACATATACACTAGACTGACATGAAAAAGTAATTTAAACTTCCACTGTGTTAAGCCACTAAGATTTGTGCTTATTAAAGCTGTTAGCATATCACGATTAATACAGAAATCTTAACCTTTGACTACCATGTAAAGAATTAGTTAAAAGGAAAAAAAACCAGTAGAAATACAAAGACGAGTTAAGACTCAACAACAATAACAACAAAAGTTTTAAATACAGGACTTCAATAGACATTTCCTTAAAGATATACAAATGACCAAAAAGCATATGAAAGGATAGCTACTATCAAGAAAGGAGGGAAGGAAGGAAGGGAGGGAGGGAAGGAAGGAAGGGAGGGAGGGAAGGAGGGAAGGAAGGAAGGAGAGAGGGAGGGAGGGAGGGATGGTAGTTCCTCAAAAGAAAGTATTGCAGTTCCTCAAAAAATTAAATAGATAATTACCATATGGTCCAGAAATTTCTGAAAAGAGACTTGAACAGATATTTGTACATTCATGTTCACAGCAGCATTATTCATAATAGCTGAAAGTGGAAGCAACCTAAATATCCATCAATAGATGAATGGATAAACAAAATGCGGTATATATAGTCTATGGAATATTACCAGCCTTAAAAAAGAAGGAAATTTTGCACATGTGACAACATGGATGAACCTTGAAGACATTATGCTAAGTGAAATAAAGCAGTCATAAAAAGACAAATGCCAATGATTCCACTTAAATGAGATAACTAGAGCAAACAAACTCATAGAAACAGAAAGTAGAATGGTGGTTGCCAGGGGTTGGGGGAATGGGGAGTTGTTTAATGAATGCAAAGTTTCGTTTTTGCAAGATGAAAAAGTTCTGGAGATTGGTTGCACAACAATGTGAATATACTTAACAATACTGAACTATATACACTTAAAAACGGTTAGAACCGTAAATTTCATGTTATGTGTATTTTACCACAATTTTTTAGAAGAGCAGTTAATACAAATGTGAATCATTACACTGTATACATGAAACTAATAAAACGTCAATTATATCTCAAATAAATAACGACAGGAGTCCAAGTAAAAAGATGATGGTAGCTTGGTAGCCTGGACTTGAGCGGTATGGTGACTATGTAGACAGAGAACAGAAGAATTCAAGATGTATTTGGAGTTCGAAGAGACAAGATGGATTAGAAGTGTGGGAAGTAAGGGAATCAGGTATGACACCTGGGTTTTAGCTACTAGGTGAGTGGCAATACCACTGAATGAAATGAGAAAGATTGAAGAATGAACTAATGGAGGCGGCAGGGAAAGGGTACAGTTTAAGAGTAAGGAAATCAAGAATTTGTTTTGATTATTTTAAGTTCAAAATACCTATGGGATATATATACAAGTGGCAAAATCAAGGAAACAGCTTGATGTATTTGCCATATTGTATTTTCCAAAGATGGTTGAGACAATATCTTCAATGCTTCTCTTACTATGTAATTTAGACACCACCTCTTAATGGGGAGGACAATTTCCCTCCCCTTGAATATTGGCAGGCTTATTACTATGCAGAAGTAAAGCTATGCAACTTCCAAGGCTGTCATAAAAGGTGTTACAGCTTCTACTGGATACCCTCAAGATGCTTGTTCTTGGAGCCTAGCCATCATGCTATGATGAACCCCAAGCAGCCTACGTAGAGATCTACATGGAGAGGAACCAAGGCCCCTTACCCAGGGGTCCCCAACCCCTGGGCCACGGACCAGTACCGGTCCACAGCCTATTAGGAACCGGGCCACACAGCAGGAGGTGAGTGGCGAGCAAGCAAAGTTTCATCTGCTGCTCCCCATCACTCGTATTACCGCCTGAACCATCCCCGCCACCCCCACCCCGGTCCATGGAAAAACTGTCTTACACAAAACCAGTCTTTGGTGCCAAAAAGGCTGGGGACTGCTGCCCTAGCCCACAGCCAGCCAAGGAGCTCACAGTCAACTGTTAACAACAATTTGTCAGCATTATGAGCAAGCAACCCTAGATGATACCACATGGAACAGAGACAAGGCATCTCCACCCAAGTCCTGCCTAAATGTAGATCTATGAGCAGAAGAAAAATGATTATTGTTTTAAACCACTCAGTTTTGGAGTGGTTTTTACACAGTAGTAGATAATGGATACAATATATGACTCTGGAGCTCAGAGCAGAGGTCTTGCCTGAGCAAGAGAGGTCAGCCACATATCAATACTATTTAAAATCATAGGCTTAAACGAGATCACCTAAGCGAGAGTACAAGAGAGAAGTAATTCCAGAATGAAGCTCTAAACTCCAATATAAAAAGCTAAGAAAACAAAAGACATCACTAATTCAACTTCAAACTCTTTGCCAATTGCCTAATTAAGAGATACAAACATCAGGTATTTTATTAGTTTCACTGTCATAAAACTACCAGGGCCTTCTCACCTGTTCAAATCCAGACTTACTGCTCTTTCATCTGATAATCAGTTAGCATTAAGGGAATTCTCTTTATAACCTTAGGAATCCCCTTTGTCCCTCTAGAATTTGATTTCCTGTCTCCTATATTGCTCACCTTCCTCTTTCACTGAAGTTTACTCCTTCCTTTTGGTGGGTGGAGCAAATCACACAATAGCTTTCTGAGAAGGAAGTGAGGAAGAGAAATTTTTGGAGACCTTGCACGTTTTAAAATGCCTACATTCTATACTTGTACTTAATAATTTGGCTGGGTAAAGAAATCTAGCTTGGAAATCATTTTCCCTCAGAATTTAAGGGCCTTGCTCACTGTCTTCTGGCTTGTGAGGCTGCAGTTGAGAATACTCAATCTCCGCAGTTGAGGGACCCATTTCTTCCCCTCCAGAAGCTTATAGATCTTTCTCCCCCTCCGGAAGCTTAGAGTCCCATGTATTCCAAAATTTCACAATGAAATACCTCAGTGTCTGTGTGTACTGGTTATTAAGCTATTGTCCTAGACTTCAAACCTACTCTTCTCTACTCTGCTTTGTAATGCTGAGGGGCTAGAACCCTGCAAATCGCAGTTCTTTGCTAGCTGGCTTCCTGTTAAGACTCTGCCTAAAAGGGACACTAGAAAGACACCGGAAGATTGAAGGAGGGAACAGGGAGATACTCCTTCAACTCAGTATCAACTGTCAACCTTCACTCTGGAAACAGCAATGGTTCCAGTATCAGCAATTGGTTCCAGTTAGCAACTTTTTGCTTTTGTGTTTTTCCTGCCATTCCCAGACCAGCCTTACCAAGTCTCCTAAAATACTTGTACTTCCTGAGCAGGCAGCAACTCCTCAGAAGTTTGAGTTCCAGTTCCTCAGGGCCACTCTTCAAGCTTCTAAATTCCAATAATTCCAATCTCTTCTCTTTGTTTTCCCAGCCCTAGGGGCTAGTAATTACTTCCTACAGTTAATTATCTTTGTGATACCTGAAAGTTCCCTTATTGCCTCTTCAGTTCTCCAATTACCTAGTCTATTATAGTTTCTGAGGGCTGCTATAACAAAGTAACACAAACTGGGTTGGCTTAGAACAGAAATCCATCTCACAGTTCTAGAGGCCACAAGTCTGAAATCAAAGTATTGGCCATGCTCTGTCTGAAGGTATTAGTTAGGATCTGCTCCAGGCCTCTCTCCTAGCTTCTGGTAGTCTCAGGCATTCGTGGCTTGTAGATGGCCATCTTCCCTCTGTGCATGCCTGTGTCCAAACTTATGTCTAAATTTCCCCACTGTTTTTAAAGAACACCAGTCATATTGGCTTAAGGGACACTCTAATGACCTTACTTTAACTTGATTACCTCTGAAAAGACTCTATTTCCAAACAAGGTCACATTCTGAGGTACCGCAGGTTAGGGCTTCAACATATCTTTTTGCGGGGACACGACTCAACCCATAACATCTGGCTAAACAATTCTTTATATTACACAATTCTGTTATAAGTAGTATGGTCTCCATTTTCCTGACTAGACCCTAATTCAAAGTACATTTATCTGTTTTCATCCATTTTCCTTGAGAACCCAGAAGGCTTCTCAATATGCAAAATGATATTCCTCAACTTTGGGTATTTTTCTTGAATATTTCACTGTTATTTCTTTTCCACTCTTTTCTCTGTTCTCTCTTACCAGCACTTCTGTTGCTTGGAAGTTGATCTCCTGGACTGACCTTTGAATTACATACATTTTTTTACCTGTTTTCCATCTTTTCCTCTACTTTATGCAAGGTCTCCTCTACTTTAACTTCCATTCTTTTAGAGTATTTTCTTCTTACTATTACCCTCTAATTTTCAAGAGCTCTTTTTTTAGTTCTTATTGCTCCAAATTCTTTTTTTCTATTTGTTTTGGTCTCTTATATTAAAAGCTTTCCTCATGAACCTGGTGATCCTTGATTGTCTCGTTCATATTTAAAACTAGGGCCCTAAAAACTGATTGTGAATAACTTCAGAGTTTTTCTCCTTGGTTCTACTAAGAGAATCATCCTCTAAGTTCCTACTTGATTGTCAGGATTCTGGGACCCCAAGAGGAGAAGGGACCTCAATAAGGGTTCTAACATTGAGCACATTCACTTAATCCAGGTGTTTACTGTAGGATACCCGGTCTTCAATTACGTTAGTATCTACCCCTCTCTCAGAGACACTGTATTTTATCCACTGCAGAGGATAAATCTTCAGTCTTCTGCTGCCACAGTAAAGAGGGCAGTCACTTAGCTATACATATTGACAAAGAGATCTAGGCTCATGCTGCCTTTTTGTTGTTGTTTTTTTGTAATAGCTTACTGAGATATAACTCAAATTCTACACAAGTGATCAATTTAAAGCATACGATTCAATGATTTTTAGTACATTCAGTCGTGCAACCATCATCACAATCAATTTTAGAACATTTTCATCACACCAAAAAAGAAACCTGTACCCTTGAGCAGTCATTTCCCATTTCCCTCTAATCTCCCCTATTCCCAGCCCTAGGCAACCACTAATTTACTCCCTACTCTATAGATTTGTATTTTCTGGACATTTCATACAAATAAAATCATACAGTATGTGGTCTTTTGTGACTGGCTTCTTTCACATAAGCATATTGTCAAGGTTCATTCATGTTATAACATGTATGAGTACTTCATTGCTGTTTATCACAATATGCATTTTATTTACCCATCATCAGTTGATGGACATTTGGCCCGTTTCTACTTTTTGGCTATTATGATTAACTGAGCTGGCTTCTTAAACAGACTTTCAAGGAATCCTTCTATTTTTAGCACCACTCTCAGCCCCTCTTCCACAAGAATACCTGATGCTGCCAATTCCTGAGCATGAAGATTCTTCTCCATTTTTCCTACTGCCAGTTTAGGATTGAATATTTTTAAATCTACTAAAATGTTTCTATCAGGCTGTTGCTTTCCAGTTTCCAAATTTCATTGCTTCTTCCATTCTCTTTACCTATGCAGTTCCAACCTTTAAAAAATATCCTATATGATCAATCGCCTTGGTAGGCTTTGGAGGGGAGTAAAAGTAAATGCATCTTTCACTCATCCATCTTTACACAGTAATCTTTTCAATTATTTTTAGCCTTTATTCCAACATATGCATTATAAGGCTATAAATGTTCCTTTAAGCATGGATTACCTGTATCCCTTAAGTTATGTCATATTTTCATCATTCAGTTCAGAAGAGTTTAATGTTATTTCTTCTTTAATCCCTGGGTTACTTAGGAGTATACTGTTTAATTTCCAAACAGTTGACATGTCATTTTCTAATTATTTTTTGTAATTGATTTCTGGCTTAATTCCAACATGTCAGAGCACATATTCTAGAACTGATTATTTCCATGTTTTTTATGGTCCAGCATATGTCAATTTGCAGGGAAATTTCCATAGGCACTAGAAAAAAATCTGTATTCTTCAGGTGCTGGGTGAAATGTTCTATGCATGTAATTAGACTCATTTGTTAATTATGTTGTTCAAATCTTTTGACTTTTTTGTCTTGTTGTTCTACTAATTACTCAGAGTTATACTAAAATATCCCAAATTATACTTATGAATTTGTCTAATTCTCCTTTTAGTTCTGCCAGTTTTTTACCTACCAGGTTGTCAAAAATTAGAATAATTATGCAAAGTAAAGGAACACTATTTGTTGGTGAAGATATAAATTCGTATGTTTTTTCTGAATAGTAGTCTGGCAACAGTTACCAACATTTACAACATCTATACTTTTGAACCCTGTTATTTTACATCTAAAATTGCTAAACACTGCTAAATTACCAAACACTGCTTAGCAGTTAAGTGGATTCAAGAATTCTCATATAAACCTTATAATAATCCTTTGATTAAGTATTATCCCCATATTACAGATGAGAAGAATGAGGCTTACAGACGCCTAAGCCCAAACAAAGTGATGAAGCCTATACTGGAATTCAAGTTGTCTGACTCTAGAATCTTTAAACTTATATATACTGACTCGAAAGGATGTTTATAAAAGCCAAGTTAGAAAACAAAATGTAGCATGTGATCCTATTTTAAGTGAGCACGAGTTTGTATACTCATAGAAACAAGTCTGGAATATACATGTTAAAAAATAACAGAGAGGACCTCCCTGGTGGTGCAATAGTTAAGAATCCGCCTGCCAATGCAGGGGACATGGGTTCGAGCCCTGGTCCAGGAAGATCCCACATGCCGCAGACAACTAAGCCTGTGGGAGACAACTTCTGAGCCTGCGCTCTAGAGCCCGCAAGCCACAACTACTGAAGCCCGTGCACCTAGAGGCCGTGCTCCGCAACAAGAGAAGCCCCCACTCGCCGCAACTAGAGAAAGCCAGCGCGCAGCAACGAAGACCCAACGCAGCCAAAAATAAATTAATTAATTAAATAAATTTGTAAAAAAAAATAATAATAACAGAGATAGGGACTTCCCTGGTGGTCCAGTGGTTAAGAGTCTGCACTCCCAATGCAGGGGGCACAGGTTAGATCCCTGGTCGGGGAACTAAGATCCCGCATGCCACATGCAGCCAAAAAAAAAAAAAAAAAAACCGGAGATAAATACTAAAGACAAGACAAGACACCATTTAAAGGAAAGAAAGTATTATACAAGAAACCTGTGATGAGACTGCTCACACAATTAAGACTAAACATAACAGTTTTTCAGCAGCTAGCACTTAAAGGAAAAGACATTTTACTTTATTTCCTATAACAATGCAATTCCTGTTTCTCCCACCCTGCCACGTGGCTTACATTAATTCTCTCTCTCGTTTCTGACTGATATCAGGTGGACAAATACAACTACACACACACACATATATATGCACACTTACACATATATATGTATATGTATATTACTGCCTGGAACAGCTTCTTGTCTGGAGCCAATTTATTCTGCCAGTTATGATTTACCAACTACAGAGAGAGCTGATGAAAATTGCTAATTTAAAACATGACTTGGGCCTGTTCTCAATGCCCCTTTCCCCATTCTTCAAAGTATACGCACTTATGTTCTGCACTTAGATGACAAGAAAAAGAACAATGCACACGTACACTCATTATGCGTTGTGATTTATTTCTTCAGTATTTTGCTTTTCTTACTTCTTGAGATTTTACATTAAAAAATCTCATATCTCTGATAACAGAGTATATCCTACCAATTCTTAGTCACAACTTCCATGATATGCACTAGACTAAATTAAAACAAATAGTTTCAGGAAGTTCCAAGATTGTAAACTGAAGCTTCAGTGGGAGTAAAAGTAGTAGTAGTCTAGAAGCTTTATTAAAGGAAATCAGAGCCATTACAACCAGAACAAGGTAGGCAAACCTTTTCTGTAAAGGGCCAGATAGTAAATGGTTTAGTCTTTACGGGCCACACAGTCTCTGCCACATATTCTTCTTTTTTTACAACCCTTTAAAAATGTAAAATCATTCTGATTGGTTGGTTACTCCACTCTGAACTAGGGCTCACCAGATATAATTAAAGATCTGCATACCCTACCAAAAGTAGGGGAATGAGAAATCCAATCCCTCAAACCAAAAAAATTGGTGGCCAGACTTTCAGACCTCAAGCAGATTTGAGTTTTCCTTCATGAACCTGACCCAAAAGGAAAACACCTCCTGCACATCAATTAGGGTTTTCTCAAAAAATGGCTCACTTGGGCCACCATGCAATGAAATTCAAAGTCTTCAAGTCCCCATCAATTCAGACTTTCACTCACTAGATAACATCCAAGGATTACTGACACCTGAAGTAATAAGCCTCCAACATAAAAGCTGGAGACCAATTTAGAAGGAACAGAGGCTGCAAAAAAAAAAAAGGTTTAAAAAAAGCTATTTATAGCCTCAGAAATTAGAGAAGACAATGCGTCCGTGACAGAAGCACAAGATGCTCTCTATAAAAGAGAATCTTTAAGAGAACAAAAAGAACTCTTGGGAAATCAAAATCTTCACAGCAAAAAATGAAAAATTCAACAGACGGCTTAGGAAATAAAGTTAAGAAAGCCTCCCATATAAAATAGAGCCAAAAGACTAGGAGGTGAAAAGTAAGAGAAAAAGGGAGTATCAGAGGACTAGTCTAAGAAATCCAAACAAAGAACAGAAGTTTCCCAGAGAGAGATACAAAAGGGAGAAGAGTAAACCACTGTAATGGACTGAACTGTGTCCCCTCAAAATTTATATGTTGAAGCCCTAGCCCCCAGTGTGACGGTATTTGGAGATACGGCCTTCAGGAGGTAGTTATGGTTAAATGAGGTCATAAGGGTGGGGCCCTAATCCAACAGGATTGGTATCCTCAAAATAAGAGGAAAGATACAGTTCTCTCCATGGAAGGCCTTGTAAGGACACACTGAGAAGGCAGCTGTCTACAAGCCAAGAAGAGAACTCATCACAAACCAACCCTGACGGTACCTTGATCTTGGGCTTCTAGCCTCCAAAACTGTGAGAAAATTAGTATCTGTTCTTTAAACCACACAGTCTACGGTATTTTGTTATGGCAGCCTTAGCAGATTAATCCAACCATCAATGAAAAAATTCAAGAAAATTTCCCAGAACTGATGAACATAATTTGGCAGATTTGGAGGGCACAATGAATAATATCTAAGGAAACACACAAAAATAGATGTATGCCAAGTCACACCCTCATGAAATTTACAAAATTCCAGAAAGGCAAAAAACAGGATCAGGAATCAGAATGTCTTCAGAATTCTTAAATGGGTCACAAGCTAGAAAACAATGGAGAGGTGCCTTCAGAATTCAGAAGGGAAATTATTTCCAACCTACAACTCCTTACCCAACCAACCAAATCAGTGGGAAGACCAAATATAAATAAATAAATAAATAAAGGGGGTTTTATTAACACAGATCTCAACTTTTCACAGGAATCTACTGTGGGATATACCCCATCAAAAGAAGGAGTCAAAACAATAAAAAAAAAAAAAAAAGGAATTACATGATTCACAGGAAATAAGAGATTTAAGGCAAAGGGAATCACTAGTTTTATGGTAAAGAGAGAAATCCCAGGAAACTACTATGGACGAGCCAGAGAACTAGTTCAATCAGGTTCAAAAACTGGTAGAAAGGGACTTCCCTGGTAGTGCAGTGGTTAAGAATCCGCCTGCCAACGCAGGGGACATGGGTTCGAGCCCTGGTCCGGGAAGATCCCACATGCCGCAGAGCAACTAAGCCCGTGCACCACAACTACTGAGCCTGCGCTCTAGAGCCCGTGTGCCACAACTACTGAGTCCACATGCTGCAACTACTGAAGCCCACGTACCTAGAGCCAGTGCTCTGCAACGAGAAGCCACCACAATGAGAAGCCCGCGCACGGCAATGAAGAGTAGCCCCCGCTTGCTGCAACTAGAGAAAGCCTGCACGCAGCAATGAAGACCCAATGCAGCCAAAAAACTGAAAAAATTAAAAATTAAAAAAAAAACTGGTAGACAAAAACAGAGCAATTCTACTCCCACATATACTCAAAAGAAATGAGGGTGTATGTCCACTAAAAGACTTGTAAGTAAATGTTCATAGCTGCTTTATTCACAACAGCTAAAAAAAACACAAAGTATGTCAAACATCCATTAATGGTGAATTTTTTTTTTGAATTTTTTTTTAAATGTATATATTCATCCAACAAAATACTGCCATCAGTGAAAAAGACCAACTACTGCTGTACCCAACATCATGGGTGAGTCTCACAAACACAATGTTAAGTAAAAGCAGCCATTCACAAAAGTATATACTGCATGGTTCCACTTATATTAAGTTCAAGAACAGGCAAAAATAACCTATGGTGATATAGGTCAAAATGGTGATTACTTTGCGGGGGGTGGGGGGGCAGGGAGGAGATACAGATTGGGAGGACCCATGAGAGAGCCTTCTGGAGCACTAGGAACATTCTATACCTTGATCTGGGTAATGGGCCTATGCCTAAAATTGGGAAAATTCATTAGGGATACACTGAAATTTGGGCACTTTGCAATTTTAAAAAACATAATGATACTTTCTCTAAACAAGTTTTTAAAGAAATTAATGGAACTTTCAATTGGATCCCATAACAGGAATTAATCAAAAGGAAAATTTTCTAAGGTCTTATACACAAAGATCTTTATTTCAAAGTTATTTATAATAGGAAAAAAACTGGAAATAACACTTAATAAATGAGTGTCATGTAAATTCTGGATTTCTCTGGTGTGGGACAGAAATTATTATTCGGTGTCTTTCTGTTACTAGCAACCAAATTTAATACTTATTAACCCAAAGAAGCCATCTGCCAGAGGGAAGAGCATGTTCACAGGCTCCAAGGCAAAAAAGAGCTTGGCAATTCAAGGCCCAAAGAGCAGCCTAAAGGAAAAAGATAATGGCAAGAAATGCAGCTAGAAGCTGGCAAAAGCCAAATCATGGAAGGCTTTATAGGGCTTTCTAAGAACATGTGAAAGAAATGTAAAAAAACATAGAAAAACTAAAGTATTTGGGTTGGCCACAAAGTTCATTCGGGTTTTTCCAAACAAACTTTTTGGCCAACCCAAAATCTGACTTCCTAGGGCAGCAAAAATTCGGGGTTGGGGGGTGGGGGTGGGGCAGGTTGTACAGGAAGTATTCTAAATGTTTCTAAAAATAAAAATGTTGCTTAAAAACATATAGTATCTGGAAGTGATCAAGCATTTCCAAAAACCTTTCCAGTGCCTTAATTAATAAAATGTTTTTACAATATAGCTGGAATACTCAAAAAATACAAGGAACATTAAATTCTTTGTTATATTTATTATTTGAATTGATCTAAATGCAACTTGATTTTGAAGCATGCATGTACTGAAAGTTTGGGAAGGCTGATTCATTAAAAAAAAAAAAAAAAATCTTTTTCAATGCACCCATTTTTTAAAAGATCTCTCCAAGCCATACTCTCACTGCTTTATTCAACTGGTCTGTTTGAACAAAAGCAGAAATTATTCATACCATACTTATCCAATTCAGCACTCCTTAGGTACAATTTCAGGAAAAAAGAACAAGAGAATCAGTGTTTCCACAGTTTATTTTAGCAGATAATTTATTTAAACAAATAAGAATAAGCCATTATAAACAACCAAACAATAAAAGAAAAATAGCTTCTAATCTGTTGCAGGCCAAAAAAGTAAAGCATACCCTCCAGAGATATTTCACCTGGTAGTTTTCTGTGCTGTCTTATACCATTCAACTCTTGCTACATCAATGTAACAAAAATACCAAGGAGGGCTTCCCAGGTGGCGCAGTGGTTGAGGATCTGCCCGCCAATGCGGGGGACATGGGTTCGAGCCCTGGTCTGGGAGGATCCCACATGCCGCGGAGCGGCTAGGCCCGTGAGCCACAACTACTGAGCCTGCGCATCTGGAGCCTATGCTCCGCAGCCGGAGAGGCCGCGATAGTGAGGGGCCCGCGCACCGCGATGAGGAGTGGCCCCCACTTGCCGCAACTGGAGAAAGCCCTCGCACAGCAACGAAGACCCAACACAGCAAAAATAAATAATTAATTAATTAATTAATTAATTAATTAAAAAAAAACAGTGCTCCTTTAAAAAAAAAAAAGAAAAGGGCTTCCCTGGTGGCGCAGTGGTTGAGAATCTGCCTGCCAATGCAGGGGACACGGGTTCGAGCCCTGGTCTGGGAAGATCCCACATGCCGCGGAGCAACTGGGCCCGTGAGCCACAATTACTGAGCCTGAGCGTCTGGAGCCTGTGCTCCGCAACAAGAGAGGCCGTGATAGTGAGAGGCCCGCGCACCGCGATGAAGAGTGGCCCCCACTTGCCGCAACTAGAGAAAGCCCTCGCACAGAAACAAAGAACCAACACAGCCATAAATAAATAAATAAACTAAAAAAATAAATATTAAAAAAAAAAAAAATACCAAGGAAACCCTATGCTGCTGGTATTAACAGAAACTTTAAAGTTAAGAGGGAAAAAAACGTGAAGAACAAATATATAAAAGCTCTCTAACTCCCCAAATGGAACAAATGGTTTACAGAATGTTTTGCTCAATAAGCAGATTGCTCAATAACCTGGTTCTTGACAGATGAACAAAATGACAAAATAGCAAAATGTAAAAGTGTTACTGTTCTATCAAAAAGAGAAAAAGAGGGCTTCCCTGGTGGCGCAGTGGTTGAGAGTCTGCCTGCCAATGCAGGGGACACGGGTTCGAGCCCTGGTCTGGGAAGATCCCACATGCCACGGAGCAACTGGGCCCGTGAGCCACAACTACTGAGCCTGCGCGTCTGGAGCCTGTGCTCCGCAACAATAGAGGCCGCGATACTGAGAGGCCCGCGCACCGCGATGAAGAGTGGCCCCCGCTTGCCGCAACTAGAGAAAGCCCTCGCACAGAAACGAAGACCCAACACAGCCATAAATAAATAAATAAATAAATAAATAATAAATAAATTTTTAAAAAAAAAAGAGAAAAAGAACATTTAGTTAGGTCAATAAACTTAGTCACGTAATAAGTCATTGTTCACATCTACTTTCAAGGCTCCCAAAGAGTCAGTCTCTTTTATCAAGAGAGTCAAACAAACTAAAATCCAACAGTGAAACTTCTAAGAGATTCATTTTTAGTGAGTCATAGGACTCAACAGTGGACATGACAATATTATTTTTGTTAAAGCTGTTAATACATCCAACAAGCTAGAAGTCTCTATGTAGACTTTAAATCACTGTTTCAATGATTCAAACAATGCAAGTCATGAAGGTTCCCCTGCCCTCATACAGAAGTTTTGAATCTATATGAGAAGGCATTAATACACAAAATGCAAAGTAATGTGAAGCAAACAATACAAAATGACATTGCAAGAGATGAAAAGAAGTGTAGTTGCATACAGAATACACAATCTTTTTTTTTTTTTAATATACACAACTTGAGTTAGGAAGTCAAGCAGGAAATCAAGGTTTGAGTCTCAGCTCTGCCACCATCACTAGCTGAATTTTAGTGCAGTTAGTCTGTATGGATTACATTTTCCCTATCTATAAAACAGAAGGTTGAATTCCAACGTTCCCACAATATTGTTCCATAGTATTATGATACAAGTCCACCTAAGATTAAAAACCAAAGGAATGATAAAACAGTAAGGGCAGTGCGTTCAAAGGAAAGCAACAACACAAGGAACAGAAAGATCTGGAAGGCTGCACTAAAGGACCAAAAATGAAACTTCAACAAAAGTTGCCTTCATTTGCCACTTAATTTAAGGAGGAAAATTTCTTTTAAAGAACGCAGGCTATACACAGGCAAAGTCTCAACAGATACCAAGGTAGAAAAATACAAAGTCTAAATGAGAACAAGAGATTGGGTTGGTTAGGGTGGACAGCTCCTATAGAGAATTAGTGCCATCATTAGAAAACACAGGTTTTCAGCAGATTGTTAGAAGGCTGGGAATTCTGAACTATACTCTGTAAATAACAGGGAACTATTGCTGGTTTAACAGTGAGGGCGTTGGAAGCATTATTTTAAGAACAGGCAGAAGGCAGGACATACTGAGCAGGGAGAAAAGACAGGCAGAAAACCCAGTTAAAAGCTAGTGGGAAGGAACAGATATCTGAAAGAAATGTCAGAAAATGGTTGACAAAAATTGGCCAATGTTAAGTTATGTGGATAGAGGAAGTCAAAGATAAAACCAAGGTTTATGTCTGGGTAACTTAAGGCATGACAAAATCACCAAAACAAAGTCAGCATATGGAATCAGTTTTGAAGGGAAGACTATAAATTCTATCTTTCAAATAAAGTGAGCATCCAAACAGAATTGTTGCCTTATTAAATAATCTTTAAATGTCATTTGTGGCCCTGTCAGCTGTCTTCCTAAAACAGCACAGCAAAGTATTCACGGAGAATCTGTTAAATGCTTAGTAATTTCAAGAGTTTCCTCCAATTCTACTTATTGACTAAATAACTAAATAATCATTTAGTCTTCTGGTGTAGGTAGACAACATTTGGTACTTTTCCATATTATAAAGGTGAGTAAATTGTAAAAATTATTAATTAAACTATAAGAGAAAAAAATGGACTGCAACTGTATTTATTAATTCTTCCTGACAAGTGATTTATAACAATAATCACATCAAATCTACCTTGAGTTTTGGCAGGAAAGTTCTCAAAGGTTCAAAAGAAAAATGAACCCAGTGGCATAAAGCATCATTCAATATCTAACAAAATGTTCGAAGCTTTATTTACATGGACTTGAAAGCACTGGTAAAATCTGGACTAAAGATAATGCTTAGAAAAATAGAGCAAACAATTTAAAATTTAATACATGAACAAACACAGCTGAGAAATCTTGAACATTCTGCAAACTGTTCACAGATCACAATTTTCCAAAGAAGAAAATCCCAAAGTTTGTGATCAAGATGAAATAAAACTAATATTAATCAACCAATGCATAGTTCTTGAGTTTCTATCAAACTTTGAATGGGATGCCTGTTTAAGAGCCGAACCTTATTGACAATTACCAAACAAAACCTTCTTGGATTATATTTCCCCATTGACTCTGTGAACTCGCTGAAGGTTGAGACTTTAGGCACAGTGCTTTCCAACTGCTTAATAAACTGTATACTTGGTCTTTCATAAATCTACCAAAGTAAGATTTTTAACAATGAATACCTCTTGCAACACTTACCCGTTCTGACCGGACACTGAGTGAGCTTCTTTGCTCACCACCCAAGATGGGGTTAGAAATTTCTCCTTAATCTTATTCTTTCATAACTCCCATGGTTTCTCACCAAATCTAACGGGTAGAATTATTTTTAGGTGACTAGTTCATTCGTTCGACACTAATTGGGCGTCTATAATGTCAGAGTTCTCAGCCCCGAACAAAATCCAGCTTCCCGAGCTTCTTATGGCAAATTTAACTTTCATGGACACACATAAGAAAGGTTACAAAACAACTATCGAGATACATTTTCTTTTTTTACCGGATATATTACAACTCAAGTCAAAAGCTCACAGCCCAAGCAACTCGCGTACGAATCTACAGCAGGTCCATAAGATTAAAATAACCCAGCTTTCCCGAGGAGGAGGAAAACGGCTGGGGGTGGGAGGAGGGGCGGGAGGCGCATCCCGAGGACGTCCACCCTCCGCACGGGGAACGGCTCCCTCCCCCTCCTCTCGGGCTGGAGGTGAGCGCCCCCCTTCCCTCCACTACCACGTCCCTACCTTCGCGGCCTCAGATTGCGCCACAACAGCCGACAAGACTTTTGGGGAGGAAAAGAAACGGGGAAGGGCGTGCGCCTCACACTCGACCTCCCAGCCTCGCGGGGGCGGCCGGCTGCGGCGCTCACCCCGACCCGACGTTCCGGGGATGGACCGGGAGGCCGCGGGGCCGCGCCGCCCGGGGCAGTGGCCAAAGGGTCGCGCGGAGCTCCGAGGCAAACGCCCAGGCCCGGCCGAGCGGCCTCCCCGCCCCCTCCGGCTCAGCTCCGGGCCGGCAGACGGCGCCCCGGGGGCTAACTTCGCCGGGGAAGAGGAAGCACCGCGGCAAGTAACAGGCTGTGTGGATTCCCGGGGCAAGGAAAGACTGTTCTGTGCGTCTGCCTGCCGGCACGACCGTCTCACCTCCCTTCTGCCGAGCCCGGGTGGCCCCAGCTCACCTGAGGAGGGCACCGGGACGCCGCCGCGGCCGCCGCGATGGCCGTTACGGCACGAGGCCTCCGCTCAGCCGCCGCGTAGCTCTGAAGAGAGGGGCGGGGCGCGCGTGGCGGGAGGGCGGGGCTGCAGCACCGACTGGTCGCGAGGCCGTGGGCGTATCCGCGCGGGCAGGAAACCCCCTCCCTGCCCAATCTGATAGGCTCAGTCTCCCCTTCCACTGACGCGAAAGCTATCTGCGCCGCGCTGGGATTGGGCGGGCCCCCCTGTCAATCAAGCGCTGTGCTGGGTGTGGAGCGAGCTGAGGCGACTTCGCGGAGAGGGAGTGAGAACGCAAGAAGCTCCCTGCTTGACCCTGAGTCTTGTTGCTTTTGTCTCCCCGGCTGTTCTGGCTTATTACTTTGGGCCTTCCTCCTCAGCGCCACAGGAGACTCTACAGCAGAAATGACTGCTTCTCGAGTTCAGCCCCGACTGCTCTGGGAGCTTCCTTCTGGTTTCTGCACCAGAAGGTCTTGCCAGCGGAATGTTCTTAGGGGCGGGGAGCGAAAAAGAAAAAACAAACAAAAAGGCCTGGAAATGGGGACCTGAGAGAAAAATGTAAGACATATGCTTAATTTGAGCCGCAAACCGAAATAAGCTGAGTCTGAGGGCCTTCAAAGTACCCTGGTGCGTGGGTAGCTTCCCGTCTTGGCTGCGGTAGCCTTGCTGTGAGGGGGGACAGTGACCTTGGGTGCCGAGTCTGCCCATTCTTAGCGGCCCAGCCCCAGCCACCAGCCGTCAGAAAGTTGGTTCTCCTCAGACCCGCGCTGCAGCTCCCCATCACCTGCCTGGTTCCTCCCCAGACATCTCTGGGACTCTGCTTAGGCGATGCCCTCTCAGGGAAGCCTGCTGGGGTGCACAGGTATTTTCCCCATCCTGCTGTTGAAAGGGCCTGTCCATACCCCTACCTGATTGTAAACTCAATTAAGTCAGAAACCATGTCAGTATTCAGTTCTTCCCCAGTGCCTAGCACATGGTAGCTCGTCAGTAAATATTGTTTAAAGCATTAATACATCTTCCATTCCCATTTTAAATCCTGGTCCTGACTGTTAATTCCAAGAGTTTATGCTTTTCTGTATTTAACTTCAAAATTATTCGTTTGGGTCCTGATAGAGGAATGTGGTTCTCTTGCCATATATAGGATCACAAGGTCAAGCACAAATCACCCATGGTGCCTTCCTGGCCTCAAGTTGACTGGGGCAAATGGACCACGAAATTCTGGGCAGCTACTCTGTCTATATCCCATAATTAGCATCTAAAGTCAATAATGTTAAGTGAATTTTGGATTTATTCTGAGGGTCTAAATACCTGTGTATATTTTATCATGGCTGATGTGGACTGAATTGTGTTCCCTCTCAAAATTCATACGTTGAAGCCCTAACCCCCCAATGTGACTGTATTTGGAGATAGGGCCTTTGAAAGGTAATTAAGGTTAACTGAGGTGATAAGAGTGGGGCCCTAATCCTGGAGGATTAGTGTCTTTATAAGAAGAGACAGTAAGACGAGACAGCAGAGAGGTTGCTTTCTGTCTTCACAACTAGAAGACACAGTGAGAAGACAGCCACGTGCAAACAAGGAAGAGAGCTCTCACGAGAAACTAACCATACTGGCACCCAGATGTTGGACTTCTAGTCTCCAAAACTGTGAGAAATTAAATTGTTGTTTAAGCCACAGTCTGTGGCATTTTGTTATAGCAGCCCAAGCTGTCTAATACAATAGTTTTATTTGTTGATACATTTTATAAAGTTTATGGATTGAGATATTATTACATTCATTTTTGAAGCTATATAAACCATTGTCCAGAGGTTGAAACTATTTCTCCAAAATCACATGGCAAACTGTTAGCTGCACCTGGCTCAATTCAATTCTAGTTACATGTGATGGGATTAGGGAGTGTGACTACAAATATAACAGGTAAAATAGTCCTTGCCATCAGGTAGCTTATATCATTGCCTTGAGTGAGGAAATTAAACCCAGAAAAAATATGCTGAAGTCATAAGTTTAGATTTCATTTTGTATGGGAATATGTATTTTGAATGGGCCAATGATCTGAACAGACCCTTTGTGAGATTTTGATCCAGATCTGTTGACTACTGTGTGCCATCTATTTAAGCAATAGAAGAAGTAAGGGAGAGAGCTTTTTCATAAAAGGATTTTAGTTCTCTGTAAATATGTGTTTTTCTTTTAATCTTCCTTTAAAAGTTCCCTCATCACCCATTCTTACCAGGAACTCTTAAAAAAAAAAGAAAGAAAGAGAAACTAAAAAGATATAAGAGAAGGAATTGAAGAAGAAAAATAAGGAAACAGCAATGAGAGAGGAAAGCATTGGGTGGAAGGGTAGATAGACAGAAAGTCATATATTGCAGTATGGTGGGTGTACTTAGAAGGAATGGAGTCCATGTTCGTAAGCGGTGGGAGTTGTCCCAGAGACCTCCTTTCACACAGTCTGTCTCCCCAACTTCCAAATATAAACATGCGCTTGGCTTCTTCTTCCTCTCTTTTAGCAGAACTCAAACCAAAAACGGGAATCAACCCTGCTAATTAGTTATGAGTGGACTAGGGACTAGCCAGGATCAGGCAACAACATTTAGGTCAAAACTTATGACCTATGGACTAGAAATGGGCCCTCAGATATGGGTAGCTAATCTGTCTAGGATAAAAACATGTAGGCAGTTCACTTCATTCATCCCAAAAGAAAGAATTTGGGAAGACAAGGAAAGGAAAAATGAGCCTCCATGTCTTAAGACCTTTCCCAGGAAACTATGGAGGGCTTATAGTTAGAAATGCTTAGGACTTCCCTGGTGGCGCAGTGGTTAAGAATCTGCCTGCCAATGCATGGGACACAGGTTCGAGCCCTGGTCCAGGAAGATCCCACATGCCGCGGAGCAACTAAGCCCACGCACCACAACTACTGAGCCTGCACTCTAGAGCCTGCGAGCCACAGCTACTGAGCCCGTGTGCCACAACTACTGAAGCCCACACGCCTGGAGCCTGTGCTCTGCAACAGGAGAAGCCACCGCAATGAGAAGCCCACACACCGCAAGGAAGAGTAGCCCCCACTCGCGGCAACTAGAGAAAGCCTGCACGCAACAACGAAGACCCAACGCAGCCAAATATAAAATTTAAAAAAAAGAATGATCTGGTTTAGCATCACTGTAAGGACTATTTAGGACAAAAAAAAAAAAAAAACCTATCTACTAATCAGTAAGAAGAAATTAATCACAGGCTTGACTGTGAAGTATAGAAATTAGTGGACCCTGGTAACTAAATTCAATTTCTATACTGAGTATTGTCACTCTTTTATGGGAATTAATTCAACAAAAATTGATTGAGTCCACTCCGTGGTAAGCAGTACAATAGATACCAGAGATCTAAAAATCAGTCTTCAACTTAAAGGAGCTCCATTCAATGTCAGAGAATTAGATTTAAACAGATACTTACTTGTATAGTAAATACAGCAATAGATATGTACAGGGGGACATTAGGCCACAGGGGGAGGGGAGGTGTGTGGTCAAGCTAGTCAGGCAAGTAAGGCAAAGAAGGGAGGGGCTTTCCACATAGAGGGGCCTGCGTTAAAAAAAAAAAAAAAAAAAGGTATTACACAATAGTAGAATATTGCTAGAGCAGAAGATGACTAAAAGTGTAAACAAGAGTGGGTTATGCAGGTTAAGGGCCTTAGACTTTATCCTATAGGCAATAAGAAGCCATCAAAGGGTTTTCTTACAGCACTTTAAACTGTCATTCTGTTGTTTTCTGGCCTCCACTCTTTCTGATGAGAAGCCAGCTGTAATTCTTCTCATTGTTTTCCTGTGTGTCATATATCCTTTCCTCTGGCTGCTTTTAAGATTTTGTTTCCTTATCTTTGTTTATCAGCAGTTACACTATGTTTCCAGGTGTGATTTTCTTTGTATTTATGATGCTGGGGGTTCACTTATTTCCCTGGATCTGCGGATTGCTGGTTGTTGTATCTTTTTACCAGATTTGGAAGACTTTTGGCCAGTATTTCTTCAAATCTTCTTTTATGCCCCATTCTCTCTCTTCTTCTGTGACTACACTTACACTTATACTAGACTTCTTACTCCTTAGTACAGGTCATTCCAGGCTCTGTTCATTTTTTTTTCAAATCTTTTTGTTTCTGTGCTTCAGTTTGGGTAATTTCTATTGAGATCCAGTAATTCCTGAAAAATCTGAATGTTAACGTTTTCCAAAAGCACAAACACCCTACAAATGACTCTGGGTTCCTTTGGGGTATGTTTGAAGGCATATTAGGAGAACAGAAATCACAAGATATTACAACAGAGAACATAGTATTGGGTGTTGATGGACTGGAAAAGCAAAAAGGGAACACTGAAGCAGCCCAGATATAATAACTATAGAGAGCAGCTACCACCCCTAGGAGTAGTGAAAAAGAGGAATCAAGGTTGGGTCATCAGGTCTCAGGAGCTCAGAGGAATGACTTGCTGACCTGTAGCTTATACCCCTGGGAGGATGCTGTGCAGCTGGTCCTGCTGCTACTGAGAGGGAGATGATGAGGCTGGGTTGGGGGTGGAGGAGTGCCAAAAGAAGCTTAAGGCTGAGATCAATTGCTGCTTCTGGACCAAAGGGCTCTTGCTTATTGCGGGGGTAAAAATGACAGAAACTGCAAGCAAACAGGAAGGAGGAAGTCCTTTATCCCCTCTGTTTTACAGTCTCCCTCTAATGCCCTTTATTGGTGGAACCTAGTGAGACACCAGCTAGTATAGGAAAAATGTAGTTTGCAGGGTCTGAGCCATAGCATCACAGAGGAAAGTTATAGATGGGTATATTTGAGGTTAAGATAGCTCAATAACTATAGCTTAATAATCAGTACCATATCAACATTTGTTTGTGCTAAATTAGTAAAAATTTCCCAAATTAGACCCAAATTATTGTTACTCTATGTGGTTTTACAGACTTTTAAGCTCTTCTGAAAAGAATCTCAGGACACAAAGTTTTCAGTTTTCTGCTGTACTATGATTACTGTTAGTGTCTTTTTCAGGGGTAAGGAGTACCTTTACTGCAGCTCACATACATACTTACTACATAAACAAGGGCAGGTTTGGAGGAGATCTGCATAACTGAGGATGAGTAGACCCTCCCCCAGCATTCTATCTCCCACCATAAGGCACAAAATGGCATAGACTAAGTAGAGCTGGCAGGAATCCAGTCTTTTCCCTACCTCCATTTACTATGCATTGCCTAATGTGGCCTTAGCAAGGGGGAGACCAATTTCTTCTTCTCAGGTAGGACAACCACCACTGCCAGTGAAAAACCAGCTCTCTTCCTTCGTTCCCTCTTTCTTGCCTCAACTCACTCAAGCTACTTTACCAAGCCCAATCACCTCTAGTTTTCTAATGCAAATAGATGACAAAACAGGGCTTGGTATTCAGCATTTCACCTTATAGATTTTTGAATATTGAAGGATTTTTGTTAAACATTTATAGAACATTGAGCATGAACATTTTACTAATTTTTGAACTTCAGGACCACAGAATTTCCATCTGAAAGGAGTCACTTCTTCAAGTCTTATGTTCTTTAGTGATAAAAGTTAACATTCTCTACCCTTTTATTATTTATAATAAATAATCATTTTTATAATAAAAATTGCCTGTTATTATTAACAGCAAAGAGACCAGATTCATGATATTCCACATAATTTAGTATATGTTTTTAATATATTAGACTAGAATAAAGTTTTCCACATCTGCATATATTAATTATATATTATATAGCACTGTCAGTTATACAACACAACATTTACAGGTGAACATTAAAATGTCAGTGTACCTATTAATAACTGAACATTAACAAGATAATAATCAGGTATTCATTTAATGGGAGAGTCTAGTATTTCCTGATAATCCTGCCTTCTTAAATTCCTCCAGTAAAGTTTATAGCCAGCAAGGACAAAAACACTAATCATAATGATTACCCCTCCAAAGACATCATAGACACTAGGAAATATATGTAACACTAGAAGCTGCAACACCATGGCTACCACAATCTCCAAATGTTGCACGGTGCTGACCAAAGCTGGATGGAATTTGTCCAAGGCATAATAAACTCCTAAGAAGGCTGCAGTAGAACAAATGCATATAGCAATGAGATAACTCCAGGTTTCTCCATCTAATGGGATGATGGGTTCTTGAAGAACAAACATAGTAGATACTCCCCAGACTGTCCCAGTCCAACCAAAGGTAAACAGTGCAGTCCACATGCTGATCTTCTCCTTAATGGATCTGTATACTATCATGGAAAGAGCAGTGGTCAGTCCAGCCATCACAGTCATAGTGTACCCAAAGGCTTCTTTCCAGGCATTTAACAAAGAATTATCTTCATCAACAATGTTGGGGATCATGACAAGACAAACACCTAAGATGCTGCAAACAACTGTAGCCGTGTCAACGTAAGCCATTTTCTCATCTACAAGCAAAAAAGCCAAAATGGCACTGAAGACTGTGGTTGTGGCTCTCCACATAGTGGTCCCATTGCTGGGAGGAACTATTGAAAATGATGTATAAGCACAGGTGATAGAGATGACATTGCATACACCATAAAAGAAGAGTCGCAATCTGTATCCACTGGGTCCAAAGGGGGCTTCCTGGTAGTAACACACAACTAACACAGATAAGACCTGCAAAACAGAACGGATAAAAATCAGTTCTAGAGATGGAACTTTGGAACGATCAGAAACAAGCCTAGTGATAAGAGCTACACATCCATGAGCCAAAGCAGATCCAAACAGCACTATCCACATTTTTCTGGATTGAAAAATATTTTTTTCTGCAAAGCTTTGGAATTGTCCAATCTCATTGGTCATTGGGTCTTCTGTTGGTGGATGTTGAGTATCCATGGTTCCAAAGAAAGTTCTTCCTTTTCTTTTCATTTCACTCAGCAGTCCTTTCTTTGGATTTTCTTCCATAAAATTTCCATAGTCTTCATTGATTTCTTCATATCCATCATCCCCAGGCTGAGGATAATGAGAAGTATATTTCACCATCACCGTGTTTGGGTGTATTTTCACCCGTTTTTTAACTGGATATTTTTTGGAGGGAGAAGTATCCATTTCTTCAGGCAATCAATTCTATTTAAGAAGGAAAAAAAAAGACAAATGTACATATTCATCACTTGAAATATAGTTTTAATTTCTATTATAATCATATGTACCAATTCAATAATAGATAGTAGAGGTTGTAACAGGAGTTTTTTAAAAAAAGTAATAAGAAGACATGATCTGGCAATATGCCTTATCAGATGTATGAAGCCCAATGAAATTGTCTACCCTTTTTTCACTCTCATCTTAAGTCTGCCCCTATGTCTCATTCTGATTTTTCTTTGTCTCATTAAGCTCTATTTTCTTTACATCACAAACAACTGATATTTTTCCATTTGTTCATTCCTCCCTCTCTACGCATCCAATAAGATAAACACAGAAAAATAAACGACAACATAGATCAAACCTTTCCTTCTCATTGTGTCCATTTGTCTGTATTATAAATTATAAATGATTAAGTCCAAATTCTTTTGTATAATCACTTCTGTATGATACCCAAACTAGTCTTATATTACAAATTATAGTGATTTTTAAAAACATTTATTCTGGCTTCCCACACATTTTCAGATACATGGGATGCACTGAAATTAGAAAATTAATAAAATGGATTTCATGACATTCATGCATTGTTGCTATATACAGCTTTTCTGATGAGCAACTGGGCAATATGTTTAAGATTTTAACTGAAACTACCCTTTAATTCAGCAATATCACATCTAAGATTTTACCCTAAAGAGATGATCACAAGATGCTTTTTACCTTATGTTTTTTAAAAAAGAAAAAATAAGAGTACATATTTATATTTGTTTATATAATATAAAAAGTATAACAAAGGAATTATGGAAAGAGACAAAGGAAGCTAATAATCATTGGGGTGGGACAGGAAACAAGAATGGAAGGAAACATTTTTACTGTATACTTTTTAATATATTTTTTGAATCATGATAATTGTTTAAAATTAAATTACAAACTAAAAAGAAAAGTTCATCTGTTATTGAGAAAATGAGAGCATACAAAAAGGTGGGGAAAATGTATGAATAGGAGAGTTCATTGTAGCTTACCAGAATGACCCTCGATACTATGCTATGCAGCCATTAAAAATGACAATGCGGATCTTTACTGACATAGAAAGATATCCATGACATATAAAGGATTTGCCATAGTGCTGGCATATAGTAAACTCTCAATGAATATTAATAAATTCAGCTTCCTTTCACCTATAATTAACTCTTTTGAAACACTGGGTGTCTTCTACAATGTTATTCTTTCTTTGAGACCTGTATTTGTTCACTTAGTTCTCTTTAGTTCTTCCCCTCTCCCCAAGAACAATTTCCTATTTCCTTCCCAATGATTTCTCCCCTCCCCTCTAAAACATAAAAATTTTTAAAAAGGAAACCTTTTTATTTTTTGTCTTCATGACATATTCCCTGTTCCTTGCCAAAAACTCACCAGTTCTAGGATCTTAAACCATGGTCCAGAAATCAAATCCTATTTTGTTCTTTAACACCATCTGGGTAAACCAACTGTTCCTATTTACTCCTTTCTCTTCTAAATGACACCACCTTCAGTTGGAAGAGTCATTTTAAAAAACACCACCTGTGCCTCCAAGCCCTTCAGTTCCTAGCATGGACCTCCCACTTGCAGTCCTTCATGCACATTGCTATCAGGCTAATCTGGATGTTCTCTTTTTTCAACTTTTATTAGGATATTTCCACTTCAAATCATGACTTTAGCTTCAATAATCACAAACTGAACTAACAGTCTTGGTCTCCCAAATAGATTTTCCTTCCCTAAATTCCTCATTTATGTTTGAAATACCACCATCTTTCTAGTTCCCCAAGCTAGAAACGAAGGAATACTCAATTATCCTTTCTGCCATCACACTCCATTTGGTCATCAATCTTATTGTTTTTGTCTTTGAAATATTTCTCAGATTTTTCCTTTCTCCTCCAATTCCATTTTACCTTTGTGATTCTGGATCAGGTTTTTATGAATTCCCATCTAGAATATTGCAACAGCGTCCTAACTAGCCCTCTTGAATCCCAGTCCTTCTCCCCTAAAATCCAACTATATTATACCACTGTCACATTAATGCCTTTAACAGATTCAAAACAGAACAAAAAACTTCCCTCAAGCTTTCCATTCAAGAACCTACAAGCTTTCCTACCAACTACGTCATCGGTCTCAACTCCTCTGCCTAACTCTCAAGACCCTGCCTAGTCTAGCCCCTATCGATACTTAGCTCCTTAACAAACACACTTTGCTCTGATCAGTCCAGTGTTCTCCCTGTCCTGACTTCCCACATGTACATGTTTCTCTAAGCTTTTATTCTCGCTAGCTTCCCCTCTGCTCCCACTTTCTAAATACTGCTCATCTTTTAAGAAGGCCCAGTCCAAATCCTGCCTTTTAGAAACAAGCCTTCCCTGACCACTCTAGCCACTTATTTTTTTCTTCTTTGTTTAACATCTGCAGTAGTTCTTCTAATTTTTGTAATCTCATCATTTTGTTATTTAGTTGTCTCAACTCAGTGGAATTTTGTCTCCAGTCATTGTACCCAAATTTGCTGTTAAATCTCTTTTCCTTGCTAGTCAGCAAATATCTTAATGATACCTCAGTTAGATCCCATAACTTCCCACTTGCTTAAAATTGTTAAAATTATGTCTTATATCCTTTCAAAGCCTTCCCCTTCCCACTGCAGGCCAGATTTGTAGCCCCAGGAGCACAAATAGGGGAAGGACGTATTCTGTTGTTTTACTCCTTCTCCCATTCCCTCCTTTTGGAGTCCTTGGGAGGGCAGTATGGTCTACCTCTGGGACACCTCCTCCATCTCTCTTTCTAGGCTCCAGCTCCCCTGGTGTATTGGCACAGGGAGGAAGGAAAAGGAAAGGACACATATCTCATACACTGGCTGCTGTTGTGTGATGGCTTTTTGATATATAAACTTGGCTAGGCTGAACTACATTCCCTAGTTATTTGATCAAACACTAATATAAGTGCTGCTATGAAGGTTTTTGCAGATGTGATAGAAGTCCTTAATCAGTTGACTTTAAGTTAATAAAAGAAAGACTATCCTGGGTGGGCCTGACCTAATCAAGTAAGCCCTTCCAAAAATGGATTAGGCTTTCCATGAGTTCAGAGATTCCAAACAATTCATGCCATTGGGGTTCTAGCCTGCTCATGACCTTCCTTTCCTTACTACCTGTAGACAAGAAGCTTTGGCCTTTGCTCATGGGTTCCAACATGCTCCTGATCTTTTCTTTCTGACTACCTGCCCTACAGACTACAAACTTCCTTATCCAGCCTCCAGCCACAGTTACATTAGCTAATTCCTTGTAATAAATCTCCTCTTGGTTCTGTGTCTCAGGTTGAACCCTGACTCTAATACATGGTGAAATTCTCTCTTTGACTATTGTCTTTGTTTCTGTGCTAACTCTGATAGGCCATTGATACTCTCTAGGTTGCAGGCATCCAAATGCAGGCTGTCTTACGTAAATTCTGTAGAGCCTCCCAAGTGCACAAATCCCTGATGTGGGAGAGTCTCCTGCCCTGGGGCTATGGCCCACAGGTTTTTGCTGTTTGGGTCCTCTTGCCGGGTGGGCAGTTCTCTTGGTTAGGCACCAAAAGTATTCACTTGACCCCAGGAAAGTCACATATCCTTACCACTCCAATGAGTATATAGGCCACTCACCACTGCCCCCTTCTCTCCAATTTTATTTCTCTTTCCTTGAGCAAGCAAAGAACAAATTAAAATGTGCTGTCTAAGCAGACTTCCAATTGGAGAATGAGAAAGCACACCCAATCGTTGTAAATAATGATCTGGTAACTTTCACCCTCAGTTGGCTTTAAGGAGGAACAACCCTCTCCCCTCCCCATTAGGAAAAAGCACAACATTCTTCTTAGACCAAGGACCCACAATAGATAATATGATCCCGTTGACAGATTGCATTTTCCAAAGAGAGTCACTAGTCTAGTATCTCCCATACTACATGTCTGGTTTTTTAAAATGTGAGTTTGACATTATTAAATAGAGAGGTAGGGTCTATATTCCCTCCCATTAAAAGTAGCCCTGCTTTTGTGACTGTTTCAACCAATAGAGTATGGTAAAAGTGACCTATTATGACTTCTGAGGCTAGGACATAAAAGGAAATATAGCTATTCCTTCCTAGCTGCAACACTTGTGCTTGGAGCTCTGAGCCACCAAGTAAGCATCTGACTGCTCTGAAGTCACCATGCTGTGAGGAAGCTCAACCTAGCCCATGTAGAGAAACCACATGGAGAGGTCCTGAGAGCACCTGAAGAGAGAGAAATTCCTGGTAAGCCCCCAGCTGCTCCAGCCCCCTGCTGTTCCAACTCCAGCCACCCATCTGACTTTAAGTATGTAAGAGACCCTGAGTCAGGATTGCCCTGCCAAGTCCTTTCCAAATTCCTGATCTATAGAAAACATGACAGATAATAAAATGATTGTTGTCGTTTTAAGCCACTAAGATTTGGAGTGATTTGTTACCTGCAATAGATAACTGGAACACCCTATTTCCCTCCCCAGTATTTTAAGGAATCGGAAGGAGGAGTGGTCTTAGTGATAGTTAAAGTAAAAGGCCTCTTATATTTGGACCAAAATGATTGGCTTTTGAAACTGGGATATTTTGTCCCCCATTGTGAGATCCTGGATTCTAATTCTGAGGTAAGAGGAAATTTTTTTTTTTAATTGAAGTATAGTTGATTTAGAATGTTCTGTTAGTTTCTGGTGTACAGCAAAGTGGTTCTGTTATATATATGTGTATCCATATACATACACACACATATATATAACTGAATCACTTTGTTATATATATGTGTGTGTGTGGGTGTGTATACATATATGTATATATATATGAAGAGGAAAGTTTTAGTCAACATCCTGTTAGGTATAAATTAATGTATTTAATCCTAGTCCAACTGTATACTTTAAACTGTTATTTGA
Source organism: Balaenoptera musculus (assembly GCF_009873245.2). Taxonomy (NCBI): domain Eukaryota; kingdom Metazoa; phylum Chordata; class Mammalia; order Artiodactyla; family Balaenopteridae; genus Balaenoptera; species Balaenoptera musculus. The sequence continues at coordinate 18,008,822 of NC_045788.1, read as the reverse complement.
ACTGTGTCATCTTTGTTCATTTCTCTCAGTGGATTAGTCTATAACAGATATATTCCAGGTATTTCTCAACACCATTAATATTTTATTGTATAGGGATTCCCTGGCAGTACAGTGGTTAAGAATCTGCCTGCCAATGCAGGGGACACGGGTTCGAGCCCTGGTCTGGGAGGATCCCACATGCCACAGGGCAACTAAGCCCATGCGCCACAACTGCTGAGCCTGCGCTCTAGAGCCTGCAGGCCGCAACTACTGAGCCCGCGTGCCACATCTATTGAAGCCCGCGCGCCTAGAGCCCATGCTCTGCAACAAAAGAGGCCACTGCATTGAGGAGCCCGCTCACTGCAACTAGAGAAAGCCCACGCACACAGCAACGAAGACCCAACACAGCCAAAAATAAAAATAAATAAAATAAATAAATATATTTTTAAAAATATTATATTGTATCCCACTGATGCAAAAGCCATCTTATACTAAAGGGGTACATAAAGATTTTTTTTTGTTTTGGCCACACCATGTGGCATGTGGGATCTTCCCGTGCCCCCTGCATTGGGAGCGTGGAGTCTTAACCACTGGACCCCAGGGAAGTCCCAAGATCTTATTCATTCTCCCTAGTTTTCATTTAATTTCAGGCTTTGAAATATAATTATTGAAGAGAATCTGGAATCCTGACTAGTACTTACATTTTTGCACATTTAAGTCTTTCAACCTGTGAACATTTCAATAAATACTAACTGAGGTACCATGTGCCCAGCACCATTCTAGGCTCTATAAATATGAAGATAAATAAAACAGGCATAGCCCCAGCACTCATAGAGCTTATAGACTAGTGGAAGAGACAAAAAGTAATTCAAACTTAATATTTTAATGTTAATAATGCAAGTAACTACATGAAGTACAAGAAACTGTTGGAGCACATACAAAGGGCATCTAACCCAAATATGGGGGATCTTTTCAGGTTTCCAGGTGGAAAGGATGCCTGAATTGGGACTTTAAACATATGTAACATATAGACAGGTAAAGAGGAGAAGGAGAAAAACAAAACTTCTTTTCTAGAGATAAAAAATTTGAGTCAGAAATGTTGGTTTTGAGTTCTAGCTCTGCCACCAACTAGAGCAATAATTATGTCTATTTTAAGAGAAAGAGTTTTAGATGATAATTGTTGGGGTCTTTTAACTCAACTCTCAGTTTGTCTGTTTAATGATTTCATACTTCTAGTGTTTTGGTAGCTCTCCCATGCGAGACCACCATGCAATTCAGTGATCACAAATTTCTACCACCTGCTCAAAGTTGTTCTGACCAATGTGCCAACTCAGTTCCTCCTCCTTCCTTACAGAGAGGAGGAATCTGAACTAATTTCATGGCTCCAGTTCCTCTGACACTTATGTGGGGCTGTCCCCTCCCAGGCAGAGGTGCCCATTTCAGCTGTGTAGAGCAACTCAGCTGAGAAGAGGGAATGTGAAACAATAGGACCAGAAGACTAGCCTATCCAGCTACAAATGTATCAACCTGAAATGTTGGGCAAATGGATTAAAAGGATACATAGTTTGGTGTCTGCTTGAACAATGTGCGCAATTCATTATTGCAAGCCTGAAAAAGCAGTATTTGTATCTAAAAGAGGTACTGTTTCCTAAGCTACATCCCACAACCTAAGGCCCAAGATCACCTCTCTCCTAAGGCTGAGAAAACTAACACTGCCATCCCTACTGTCTCGGTGGGAATCCTTAGAAAATCTCCTTATGGTGCCTACAGCAAATGCCACTTGGTAATCAGAGCTTCTTTCTTTAGTTACCAGACTGATCCCTAAAATGGTAAAAAGTCTTAGATATAAAGCTGGCTAGTACAACTTGATTATAATACAGTGGTTTAAATGTAGGCATTGATGTGGTATTTGACACTGATGAATCAGACTGGCTTTGAACTAAATATTTATCACAAACTGATAGGTTACTACCTTATTCCTGAGCAACCCAGTCCTGAGATACCTTATTCCCCCAGTGTGCTTGGACAGTCTTGTCCCTGAATGAAAATGAAAAGACCACACCTAACTGGTCACCTGAAAGGGAAGACCCAGCAACTACCTTTCCAGGATATTGTGAGACAGCAGGACTTGCATAGGATCTGTGCTGTTAAACATATCTCCTGAGAACTATTGAGAGAAGACATTCATCCCTCCAAACTGATGAAAAGGGGCCCATATTCTGAGGCCTCAAGGCTGTGAGCATGAGTCTACCAATCCTTATGATGAACCCTGCTTAGCATAACCTTTAACACCTCTCTTTGAATAGGGATTCACTCTCTTCCCCACTGCAGCTCATGAGGATCAGGAGAACTAGAGGCAGCATTTAAGTCTGCGTGTACTTTATTAATACTCTTTGAGACTGTATCTTTGTGTAAAGGCCCAGAGGGGAAAGAACCTCCTTCTAAGCTCCAACCTCTGGAACTAGAAAATCAGTTCTTAAATAAAGTAGAATTTGAAAGACAAGAATAATGATAATAAGTGAGAAATAACAGAGTAGAAGGTAAAGAGCATGCCTTTCTTAAATCAGTCACACTCAGGAAGTGAGGGATATTTCATGAAGAAGTAGATGTTTGCCCTTCTTAGAAGGTGTGATAATATTCACATTGTGTGTTAAGTGGCAAATGATCAAAATGAAATAAGTCTATAATCAAATCATGAAACGGAACAGTTTTATGAAGATGTAAAAGAGGGGCTGCAAGAAAAGTTAATTGTATAAGACTTCAAATACTCAGATTATAAGGAACTACCATAAGCAAATTCAACCAAAGGGGAAAAAAAAGAGGAGACATACAATCCAGTAGTCTTCTATGGTAAACCAACTGAATCTCTGTAAAAATATAAAAGGAAATTTCAGAGCAACCTGGACAGAATCATTCTAACTCAGATGTATTACTTAGGACAGATATACAATATATAATTGCAGAAATTGCAATTAAATTAGCATTTGTATTGCATCAGATTATTGCCTGACAAACAACAGTCCATCTACAGCTCTCTTAGAAAAGCAAAAAATAAGGCACATTATCAATTTCTCCTTTGTAACACTTAGATTAAAGCATCCTTGCAATAGCTCTCAGAAAAAGACTAAGAAGACAAGATCTTGATTTAGCCAGAGATCATGACAACACTTTCAGCTCTAATGGAAACAATCAGAATTAGCCTAAAAGCAAGAATGGGAAAACAAACAGAATAAAGAAAGGCACAACTGATGGCTCTAAAATCCAGAGAAAACAGAAGGAAATATGGAAGAAGTCAATAATAACAATACTATCAATAGCCAGATGTATTGATATTTAACATTTGTACAAACAACATGCTAAACTCTAAACATGGGTTAACTCAGCTTTGAGAAGAAGTGAAATCTTAGGAGGTTTTGGAGTGGAAGAGCATTGGGGAAGGGTGGAAAACGAAAAATTTGGAGAAAACTAATGGCATACCTCACTTTGAACTGCAATAACTTAAAAGGAAGTAAAGGAAGGTACTCACTTTAGGCAACTAACTCGGTACATATTATTGAACACACTCTATGTGAAGGGCACCAGGTAGGCCATGTGGAGCAAGTCAGTAGGTCTTATTGTTGAAGACAATTTGTCCCAAAGTTTTGTCTAGAACTTTGTCACCTAGTGCCCCGAATTAGTCTCTCCTTCCTGCTCTTCTCTCACTCTTTCCTCTCCCCAATCCCCTCCCTCTTTCCCCATCTTACCTTCTCAACTTTACTCCCGTCTCCCACAGACACAGCCCTGTCTGACATCCTAGCCCAGAAGAAACTGCCACTTATTCATGCAAATGACTTCAGGAAAAATGATATTTATTTTATTCCCTTAAAGGACAAAGCATTATCACTGTCAGAGTCACATTCCACTTTCATAACAGAATAAACTATTTTCATTTTCCTGAAATCATAATTTCTCTGACAGGAAGCAAGAGTGATGATGACAAAATATCTGTGCAGAAAGTAGGAGAGAAGCCTCGATCATGTGAGCACCCCTGCCACTAGAACCCCACCTTAAGAACCAGCCTCCTGTCATCCAAACCAAGATGTATACACGTCACTCCTCTGGGCCTTTTACCAGTGCCATCTGGTACTTAGCCCCTGCCTCCTTTTGTCATTTTTTAAAAATTTATTTTATTTAATCATTTTTTTCTGGCTGTGTTGGGTCTTCGTTTGCTGTGCACGGGCTTTCTCCAGTTGAGGCGAGTGGGAGCTACTCTTCGTTGCGGTGCCCAAGCTTCTCACTGCGGTGGCTTCTCTTGTTGCGGAGCACGGGCTCTAGGCGCGCGGGCTTCAGTAGTTGTGGCACGCGGGCTCAGTAGTTGTGGCTCACAGGCTCTAGAGCACAGGCTCAGTAGTTGTGGCTCACGGGCTTAGTTGCTCCACGGCATGTGGGATCTTCCCAGACCAGGGCTCGAACCCATGTCCCCTGCGTTGGCAGGCGGATTCTTAACCACTGCGCCACCAGGGAAGCCCTCCTTCTGTCATTTTATTCTCTTTGTGAATGACATTGTTAAGTTTTAAAAAGCAATGGTTCCTCAGTATGTGTTTGTGGAAATAGGGACAACCTAGTGCCCCAACCCGAATGGATAAAGAAAATATGGTATATCCAAACAATTGAATATTACTCGTCCATAAAAAGGAATGAAGTTCCAATACACGCTACAACATGGATGAACCTTGAAGACATTATGCTAACTGAAATAAGCCAGACCTAAAAGGAAATATACTGTATGATTCCACTTATATGTGGCATTTAGAATAGGCAAATTCATAAAAAGAGAAAATAGATTAGAGATTACCAGGGGCCGGGAGAAAGGGGAATGGGGAGTTACAGCTACAAGGTTTCTGTTTGGGGTAATGAAAAAGTTTTGTAAGTAGTGGTGATGGTTGCACAATATTGTGAACGTAATTAATGCCATTGAATTGAACATTTAAAAAATGTGTTAAGGGACTTCCCTGGTCTCCAGTGGTAAAGAATCGTGTTCCAATGCAGGGGACGCGGGTTCGATCCCTGGTCGGGGAACTAAGATCCCACATGCTGCGGGGCAGCTAAGCCCGAGTGCCGCAAACTACAATGCCATGCTCTCTGGAGCCCGCATGCCGCAGCTAGAGAGAGAAAACCCGCATGTCACAACTAGAGAGAAGCCCTCGCACCGCAAGGAGAGATCCCACGTGCTACAACTAAGACTCGACACAGCCAAAAATAAAAATAAGTAAATAAATAAATATTTTTAGAATGTTAAAATGGTAAGTTTTGTATTATTTATATTTTACCACAATTTTATTTAAATAGGAAAAAAGAGGGCTTCCCTGGTGGCGCAGTGGTTGAGAATCTGCCTGCCAATGCAGGGGACGCGGGTTCGAGCCCTGGTCTGGGAAGATCCCACATGCCGCGGAGCAACTGGGCCCGTGAGCCACCATTTACTGAGCCTGCGCGTCTGGAGCCTGTGCTCCGCAACGAGAGAGGCCGCGATGGTGAGAGGCCTGCGCACCGCGATGAAGGGTGGCCCCCGCTTGCCGCAACTAGAGAAAGCCCTCGCACAGAAACGAAGACCCAACACAGCCATAGATAAATAAATAAATAAACCCAAGAAAAAAGTTTTAAAAAAAAAGTTAAAAAATAAATAAATAAGTAAAAAATAAATAGGAAAAAAGAAAAGAAAAGAAAAGAAAGGGGGAAAATGTAGTGCTTCCTCCAGTGTGGGGCGGGGGAGAAAGGAAGGCATTGGTATTTTCAAAAACCTCCCCAGTAATCCTAACGTATAATTTTCTTGTGGGAGAACCACTCAACTAGATTATCTAAGGACCTTCTGGCTTTAAGATTTAATGAATCTGTATAGGTATACATATAGCTGATTCACTTCATTGTACAGCAGAAACTAACACACATTGTAAAGCAATTATACTCTAATTTAAAAAAAAAAAAAGATTTAATGACTCTGTGGCTGCTACATGATTAAGGAAGACAGAGAATGGCACAGGGGTGGAAGTTTAAAAAAAGGGGGGGGTGGTTAGATACTGAAGCCAGACTGTCTGGATTTGAATCTTAGCTACAGAACTTACTAAATATGTGACCTTGGGCAACTTACTGAACATCTTTACCTATTTCCTCTTCTGTAAAATTTTGATAATAATAGGGTTCTACTTATAGGGTAGAATAAAAATATTAAATCAGTTAATACATACAAAACACTAAGTATCTGGCACCTAGCAAGTGTTCAATAACTTTTAAATCTTTTTTTCACATGATTCTGTCTGCCTGGAATGACGTGGGCCTCCCCCTTTCCGCCCTTGTCTACCTGTAGAGCTCACATTTGTGCTTCAGTGATTTGCTCAAGTGTTACTTCCTCCTTTACAAAGTCTTCCCTGTTCTCTCCAATTTTTGTGCCCCATTGCCCCTGCATTCATTTGTTTATACCCTGTCTTTCTCACCAGACCATACACTTCTCGATAGCAGACTTTCTCACCATTATATCCTCAGCCCCTAACACAGTGTCTGGCACATACTGGCACTCAATAAATGTTTGTTGGATGGAATGGAATGGATTTGAAAACCAAGAAGAGGAAGACATGGAAAAGAATGGGGAATGATGTTGACTAGTGACATCTCTATAGGATCTTATAGGCCCACATACCCACTTCTGGTCTCTTAGCATCACTGCTCAATCAATGGTAGGCAGCCGAAAACCTGCAGTTTCCCATGATCATTCAAACTGCAGAACTGTTCAGAAGAACTCTCCCTATCCTCTGCCTTTACCCTCTTTACTAGTCAGAGTTCTCCAGAGAAACAAAATTAATAGGATGTGTATATATACACCTATAGAGAGAGAATAATTTTAAGGAACTGGCTCACACAATTATGCAGACTGGCAAGTCTAAAAGCTTCAGAGTATGCAGGCAGGCTGTAGACCCAGGGAACAGTTGCAGTTCAAGTCCAAAGGCAGTATGCTGGCAGAATTCCTTTCTCCTTGGGGGATGTCAGGTTTTTTTCTTCAGACCTTCAGCTGATTAGATGAGGCCCACCCTCCATTATGGAGAGCAATCTGCTTTACTCAAATCCACTGATTTAAATGTAAATCTCATCCAAAAACACCTTCACAGAAACATCATTATAATCTTTGACCAGCCAAGTTGACACATAAAATTAACTATCACAGCCTCATCCTTTGCTTGTCCTCCACATGCACAAAAGTTCTGGCTATCCCAAACTGCAGGAAATTCTCTATGTCATGCTCTTTTATGGCTCTGGGTTTTTACATATGCTGTTCCTTCTTTATGGAATACTCTTTTCCTGCTTTTTCACCCGGTAAATTACTGCTCATTTTTCAAGGCCCAGATTAAATGTTACCTTCTCTGGAAAATTCCCTAGGCCCATTTCCCACCACAGTCTGAGTTAGATGCCCACCTCAGTGCTTCAAGCATAGAATTTATTGAATGCATTGAATTACAACTGTGTTTTTGTCTTTCTCTTATGCTAGATCTGTGAGGATTTTAACCCCACAGGTATTAAAATTAGATATTATTAATTTTTATATTTGCAGCATCTAGCTCAATGCTTGGCATGAGATGGGTGCTTAGTAACTGTTTGTTGAATGAATGGACTATTTTTTAATGAAGCAAATTTTGTTAAGAACAAAATATAAGTAATATAAATAAATGGATTTAAATGGCTAGTAACCCAAATAGGGAGCCTTATCCATTAAAATACTTTAAAGTCCTTAATAACATTTCAAGAATAATAAAACATTAGGGTGAGCAGTTTGGCTATTAAGAAAATGTGTGTATTTAGCTTCTCTGCCTCTGGCTCTATTTATGCTGCTAGGTCTCCCATATTTTCTTTAATATTAAATTCCTCAAGCATAACTGGAGCTGTTCTTTAAATAAAGTTTATCTACTTTTCTTAATTAAACTATTATCAACCAGTTAAGAAGGGTGTGGAGATACATGTCTTTCAGCATCACCAGGCTGAAGTTCAGTTGCTATTTCCCTGCTTCCCAGAGCATGTCTCATAGCTTGGCCTAGTCAAGTGAGTCCCACCAACAAGACCACAGCAGTTCCTCATCAGGGGTCCCTGGGCTTGCTCAAGACAAGCTTCACTGAGAAGCTATTTACCACCATCAGCCCTTTAGAAAAAAACACATTTTGTTTATTCCTATTACAAAAGCAATATATGTTTATTGTAGAAAATTGAGAAATGTGAGAAAGCAAAGAAAATAAAAACAACTCATAATCCTACCACCCAGAGATAACTACTGACCCTTCCAGGCTTTTTTCTATTTGTGAACATTGTTTTCCCCAAAAATGGTATCAAACACTATATCCTATTTTATAACTTCCCCTTTACTTATCAATGTATTGTAGACATTTTTCCATGTCATTAAATATTCTACAACATCATTTTTAATGGCTAGTTAATATGGATCCAATATTGGGTTCTGAACACAACAGGTCAATCATTAACTTCAGCTTTCTGAGAGTTGAAAGGCAAATGGGATGACCAGCTGCCACCGATCCTTTACACAGGGATAGATCCATAACCATCACAGGAAAAGTCACATATGTGAAAAGGTACAGATAACAATGTTGACGTTTTCCCTGAATGTAAATGAGGAAACAGTTTTTGATGGCCAGGGGAAGATTGTGAAAGAATAAATAAGAGATAAGTCAAGAGGATTCATGTTTCCTCTTTGCTCTCTGTTCAGACGTCATCTACATAGAGAAACTAGCTGAGACCAGTAGTGAGATAAAGTGTCTTCATTCATTTTTTGTGTTTATTTAGGATCAATACACTGTTTGGTTTTGAAAGGATTTGAGGCAACCATTCAGCTAGAGTTAAAGGAAAAATGAAACCACAGGAAATATCAAGCACAGGTGCTTCAAAGCACCTGGGAAGTACTCTTTTGGATTGTTTCGTCCTGAATATGGCTCTAGATTCTCTAACTATAAGGATAGCTATGATTATTTAGCCTCTATTCTGTGACAGGCATATATTAAGAACTTTATTTTATCATTTAAAGGTCAAAACAACTCTATGAAGTAGGTATTATAATCTCCAGTTTATATATGAGGAAATAGGTTCTCAGAGGTTGGGTAACTTGCCAGTTAGTGGGTGACAGAACTAATTAATGGTAGAGACAAGATTCAGGTCCAGGTCTGCCTTCCCAAGCCCTTTCTTCTGTACTACTCTGCAAAGTAACCATCCATGGTAGGCAGAATAATGCCCCCCAAGCCCCACCAAGATGTCCACATCCTAATTCCCAGAACATTACCTTATATGACAAAGGGGAATTAAGATTGCAGATGGAGTTAAGGCGGTTAATCAACTGACCTTAAAATAGGGAGACCATCTTGGATTATCTGGTTGGGCCCAATGTAATCACAAGGACCCTTAAAAGTGGAAAACAGAGACAGAGAAGATGTGACAACAGAAGCAAAGTCAGAGTGATGCAATGTGAGGACTCAGCCTGCTGTTGCTGGCATTGAAGATAGAAGGGAATCATGAGTCGAGGGATGTGGGCAGCCTCTAGAAGCTGGAAAAGGCAAGGAAGTGGATCGTTCCCTAGAATGTCCAGAAAGGAATACACCCTGCCAACACCTTGGTTTTAGCCCACTGATACCCCGAACTGGACCTCTGACTTACAGAACTGCAAGATAATAAATTCATGTTGTTTTAAGCCACCAAGTTTGTGGTAATTTGTTACAGCAGCAAACAGAAAACTCAGACACTATCATTTTGTGAATGTCTAGAGATCAGATTTGTATTCTTAGAGAAAAGATCCAAACACTTAGTACTGGTGTGGAAAAGAACTGCCTGCATGTAATCCATGATTTTCCCCAGAAAAGAATTGTTGGTCTTCTTAAGATCTAGAAAAGTGTTGGATGAGACTACAAAGCTCTGGGTCAAGTGACATGGACAAGATTATTTTAGCCTGATGTAGAAAATATTTGCTGGCTGCTTACCCCTGTGATACTGTTTGAGACACCTGCTTTTAAGAACCACATCCTCATGGATCATCTAGCAAAAAGTGAATTATAAAACACCTCTCAAGGGCTGAGTAAACTGCCCTGTTGGATGTAGTTATTAAATACTGAATCAGAACTTTAGTTGGATACCACCAGATAGGACTTTGGATTAATAACCAATGCTGGGGGACTTCCCTGGTGGCGCAGTGATTAAGAATCCGCCTGCCCACGCAGGGGACATGGGTTCAATCCCTGGTCGGGGAAGATCCCACATGCCGCAGGGCAACTAAGCCCACGTGCCACAACTACTGAGCCTGCGCTCTAGAGCCCACGCACTGCAATGAAGAGTAGCCCCCACTCGCCGCGACTAGCGAAAGCCCATGCGCAGCAACGAAGACCCAACACAGCCAAAAATAAAATAAATAAATAAATTTATATATTAAAAAAAATAACCAGTGCTGGACAACAGGTCTAACCAATTCTTGAGGCAGCAGGTTTGAACTTGAATTCTACCTCTATCACTTTCTGCCTGTGCATATATCGTGTAACCTTTCTAAACATCAGTTTCTTCATTTGTAAGATGGGCTGATATTACTAACTTGGAAAGGTTATTAATAAGGACTTAATGAAAAGATGGATCAAAAGCATCTAGAACAATACCTGGCACATAGCAGGTGCTCAATAACTACTAGCTTGCTTCCTTCATGTTAGTCAAATACTGTGAAGATTTTTTTACTAGGATAGAAGAAATGCTTATTTTCCTCTCTGATCTGTTTCTATAGCAAGAAGGCTTACTTATAGTTTATAAATTGCTAAATTTGGAACTTTTTTAAAGGATAAAACAATGCACTCTAGGAAATGTGCCTGGAGGCCCAGATTAAAATCTGCTCCTCCAGCCCTTCCAATGATTTGAGAGACTTCTGATTCCTTGTATTATATCTCTTCCTGATTGAAAGAGCTAGAGTGATTTTTGTTATCTGTAACTAAACCTTGCCAGATACACAGATGCACTGTGTATTACATCATGTGATATGTAAAATTGAATCCCACCAGTCAAGGAACCTCCCCTGCTTATTCTGCTTTTAACAATATTATTTTAATACAGATGCCAATAAAGCATTAATATTTTGAAATTTATGGAAGAGTATTCATTCACACATAATGCCAGTCTAATGAACCAAAGGCTGAAGATAATGCTGGTGATCCCTTCCAATAGTCTTAAATTGCTATTAATTCTTTTCTTGATGAGACAGGGTGGTGAACAACAGTAATTCATAGTAGACAATTTGCTTACACTTTGTTCCTCATGTGGTTATTGTTTCAGAAAAATAGCCTAAAATTTATCAAGAAAGTTAGAATAGATTTTTGAAAGAATCAACGAGGATTGGTTGGTAGTCTGGAGTAATAAAAACATAAGGTTTTCATAAAGATGGGTAGAGAGCACTTTGAGCTCATACTGAAGAAATACATGTCAATTGTAAATAACTTAGGACTGCTAATTAAGACAGAATCCGAATAATTCCTTCAAGCCATCTTCTATTAGAAACCTTTTAAATTTTATGTGATTACTTAGATAGTTCTCTGGAAATGCAACTATCAAGGCAAGTTTATTATAACTTCCTTACACATTCTGTCTACTCAAATCTTCATCTAGGCCCAGCTAGCAAACCAGGCCAAGGGACAAGTATTAAAAGTCACTCAGACCTCTGATTTTTTTAAAGTGCTATTTCTGAGAAGACTCAGAGCCACAGAGAAGTCAGGAGCCATCACAGTATGACTCCATCTCCTCCCACATCCATGCTGGGCAGGACTTTTCAGCACATCTCAAGTTTTCTGGGTTTTGCAACAGCCCAGGGTAGCTCCTTAAATCTGCCATGCCTACTCTCTCAACAGATCTAGGCACTACCTAAAGGGAGTTTGCCAAGTCACCATCTCCTTTGTGGTCTGTGAGTTCCATGAAGGCAAGAGAGTTCTCATTCATATTTGTATTCTTAGCACACAGAGCACATTTAACAAATATTGAACAAAAATAAAGACTCAGTCCTGAACTGCATTCTACAACTGCTCCTTGAACTCTGTCCCATCCTGCTGTCAGTTATCACAAGCTCTACTGTTCATTCTCCCATTTCTGTCCTGGTTTCACCTTTGAGATTGTCCTCACATTGTTATCTTTGCTGCTTGGCTGCAATTCTGACTCTCTCTGATAGAAATATTGGTTCCAGAACCCTGAGGAAGCCTTCTCCTGGTTTGGCCTGCCACTGGACTCTATGCTGGCCCCATGCTGGCCCAGGATTGTCACAGCAGCCCAGCCAAGATATATGTGGGAGAGGGGTCAGCATCCCTGCAAACTTCTTGGATTAAGACAACTTTCATTTGAGCTACATTATTGAAGAATTTTCAATCTAAAAATAGGAATGCCCTTCAACCCCATTCCTCATGCCTCTTTGTCTTGTGAAAGAGATCCTGAACCACCCACCAAGAAAGAAATAAGGAAATGGCAATGAAATCAGACTGAATGAACAAAGGGAGTAAGGGTATTCACTGAAAGGTTGGCATTGAGCATTTGGAATTTAAAAGACCAAAAAAAGTCTTGGTTTTACCTTTTTTTTTTTTCCATTTTCAAAATGTTTTGGTGGCTAAAATAAGTTATACTTTGAATTCACTTAAGAGCAATGAATGTTAATATATTAGAAGTTACTTCATGAAATAAGGACAATGTCTTTACTTCAAAATACTTCAAAGTAGTCATCTGAATATTTGACAGAAATATTATATTTTATTAATCCTGTGTTTAAATGATTGCTTAATTACTTAGTATTTTCATTTACACTAGCCAGAAGAGATTACTTTCCACATTTTAGATTTTTCAGAGTAAAAATGATACAATCTTAGATTAGACTTTAAATTGGCTATAAACTGGGTTTTTTCACACATAATTTGTGAATATAACTGATGGTAGTTACTCTTAGGTATTTATCCCAAAAATGTTACATTGGGGGTCCTTGGGGATGAATTCTGATCTTTATATTCACATTGTTGGCCAGTAATAAACTGACATTTGGCCTAAAAATTAGTAGGCTATGTAATCCTTCACTCTATCCATGCGCTTCTTGCTCTTGAGAAAAAATAATTTACTCTGAGAGTCTGAGGGATAGCTAGCTTGTTGCACTGTGGAATTTGATTTTGGTGCTCTGACCCTGATAGCCCAGCTCTTCAGTAGGGCTCACTTTTGTATTACTGTAGCAACAGCTAGCTTTTGTTTCCATAGTCAATGACTGCATCTCCTGACCCTGCCAACCGTCTCTCAAATTCATCTTCTTACTTAGAAGAAACAGGGGAGGAATGTGGATGAACCAGTCTAAATCCATCATAATTGCTGTATTTTGCTGGTGACAGGTCCGTGGTGACATCCTGTGTGAGGGTCACTCCCTGTGCTAACAGATGCACACAGCACCAGAACGGTATGACAGCTCACTCACTCCAGGTGAGAAGAGGTTTGGGGCACACTAGGCTGAATGATAAACTCGTCAGCATGCTAGCTAACATCGCTTAGAAGAGGGATACTTAGGTGAGAAAGAATCCTTATTCTGGGCTGAATAGCAGAAGCTGCCCACGTGGATGTGGGTCAAGGCTCCTTAGATGGGGCTGAGATAGGCTGAAGTTGGGGTCGTGGCTGGCTGAGCTGGGGATGAAGGCTGCTTAGCTGAACTAAGAAGGGCAATGGATACCGGATTCCAGGGTAGGCCAGGCTGGGAGGAACAAGGTAGAATGTGGTCTAAGTGAGCTAAGAAGAATTGCGCTACGCTGGGCTATGGGAGAATGAGAGCAAAGCCTCAGGATGTTGCTGGGCTGTGTCAGTCTGGGTTATAGGAGAGGAGAAAATTACAGCTAAAGGACTTGGAGATGAGGTGAGGTAAGGAGAGAGATCGGATGGTATGGGTATGGGGTCGGGGAGAGGCAGGAAGGAGTAGTGGAGAGATGCACCAAACAGGAGCCCTAGCGCAAGTTTGAGCTGGAGACTCAGCTGACAGTTCTAGGGCAGAAGGTTAGGAAAGGGATAGCCAGGGACTATCAGCTGTGCAGGAGTTGCTAGGAGTCAACAGCTGGCTCTGGGAAGGACAAAGAATGAGAAAAAAGAAATCATTAAATTTGTAGGAGCAGAAGGTGGGAAAGAGGGGTAGGGATGAGAGTTATCATTCTGGTTAGAGCTGGCCTAAATATTCTATGTTGCCATCACTTTGGAAGTTCTGGGCATGTTAGTTGCTGTGTAGGCAAAATTGGAGAAGCCTGTCTCCTCTGTACTCAATTGTGGCTAATGACTTTAGTAGCCTCTAATGAACCGTGCATACCAGGAAAGGAAAAGGTTAACTGAGATTGAAAAAAAGCCTTATGTGGCAGTTTTCAGATAAGCAGGTTGACTTGGCTTGTGTGAAGGTGATGATGCCTGATTTGGAAAAGAGCAATTTATGTTGTACCGTTTTAAAATCCATTCTGGCACACTGTGATGAATGTGTTGGCTGGCAGCTAAGAACTTGCTGAAATGCAAGAGTCTTTCACCGTTTATAATCGACACTTCCCTTCCAGGAAAGAGCCTTTCTCATCTCTGAAGCAGTGGACTTATCAATTTGCATAAAATATGCCATTCTCAGTGAACATATATTTATCATCTACCACTTACTTTCCTACTGTCTTTTTTTAAAAAAAGCTGAATTAGTTTACAGTGAATCAGCACCTTTAAATTCAGCTGTGCTGGGTGAATCTGTCAAGAGTGGCAGGAAGTCATCGCTAGAAGGGGGAGGGGAAGGAATAAAATGATCCTTTTCTGTTTCCATGATCTTTTTTGTATGTATCTAAGTGGTTAAATCACCAATTAGGTTAGATGCTAATTAAACATAAAACAGATTACAGCACTGTTCTGATATCTTGTTAAAGTTGTACTGATTGGTTGTTTATTCTTCACCCAATTCTCACTAGACAGGATCAAATAGCTCAGCTGAGTTCAAAGAAGGCTGCCAATCCCCCAGGTCTTACACCAGTCCCTGAACAAAACAGGAACACCCAGGGTCAACAGCCTACTCTCAAATCCCTCAAAAACTACATATACCACCTGCTCACATTTGCCCTGTTCTTGCTGCTGTTTATCCATGAAAAAGCCAAGTCTGAATTTTCTCTTGAGGCCAAGATTTATGGAAATGCCAAATGAATCAGTTCAAAATTTTACACATTTGGTTTCATTTAATCATACCTGATTCTTCACACTATAGACACCACTCAATGAAATTACAACTCGGTCACATCTCTCCATATATCAAATTTTATTAAACTCAAATAACATAAAGCAATTGAAAAATGGTGACCAGATGGCATCTTGTTTCAGACCAAACCATAAGTCAGATTTTGAATGAAACTTGACAACATCTGGTTGCTTAAGTGGCATACCTAGATTTATTAAAGTCGTTCCACTCCTTTAATGCCATTTAGAGAATACACACAAATATATAATGCTACTGCAAAGCTGAAAAGAGACTTTATAAAGTCCCATCACTGGCAGGGACATTGTATATGAAGGAAAAGCACAGTATAATCCATCCCATCAAGAGTTAATTTTACCAGCAACATGTACCAAAATTTAAAATGTGTGAACTCTTTGACCCAGCAATGCCATTTGCAGGAATATATCCTAAGGAGATCACTAGTAAAGTACATAAAGATGGCAAGCAATGATATTCATCATGGCTTTCTTTACACAATGAAAAACTGGAAATAACCTAATTGTCCTTTAATGAGGGACCTGTTAAATAAAAACATCAATGCAATATTATGCAGTCATCAAAAAAGATACTATATATGTATATATATTGACATTAAAAAACCTCCATGTCACATTGCTAAGAAAACGAAGGGTATAAAAGAGTATTCATGGCATGACTTTATATAAAACAATTTATATCTATACTTACAGATGGTGAAATTTCAATTATTCAGCACTTTCTTCTTTTTACTTTTTAGTTTAATTTTCCAGATAAGCATGCATTTACTTTAAAATCCAGGAAAAAATCAAGGTATTTTCATTAGAGGAAAAAAAGTCATTACTTGGTATTTCAGTTAGACAAAAAGTCACCCAGGAAGCCAAATGTAGCTCTTACATTTCTGTGCCTTCTGTTGCAAAGAAAATTGTGGATAAACAGACCATATTACAGAGAGAAACTGGATGGATGGTGTCTAGAACCCAAACCAAAATAGAGGTGAAATACTACATAAACTAAGGAGGATGCCTTTATTATACATAGTGTTTGAAAGAATTAATTCATTGCGCATGTGTGCGTGCATTACTATATTTTCAGGACTAACAAAAAAAATAATATGGATTCTAAATGGCAGCGAAGAATATAATCATCATTGGTTTTTCTTACATAAGTTACCACTCTATAAATCTGTGTTAATGTGGAAAAATCTGACCTGAACAGATGGACCTCATGCTGTTTTCTAAAACACGAACAGATTTCTGATCTTCTGGACCAGGAAATGGAGTCAGCACTAAAACAGCGGACACCATCATCCATCTCCTAGAATTTCAATTTAAGGAGCTGCTAATAAAAGCAATATTCCCTCTTTAGAAATAATAGCACAGTGATATGTTTCTGTCCTAACGGAATGTGCTCTCGATATAGTAGCAGAACATAGTGGAGATTGGTTGCAATGGAGGTGCTGGCTGACTGATCACTGAACTGCACCAATTTTGGAGAATCCCCTCACTGTCATTCTTGGCAGGTAGCATCATTTGGCAGCTTCCATCCTTCATTCTCCAAGTTTCTCATGGAAGGCACAGTCCTGAGGGCTGCCACTCTGCCTGGTTAAATCTTCATCTCATTAGCCCAATGGCCCCCTTTCCTTGAGCATCTTCACAGGAGCAGTTTCACAATAGATACCCTTGGGCTTGAAGTCCCAATAAAGGGCTCTCAGTCAAGTAATTAGCAACTTTGCATTTTTTTTTCCCCCCGGCTCCACCACTTTCTAGCTGTGTAACTTAAGGCTGTGAGGAGGCTGGTGGAGGCAGCAAGACTGGGTCTGAGGAGGAATTGGGGCCAAGCGGATGGCCCACGAGGTCAGGATATTGGTTATATAAAGGGAGAATGAGGAAATAGTTAAATACCCTGAAGATAATGGGAACCAGATTTCTTACCATCAGAGAAGGAAGATACAAACAGAAAACGGGTGAAGACTAGAATGAACACTGTGGTGTTGGAGTGCAGTTGAAGATATTAGAGTAAACACATTTTAATATAAATAGATGAATAGATATAGAAATAAATATAGATGTGCTTAAGAGTTTCCCGGTTCTGTCTGCTAAGATGGCCCTAAAGTAACAATACTCAGTAGCAATGACCACACCTAGCTCCCAGATCTTGCATTCTCTACTAAAAGGAAGCTGGGCTCTTTGGAAAAATAGCTTTTGAAATGACTGAAATGGTTGGGGCAGGAAAAGTACAAGATGAGCCTGGAACATCTTACACTAGAAAGTACTCTGATAATAGAGATGTCAAAACAACACAAGAAGCAGCTTGAATGGGATTCGAATTGCCAAATCTGTAACAATTTCAGCCTCAAAGTCAATAATCATTAATCATAGTAATGGGTTATAATCCACCTAATAGAATAGAAATCCACAAGTCCAAACTAATGTAAATAAATGAATAAACAAACAAATAAATAAATAAAAGAAGAGAAAACTCTCCCTTACAACAGAATACCAACTAGTAAAGGTCAAATGAATGTTGGAATTGGAAAAATTGCCATTTGGCAATCATCATAATAATAATTTATTTGAGCAAGAACCATCATAAAATAAGTGACCGAAAGTTTGTTGAAGAATAGGATGTTTACATAGTCTCAAAGTGTCTCCCCACAAAATGCTTATAATTACAAAGGGAAAAATAACAACTTTACAGTGGAGACGTTATCACCTTAACCAAGTCATCAAAGTTAACATCACCAGCAAAAAGACAAATCAATATTGTGTCCCTTAATAAGATCCACTGAAAAAACACTTCTATCATTGCTTCTATCATTTTCCTGACAAAAATGTATAACTATGCCAAAAATGCATGACGTGCATCAGACAAACCTAAATGAGGAACATTCTACAAAATTAATGGCCTGAACTTTCAAAAATGTCAAGGTCACTGAAGACAAGGAAGAAATGAGGACCTGTCACAAATTAAAGATTAAAGAGACAGGACAACTAAATGCAATTCATAACACTGGATTTAACTCTAGACAAGAAATAAAAAATATTTTTCTGAAGAGGAAATTATTGGGGAAAATGGCATATATTGAATGGGGTCTGTGGATTCAATGGCAGAATTATATCAGTCTTAAGTTCCTCATTTGGGTGATAACTCTGTGGTTATGCAGGAGGGTGTCTTGTCTTTAAGGAAGACTACTTAAGTGTAGTCTTCCTACTTAAGTACTTAGGGGTAATTAGGCATCACATCTGCAGCTTATTATCAATTGGTTCAGAATAAAAGAGAAAGTATATGAATGAATGACAAAGCAAGCATTGTAAAATGTTTATAATTGGAGAATTTGGGATGAAGTATATATGAGAATTACCCTTCACCCCAAGAGTTCATTGCACTATGCATGCAAGTTTACTGTTAAGTTTGAAATTATTTCTAAATAAAATATGAAAACATATACTGGGGATAACAGAATCTACCTAGATTTTTTGGGAGAAGTACACGAGTTAATATGTGTGAGGTGCTTAAAGCAGAGCTAGGTATACAGTAAATGCTAAATAAATGTTAGTGATGATGGTGATAGTGGTAATGAAATCCTGAACTTTACACCACAACTCATCTGAATCAGGACAAGTTGACTCTGGTTCACTTATTTGTTTTCTCTTTTTAGATTCAATTTAGAAATTGAAAAAAATATTTATTTACATTTGAGATGCTAACATTATTAAACTTGTTTACTATAGTTTAAGCACACAGTGTTCATGTAGAACAATATTTTATAAACTGTTGTCCTCAAGAAAAAAGGATGTTAGTAGTATGTTTTAAATAATCAAGATCAAGTTTTCGAAATTTTCATCCTTCATTAATTTAGGCAATATGATAAAAATGAGATTATATGTTAAGTACATACATAGATATATATGTCTTTATCCAAATACAGTATATACATTAGCATGTATATATTTACTATAGGGTAACTATATACAATATTATAATAATATGCATAGAATTAAAGACCATGAGAGTTGAAAAAGGCTGTGGAGTTCATCTACTCCAATTTCTTTGAAAGTAACTCTAGCCTCTACAGCAACCCCAACAAATAGTACAGTTTCCGTTTGAACCTACAGTCACAGAAAACGTATTCCTTCTCAAGACAGCCACCTGGGAGTCATTCTGATTGTTAGAAAATTCTTTTTTAACATTGAGTCAAAAATCTCTCTATATGTAATCTCCTGAGTCTGTTCCTACATATTTGCTCTGGGGTCACTAATTAATTCCCTCTTCCACATGACATTTCAATATGAGGAACTACTATTTCCTACCCTCCCCGTCCCAGGTCTCCTATCATGAGTTTTCTCTTCTCCAAACTGAAAATCTTCTCTTTCTCAATTATTCCACGTATAATCGTGGTTTTCATCTTACCACCTTAACCATTCTTCCCTGAACATATACCAGTTTCTATGATCTCTCCTAGTCAGGAGATGCTGTTTCTATGAGGGCAGCCTGAGATCACACCAGCTATCCTGGCAGCCTCATACATTTATGTTTATTCCTTCATTTGGTCAATATTTACTAGGTGCCTATGATGTGGAAAGCACTCTGCTAACATAGTATGAGAGATAAAATTAAGAAAACAGGGACTTCCCTGGTGGCTCAGTGGTTAAGAATCCGCCTGCCAATGCAGGGGACACGGGTTCCAACCCTGGTCCGGGAAGATCCCACATGCCACGGAGCAACTAAGCCCGTGCGCCACAGCTACTAAGCCTGCGCTCTAGAGACCGTGAGCCACAACTACTGAGCCCGCGTGCCACAACTACTGAAGCCTGTGCTCCGCAACAAGAGAAGCCACCACAATGAGAAGCCTGCACACTGCAGTGAAAAGTAGCCCCCGTTCACCGCAACTAGAGAAAGCCCATGCGCAGCAATGAAGACCCAATGCAGCCCAAAATAATTACTTAATTTTTAAATTTTTTAAAAAACAGACAATGGTAATAAAAGATAACTTTTTAAAAAATCAAGAAAACATATGCTTTCTCTTAAAGAACTTACATGTTCATTTTGGAGAAAAGAAATATGCTAACAAGTACCACAAAACAGACACAACAAGTGCTATGCATGTTAAAGAAAGTTATACAATTAAATATGTATTTGCTTTAACATCAGAGTACTAGAGAACAAAGCAAAAGTAATGACAATTTCAGACTAGACCTATTTTGGTTTGGGATAGCAAGAGAACCAGTAAAAAGCAACAGCTTGGGATTTAAGCAACATTAAGAGAGAAATTTCCAGATTAGGAGAATTATTCACAGATTCAGAAGACACAAAGGGTTCATAGTTTTACCCTTAAGAGCTCTGACAATGGGATCAATAATCACTTGTCCAGAGTGATTTACATGCAACTTTATAGAAAGGCAAGAAAATAAATAGACTAGACTACTATGCACCAGGCTTATACCAAGGGCTCAGTGTGTATTATTTTACTTAATCCCACAACAACCCCAACAAGGCAGGCACTAATATCAGTCCCTCTTTAAAAAGAAAAAAAATTAAGCAAAGATCAGCAAGCTTCAGTAACTTGCCCAAGCTTACAAGGAGCTTACTGTGGCAGTCAGCCTTCAAATCCAGACTGACAGCTTCCGGTCCAACTTGAGGTCATCAACTACTTACTACCCAACAAGGCAATATCTGGCAAATTCCTACCCACGTCCCCACAAACTTCCAGGTGAACTACTTGGAGAAGGCTCTCACTAAACAATCTGTTCCTCCTCTGGGCTCAAGAACAGCTTCTGCAGGACTCTGTTACAGTCCTTGATACAAGGTATCAATGTGAATTGTGTATGTAACACAAACCCCTGATAAAGTGTTACTGCTCCAAGAACAGAGATTGTGTCCTTATCTTCTTCTTGGAATCCCTAGGCCGGAGGGCATTGCCAGACTCAACAAATGCTGGGAGAATGGCATAGCTGGCCTGCTTTGAAGAAAGTCACCCTCTTAACCAGAGACCTCTAATCCTGGGTCTAATTAGTTGTGGTGCAGAGCTTTGGTTGCCACAATGCTGCAACCTAACTTTATCTTCTATCTCTTAACTCTAACTAAATTAAGGGAATCTGGGAGTTCCCTGGCAGTCCAGTGGTTAGGACTCCGCGTTTCTACTGCAGTGGGCACAGGTTTGATCCCTGGTCAGGGAACTAAGATAATGCAAGCCTCATGGTGCAGCCAATAAAATAAAATGATTTTTTTTTATAAAAGGGAAGGGGAAAGATATATTTGACTACATAAAAACTGGAATTTTCTATACAGCAGAAAATATCATAAAGTTTAAAAATAAAAAAATCAAGAAAAAATTGCAACATGTAACAGCGTCTTTAGTATACAAAGAGTTTTTACAAGTAAGAAAAAGAATATAAGCACACCAACAGAAAAATAAGGATATGAGCTGGAAACTCACAAAACAAAAATAAGTATGACCAATAAATATATAAAAAGATGCTCTTTACTGTCTATTCAATTGGAAAAAAACCCTGATTTTGGTGATAGTGTGGGGATACTGACATTAATTCAGGGTTTATGTTGGTATATATTGGTACATCTTTTCTGTAGCACAATCTAGAAATAGTGTTCTTCCAACAAATATTTCTTGAATACACATATATCTGACACTGTGTAGATACTGAGAACATAGTAAAGAATAAAGCACGCAAGGGAGGAGACAGGAAATAATTGAACAAATAAATAAACAAATCAATGTATCAAAAAATAAAATGTACATATCCACTGAACCATCAATTTCGCTTCTAGGATTTTTTTTCTAAGAAAATAAATAAGTGCACAAATGTTTGTTCAAAGATATTATTTGCAGAACTGTCTAATAACAGCAAAAATTGGAAATAAATAAGTGTTCATTATTATAAGATTGCTTAAACAAATTATGTTCTGCCCACATAGTGCAATATTATACAACACTTAATGATGATGACCTAGTTTTATATGTATTGGTTTGAAAGACATTCATGATAAATTATATAGTGAAAATGCAACCAACAGAAGATTGGTCCATTTAAAATGCATGTGTCTTCATCTAAGAGAAAATCTGTTAAAGTATGGAGGTTCCGTAAAAAACTAAAAATAGAGTTACCATATGATCCAGCAATCCCACTCCTGGGCATATATCCAGAAAAAATGAAAGCTCTAATTCAAAAAGATACATGCACCCCAGTGTTCATAGAGGCACTGTTTACAATAGGCAAGACATTGAAGCAACCTAACTGTCCATCAACAAATGAATGTATAAAGAAGATGTGAGGTATATAGATATAGGTATAGATATAGATAGATAGATACACAATGGAATATTACTCAGCCATAAAAAAGAATGAAACAATGTAATCTGTAGCAATATGGATGGACCTAGACATTATCATACTAAGTGAAGTAAGTCAGACAAAGACAGATATTATATGATATCATTTACATGTGGAATCTAAAAAAAAATACAAATGAACTTAATTACAAAACAGAAACAGACGCACAGACCTAGAAAACAAACTTATGGTTACCAAAGGGGAAGGGGGGGGATAAATTGGAGCATGGGATTAACAAATGCACACTACCATATATAAAATAGATAAATAACAAGGATTTACTGTAGAGCACAGGGAACTATATTCAATATCTTGTAATAAACTGTAATGGAAAAGAATCAGAAAAAAAGAATATAATGCATATATGTATAACTGAATCACTTTGCTGCACTCCTAAAACTAACACAATATGGTAAATCAACTATGCTTCAATTTTTAAAATATCTATTTACAATGGTTTTCTCTGGTTTTATGTATTTCTGTCACCTAAATTTCTTACAGTGAGCATACATTTTATGAGAGAAAAACCACAGATATTCAATGTTTTGAAAAGTATATATGTAATCTTTACAGAGTTCACAAACCATATCCCACCAATATATTTGAAATTGTCAGCATTATGATACATCTTAGTCATATTTTCTTCAGATTATAACTTTCCATAAGATCGTTAGCTAGCAATTGTTCTGTATTAAATTTTTCATTAATTCTTTTTGTTTAAACTTCCTTTAGCAACATCTTTTTCGTATCAATATCAATTTTACATCTTTCTAGACTATCCTTGTTCTGGAATTAAAATATGTGTAAATACTTCGTTGCTCAGCAAAATACCAAACACTTTAATTCACCTGTTCCCAAGGTTCTGTGACTTGGGAACAGATGACTATGGAAGTTAATGGTTCTGCGGAGTTCAGAAACACTAAAGGTGTCAAAAAATAAAGATGGATTACAAAAGAAGCTCTGGAAAAAATGTGTGGCTTGTAGTGTGTGCTGGCATTGAAAACCAATGAGTGTATTTACATGTGCGTAATCTTTGTGTGCATATACACATACATGCATCCTACATATGCTATGCATATGTATACGTGAGAGTTCATGTTTATGCTCACCCTGTGTCCTCCCATGTAGGTAAATCAAACCTGTTATGCATATGCTTTATCTGCACCCCCGGGCGAGCCACATTTGCCTTCATGTTATCTGCGGGAAACCAGCATCAACCGATCCGCAAAGGGTTTCAGTGTCGAGCCAGGGAGCCGGCGCCACTCTGGCCACCTGCCTTGGAGAGCGGCTACTCAAAGGTGCGGAGTAGAACCGCAAGGCAGGCCGCCGCCCGGGAAGTAAGCCGACGAAGGAGCTTGAAGCACTTCAGCACCACGGACACGGGCTACCCCAATCGAGTCCTTTCGAGCCGAAAAGCCGGCGGAGACCGCCCCTTCCCCAGGCGCCCCCAGCCCTCTCCGCCTAGTGCGTCACCATCTCCGGGCCCTCAATCGTCACTGAGACGCCAGCTTTCCATCCCGCTCCTCGCCAAGCCCGGCAAAAGCCTGGCCGGAGATGCGGGTCCGCGCAGCGCTCCCACTCGCCCTTCCTGCTGGCCCGCGCCACCCTGCCATCCTCTTCTCTCTAAAGAGGCCACACGGGCGCACGAGGCGTAGAAATTCTACGGCCCAGAGCCGGGTCAGGGAGGGATCCCGGAGGTGGGGAGGCTGAGCGGACTTGCTCTGCGCCTCCACCCGCTACGTTCGGCCGCGGCCTGGCCCTTCCTCCTTGCCCTCGCCTTTCGTTGGGGAAAGATTTCTCCAAACCGTTTATTCTCCACGAAAATCTCAACCCATGTAGACTGGCGTCCAAGAGTCAGAGACAGACAAGAGAGTAAAGGAAAATACTCATTCTTGGCCCTATTTCTAAAACCATCCAGCATTCTTAAAAGTTTGTATTTGAAATTGATCCCATGGCGCCATAGGGACTCTCCCTTGTTTGGGTGGGCTCCTGGGCGAAAGGAAAGCAGTAGCTCCTGGCCCTTATCAGAGAGGCCGGGGAAGGACCCATACATGCGACGGCGGCAGGAAACGGGGGCGCACAGCTGATACTGACCCTACCGAACCCATGTCCAGGTTTTCCAAGAAAGCAGTGCCGGGAAGTGGGGCCCCCGCAGCCGCTCAGGCGTCGAGCAGAGCCTCCGCAAAGGCTTGTAAAGGGGGTGGGGCGCTTCGCCCAGGACCCGGCCCAACCCCAAAAGAGGGACTCGGCCTCTTAGGTGCCTCGGCTAAAAGCGAGCATGTGGGCTTGGGGGTACGCTCCCACTCCTTACGGGTGGGGCGGCCCGGCAGGCAGGGTCAAGGTCCCAGTCCGCTGCTGCCGACCAGCTGCCGGGGCCCGGTTACCTGTGTGTCGCGGCGAGGAAGGCGCGCCCGGTGCTCCGGCCGGGGCTGCCCGCTGCCGCGCGCCTAGTCCAGGCTCTGAGCCCACTGAGGCCACCGCGCGCTTCGCCCGGAAAACCGCGGCAGGGGCGGCTGAGGCCGCCTGGCTGGGCAGGGAGAGCGGCGCCGCAGGCACGAACCCTGCGCCTGCGCTCTCCGCTACTCCCCCTCGCTCCCCACCGGCAGGTGCCCAAGTGGAAGACCGCGGGGGAGCGCCGGGGATTTGTGCCCCTTACTCGCGCGGTGGGAGGGCCCAGGCGCCGCGAAAGTGCCTTCCGGGATCGCTTTAGCCTATGCCCTTCGAGAGACCCAGTCTGCCGGAGTGACATGGTTTTGAAGCAATCGCCGGTCTGCCGGAGTGACATGGTTTTCTGGAAGGGGGCAGGGAGGCAGCCTCAATCCATTTCCACCTGTCCCTTTGCGTTTAAAAGTCGCAAGTCGATTCCTTGATATTTAAAATATGTCTAGCATCAGTAAATCGTGGTCCGGGAAGGTCTTCGGGCATCCCCGACTCCACCTGGCGTTTTACCGATGAGGTCTCTGGGGCAAGGGTCTTGACGCTGCAGATCTGGTTCCTGGACTGAGGTCTATATACCCCAGTCCCGTGCTGAATGAATACAGCTTCTTGGAAACAGGGTCACGAGGACAGGCAGGAAGGCCATCAGCATAGGCCAGGCAAGGAAGGGTGAGGCCTGAACCAAGGTGCTAGCTGTGGGAAAAGATAGGAAGTGACTGCTGGTTTTTCCTCTGTCCTTCCAGATCCACTCACCACCCTGTTCTGTGACTCAGGGCTGACTTTTATGGGCGACATCAACTGTCCTCTGGCTTTTGCCTGGTTTTGGCCAATAGGAGGCATGTGCAGCAGGTCCATCACAGGGCAGAATGTTGATCACAGGGCAGGATGTTATTCAGGACCTCTCCCCTACATTCTCAGAGGGCCATTCTATTAGCAGTGGCTGCATTCTTTATCTGAACGCCATTACTCCAATCCTGTGGCCCTCTCCTACAGTTCATTCTTAGTTCTCTTTACCACTTGCTGCCCTTGCCCCTGCAGGCCTGGCTCCCAGATGTTTCCTTTAACCCTGCCCACACCTTTTTAAATAGTCTCTTCCTTAAATTCTCAACTATCCCCTGGATGTGCCATGCCATCTTTATCCTACCACTTTTTTCCTACCATTCCAGGACTCTATAATACTCCACTGCGGTTGGGAAGATTCATAAGAAAAAAAAATGTGTCAAAGAAAGATGGGACTTTTGGGACTTCCCTGGTGGTCCAGTGGTTAAGACTCCATGCTCCCAGTGCAGGGGGCCCTGGTCAGGGAACTAGATCCCGCATGCTGCAACTAAGAGCCCGCATGGTGCAACTAAAATATCCTGCATGCTGCAACTGAAGATCCCGCATGCCCCAACTAAAGATCCTGCATGCTGCTACGAAGATCCCACTTGCCACAACTAAGACCTGGTGCGGCCAAATAAATAAATAAATAAATGTTGGAAGGAAGGAAGGAAGAAAGAAAGAAAGAAGGGTCTTTTAAAAGGTGAGATGTCTCCCAGAGTCATCTTGATAGCTCCCAGGCTCCAGGCAGCCATCATGCTAGGTGATCTCCCCACCAAGTCCCCCAGCCTGAGGGCATTAAAGACAGTTTGAATAGACCCAAGAATGGGATTCAGACTACTCAGAATCAATGTGTTCCACAAAAGGGCTGGGGGTCATCTAAGTGTCCAGCACAATAGAACTTTTGGGTGCCTCTTGATGGGAAGAGACAATCTAGATCTTTATGGAGCAAGTGCTGGTGCTCTCCCAACTGCAGCTGGGCTGCTTTTGAATGAATTGATAGCCTTAGGACACTTAAAAGAGTCTTGGGCACAGTGTCTGAAAAATGTGTTTATGAAGGAGCTGCTGAGTGACGCAGTTGTTGATGAGAGTCTCCGGCTGTTTCAGTAGAAAACCCAAAGAATGTTCCCAAAGAGGGAGGAAATAAAAGGCAATAGAGTGAGTAACGATTGCCCCTAGCACTCCATGTCAGCTGGGTCTGAATCCAAGGCCTGACCATCTCTCTGGCTTGTAAAAACGATCAAACTGGTTTAACTAGTTCAATTCTTTCCCCATCCCACCCCTTCAAAAAGCACACAGACAAAAACAAAACAAAACACCGAGGCACTATCTTGGCAAGACTTACCCAAAGGTAACCCCAGGAGTAGCTGCTTGCAAACAGAATTAATATCTCCCCTATTTGTACTGAGTACAAATGAGACCAGAACAGAAAATTAACAAGTATCTTTGGCCTTTCATCGTTTTGAAGAGGAAGTATCCTTTGTTGTTCAGAAAGCAACCTGGGCATTAATTGTGCTGATCTAGGTAAGGAGTAGAGGAACAGAAGCAAAAGGAGCCTCAGAAGGCTAGACTCATCCACAAAGCTCAGCTAGATTTTATGTTTCTCTTGGAGGAAGTGGGGGAGAAAGAGAGCCAGAAAAGTTTTGAGGATGGGAGTGAGAAAAATGAAGATGTAGAGTGATCTGAATTTGAGAGGTTTGAGACTAGGAATTTAGCACAGCTGCCATTCTGAATGATACTGAGAGATACTGAGAAACAGGAAGAAGGATTTTTAGATGTTTTGTTATGTGTAATAAGTGGAATTCTTCTTTTGTGCTATAATATTGAGGACTTTTTCTGACAATTGTAAAAAACGCAAACTGATTTAACTGAAAAATCTATAAATAGATAGTTTCAGGTATGGCTGGATCCAGGGAGCAAACAATGTCATCAGGATACGGTCACTCCTTCTCTCTCTGAGGACTTCAAAGAGTTTATTCTCATGTAGTGATTTTTCCCCACCTCCCCACCTTTCCTCAGTGTTGAAACTATATCATCCTTATAGCTAATCATTCCAGTAGAAACAAAGCACATATTTCCAAGTAGTTCCAATAAAATCTTATTATGTCTCATTAGCAAATTCTGGATCATATACCCAACCATATGCTTTAGTCTGGGGACAAAAAATGGGGGAGGAGTCATTCTCCAAAGAAAAATCAAGGTTCTATTATCAGAAAAAAACCCATAAAGTGATGGGCAAATTTGGGTGTCACAAACTGTGATAACAATATGAAACAATTTCTAAGAATATACTGTTAACATAGGAAATACACAAACAAACAACAACAAAAAAAACAAGTACAGACCAGTGTGGAATGTAAGTTGCTGTTTGTGTAAAAGAGGGGGACTAGAGAGTGAGAAATGGACAAACAGACAGACCAATAGGCAGGTGGAAACATAGAAATGATAGGGACATACAAATATACATGTCTAGAGAGAATATCTCCAAAAGGATACACAAGAAAAAAAAAAGTGATGGGCAGATGAAAAAAGAACATGTCCATTATAGGTACCTCCCAAAGAAACTTCATTTAAGACTTATACTGATTTTCAAATTTTTAATACTAGACTAGTGTTTCTTTTGAAAATGACATCATGTTGACATGGAGAGCAAGGCAGCTGAAGTTCTTTCAACCTGAAAAATAAAGTGAAATATTTTGCTGTTCCTACAGAAAGAGGTGCCAGAAAAGATTTTTAAAATATATTTTGTTTTGAGTTTCCATATACATACAGACTTTAAGAGGTCTGTTTTCTGATCCCAAAAAATGTTTCAAATTCCTCAAAGCCTGAAGAATTTACTAGAGTTCCTGATTACCATTGTGAAAATACGTGTTTCCTCCATCAGCACCACCACCACTTCACTCTTGCAGTTAGACACAAAGCTCAGTTCTTGTAGCACTCTGGGCCAAACAACTAAGAACTCGTTTGTATATCCACGCAGGGAGGCACACAGTAACACCCCATTTTAGGAACATTCAGACTTTTATCAACCTCCAATACCTGGCACACCACAAATCTTGAAATAAGTGAGGCAACTTGGCTGTCTCAAAATTCAAGCACTTGCCTTAATCTTCAAATTGTGTACAAAACAAAGGGCACCAAAAATAAGCACAGTTATCAATTTTCCCCCAATCAATTCTTTCTTCATTATCATTTACTACTCTATTACCACATTTGCTCACTTCACCAATTACTAGTTCTGAGCTTCAGATTCCTTATCAGAAAAGGGGATAATAATAACCTACTATACAGGGCTGTTATGAGTATTAAATTAACTAATACATGTAAAGGGCTTAGGACAGTGTTGGGCACCTAGTAAGCACTAAATTAATGTTTGCTATTATGATTACAGGGTCCCAAAAGTAAATCCCTCTAGATAAGGAAAACGAGTAAAAGGTCTGTATGGAGATCATGTCTGAAGAGAATGCTGTATAAGGAGAGCAGCTCTTCATTGAGCTTCAGAGACCATAAGGAAATGTGAATCCAGTGTTGAAAGATCTTCTATTTTTTAAATATGGGGTAGAAATCTTGATTTTTTTTTTTTAATTCTTTCTGGGATGGATTTATTTGTTTATTTATTTATTTATTTTTGGCTGCATTGGGTCCTTGTTGCTGCGCAGGCTTTCTTTAGTTTCGGCGAGTCGGGGCTACTCTTCATTGCGGTGCACAGGCTTCTCATTGCGGTGGCTTCTCTTGTTGTGGAGCACGGGCTCTAGGCACACGGGCTTCAGTAGTTGTGGCAGGTGGGCTCAATAGTTGTGGCTCACGGACTCTAGAGCACAGGCTCAGTAGGTGTGGCACACGGGCTTAGTTACTCCACAGCATGTGGGATCCTCCCAGACCAGGGCTCAAACCCATGTCCCCTGCATTGGCAGGCAGATTCTTAATCACTGCACCACCACGGAAACCCTTGCTTGTGGTATCTTAGTTCCTGGACCAAGGATCGAACCTGGGCCCACAGCACTGAAAGTGCCGTGTCCTACCACTGGACTGCCAGGGAATTCCCAGAAATCTTGATTTTTAAATGAAATTTTCTGGTTATTAAAAATGCAAATGCATTCATGATTTTTTAAAACTCAACAAACTAGGAATAGAAGAAACTAACTCACCATAATAAAGTCTATATATGAAAAACCCACAGTTAACATTACACGCAATGGTGAAAGACTAAAAGCTTTTCCTCAGGAATAAGACAAGGATGCCCACTCTCACCACTTCTATTCAACATAGTACTACAGGTTCTAGCCAGAGCAAATAGGCAAGAAAAAGAAACAAATGACATTGAAATAGGAAAGGAAGAAGTAAAATGATTTCTGTTCACAGATGACATGAGTTTATATGTAGAAAACCCTAAATACTCAAAAAAAGACTGTTAATAAATTAATTCAGCAAAATTGAAGGATACATAACCAATGCTCAGAAATCAGTTGCATTTCTATACACTAACAATGAACACTCTTAAAAGGGAATTAAGAAAAAAATCCATTTACAATAGCATCCAAAAGAATAAAATACTTAGGAATAAACTTAACCAAGGGGATGAAAGACTTGCACAATGAAAACTAAAAAACTTGGCTGAAAGAAATTAAGACAAAAATAAACGGAAAGATACCTTGTGTTCATGGACCGTATGACTTTAAATTACTAAGATGTCAGTACAGCCCAAAGTGATCTACAGATTCAATGTAATCCCTGTCAAACCTCCAATGATGTTTTTTGCAGAAATGGAAAAATCCATCCCAAAACTCATACAGAACCTTAAAGCCAAAAAATCTTGAAAACAAAGAACAAGTTTGGAGGTCTCACACTTCCTAGTTTCAAAACTTACTGTAAAGCTACAGTAATCAAAATTGTGTGGTATTAGCACAAAGACAGCCATATAGACCAAAAGAATAGAACAGAGAGCCCAGAAATAAACACATATGTGGTCAAATGATTTTTGACAGGAGTGCCAAGACCATGCAGTAGGTAAAGGGCAGTCTTTTCAACATTTAATGTTGGGAAAACAGAATATCCACATGCAAAAGAATGAAGTTGGATTCTGCCCTTACACCATATACAAAAATTAACTCAAAATTGATCAAAGACATAAATGTAAGAGATAAAACTCTTAGAAGAAAACATATGGCAAAACTCCATGACATTGGATCTGGCAATAATTTTTTGGATGTAACACCAGAGGAACAAGCAAAAAGAGAAAAGATAGCTAAGTTGGACTTTATCAAAATTAAGTGTCTTTTGTGTGTCAAAAGACACTATCAACTGAGTGAAAAGGCAACCCATAGAATGGGAGAAAATATTTGCAAATCATGTATCTGATAAGGGATTGATATCCAGAATATATAAAGAATGCCTACAACTCAACAACAACAACAAAAGCAACTGATTAAAAAGTTATCAAGGACGTCCCCGGCAGTCCAGTGGTTAAGACTCCCCACTTCCACTGCAGGGGGCGTGAGTTCGAACCCTGGTCGGGGAACTAAGATCCCACATGTTGCACAGCACAGCCAAAAAAAAAAGTTATCAAAAGCCTTGAATAGACATTTCTCCAAAGAAAATATACAAATGGCCAATAAGCACATGAAAAGATGTTCAGTATCACTAACCATTAAGGTAATGCTAATCAAAACCACAATGAGATACCACTTCACACCTATTAGGGAGATTATTATCAAAAACAAAAACAGAAAATAATAAATGTTGGTGAGGATGTGGAGAAACTGGAACACTTGTGCATTCCTGGTAGGAATGTAAAATGGAATACTCACTACGGAAAACAGTATGACAATCCCTCAAAAAATTAAAAATAGAATTACCATATGATCTAGCAATTCTACTTCTAGGTATTAAATGTAGTGAAAGCAGGGACTTGAACAAACATTTGTAAACTCATGTTTGTAGCAGCCTTATTCACAATAGCCAAAATGTGGAAGCAATGCAAGTGTTGTCAGATGAATAAGCAAAATATAGAATGTACATAAAATGGAATATTATTCAACCTTTAAAAAGAAGGAAATTCTGTCATATGATACAGCATGGATGAACCCTAAGGACATTAGGCTAAGAGAAGTAAGCCAGTAACAAAACAATTAATGTCGTATGATTTATATGAGGTACCTAGAGTAGTCAAGTTCATAGAGACTGAAAGTAGAATAGTTGTACCTGGGACTGAGGGTGGGTGGGGGCTGAGGAACAGAGGATGGGGACTTAGTGTTTAATAGGTACAGAGTTTCAGTTGGAGAAGATGAAAAAATTCTGGAAATGAATGGTAGTGATGGTTGCACAACAATGTGAATACACTTTAGAACTGTATACTTTAAAATAGTTAAAATGGTAAATGTATGCTATGTATATTTGCCATAATTTTTAAAAAGTTAACTTAAAAAATACAGATACATAAACACTGTCAAGCACATCCACAACCACAAGTCACAGTACTCACAGAGGAAAATACGGGCTTACAAAAAAATTAAAAATCACATGAGGAATCACCAATAGAGAGAGTCAAGGAGATGCAGCAGGGAAGATTAATTCTGGTCCTGGTTGCTTCTTACTGGCACTATGGATCCCCTGATGTCTGGCTGTGACTCCCAGAGGATTCCCAGCCCAAGTAATTTGCAAGCATCTTTTGGCTGCGAAGTCACTTTGCTGCCACCATGGTGACAGACCAACTAGCACCATCAGCTACTTTCTATATCCCTCACAGTGCAGGCAGGAGCCTCTGGATCCCTTCCATACTACACAAGAGTATGAGTAGAATGATGAGAGTCACCTCGGCTCCTCCTTGTCTATGCCACACTGCACTTTTCCTCTGCTTTAGTCATCCTGTGTTGGTGCAGAGGCACCTTGGGGGGCTTCCTCCTCCCACATTCCCAACAGGGAGTAGAACAGAAGCCCCTTCTACTCTCAGCTTCCTCCACAGTCTATTCGATAGCCTTGGAATTTCTGCCTGGAAGGTTAAAGTCACAATACAAGGGTCTACCTCTTTACTCCCAATCTCTCTCACTTTCTTCTCCTTTCTGCACTCAAATAGCAAAATGAACTTGACTCTTTTTTTTTCTCATTAAACTCCTTTTTAGGAGTCCTAATCCTGCCCACCCTAACCTACTATGGTTAGTAGGTACCTTTGGCTGACTAGAGAGAAAGTCATATACATGGAAATATAAAGAGATGAACATGTTGTATATTATTTTAAATTAAGTAAAATGGACTGATTTGGGCAATAAAGGGATATAATTGCTCATATAACTGAACAGTCCAGAGTTTTAGGCCCAGCTTTAAGCAAATGCTGAAATGATGGGATTAAGACTCAGTTTCTCTCTGTTTTTCAAATCTACTTCTTCATTGTTGACTCCATTCTTGGCAGGCTTCTCCCCTCGTGGTTTCAAAATGACTATCAGAGGCTCCAGGACCCACATGCTTTCTTCTTCACATAAAAGGAAGAAGAGCACTTTCCCTCTTCCACTTTTTGAACCAAAGTCCTGAGCTTAGCCTGGTTGGATTTGTCCTTCCCTGATCCAATCATTGTGGTAATTGAGATGATGCCTGTTAGCTTAAGTTAAACACCACATCCCATCTGACATATTCCATTCCTAAAGCAGAAGAGGGGTATCAAGTTCCCCTGAAGCCCATGGATCTTGCAAATAAACATTAGATACCATTACCAGGAAAAAGGCGAATGTGTGTTGGGTGACCAAAGATAGCGATGTCTACTACCTCCAATGTCTACCAGATCTGATTTGACTTACTGCTCAACAAGACTTTATTAAACTAAACACTGAAAAAAAAATGCAAAACAGAATCAAGTTAATCTTAGCAACTCTTCCCCACAGTACACGTCCTTTCTGACTCCTGACTCCTGTTCTGGGAAATTTCTTTTAAAATAATATCCTAGTGTCTGCACTTGACACACCAAAATTTGCCTATCTATCTCCTGGGTGTCCTGGACCACTTCTCTCATCAGTGTCTGTC
The DNA here is from genome assembly GCF_009873245.2 of Balaenoptera musculus. Classification (NCBI taxonomy): domain Eukaryota; kingdom Metazoa; phylum Chordata; class Mammalia; order Artiodactyla; family Balaenopteridae; genus Balaenoptera; species Balaenoptera musculus. The sequence goes on along the minus strand of NC_045788.1, from coordinate 17,974,979 downwards.
CTTGCCCTAGGACTTGGTTTGAACCCTAGGGGCTTTATGAGGAACAGGAGCCCGCCCATGTGGGCAGGCTGCCAGTCTATGTGTCCACACCTCCTTAAAGATCATTAAAGTGGTTCATAAACCACCTAACAGCCGAAGTAGAGTTTGCTCTAATTTTTATCACATTCATTATTATTATTTATTTATTTTTATATTTAATAATATCTGTAATATATGAATCTTTCTGCTTCAATTTGACTGTGAAAATACAAAGAAAAAGAAGGGGGCCTGCTGGGAGGTGGGGGGTCACCAGAACCAGGTCCAACAGAAGTACTAGGGGTAGAGGGGGCTCATCCCAGCTTCCTACCTTTGCGCCTCTGCCATTTCATTTTTTCTCCCCTCTGCACCCTCTCTAAACACAGGTGAAGAACAATAACCAGCCGGCCACCAAATTTTCTATATGCAAAATAACCTCTCTCTTCTCGCTCCATTAATCCTCAAAGACTTTTCCACTTTAGAACTTGAGATGTGATTGCTCACACTGGGTATTTAATATCATTTGTAATAATCAGTGTGATAAAAATTAGAGCAAACTCTGCTTCAGCTGTGAGGTGGTTTATGAACCACTTTTGCTTTGGCTGTGAGGTAGTTTATGAACCACTTTAGTGATCTTTAAGGAGACATGGTGGCGCAGATGGGCAGCCTGCCCGCGTGGCAGGTGGCGTTGGGCACGGGCTCCTGACTGCGGGGTGGGGGGGTGGAGGGGGAGGCCTGAAGGTGGAGGCCTGAGCTCTATTGTTAGCTCTGCTGCTCTGCAACTGTGTGACCTTGAGCAAATCAATTAACCCCTCTGGACCTACCAGTTCCTCAGCTCTAAATAGCAGGATTAAACTTGATGTTCTCTAAGCTCTTTTCACCTGCAGCATTCTAAAATGTTCAAAGAAATTGATTATGTTTTGTTTTGTTTTGTTTTTGGCTATGTTGGGTCTTCATTGCTGCGCGTGGGCTTTCTCTAGTTGTGGCGAGCGGGGGCTACTCTTCATTGCAGTGCGCGGGCTTCTCATTGCGGTGACTTCTCTTGTTGCGGAGCACGGCCTATAGGTACACAGGCTTCAGTAGCTGTGGCACGCGGGCTCAGTAGTTGTAGCTCACGGGCTCTATAGAGTGCAGGCTCAGTAGTCGTGGCGCACGGGCTTAGTTGCTCCACGGCATGTGGGATCTTCCCGGACCAGGGCTCGAACCCATGTCCCCTGCACTGGCAGGCGGATTCTTAGCCACTGTGCCACGAGGGAAGTCCCTGATTTTGTTTTTAACAGTTCACAAATGAGAAGTTACCAGTAAAGAGTTCTTATCTTTTCTAGAACTGGAAAGATTGCCAAGAGACACTCATTCAGGCTGAAAGGGGTTAAGGAGGAGGTGGAGTGTAAACAGTGAACTACAGGGTGATCAGATGGTGGAGGACAAGCTCCTGTGTGGGTCCTGACCCTCCTCTGAGTCTCCAGTGAGCCTCAGAGAGCACCCGCACAGCCTCGGGGGCTGTGTGCACTTAACCGCAAGAATCCCCATGCTCTTTGGCCTGGGGAGAGGTTGAATATTCTAGATTCATAGGATTCCCTTCTTCTGAAGCTCCTCCAGGGACCCAGTCCTCTCTCCCACTACCTCTGTTTCCCAGAGGAGGGCCCTAACTAGGGGGAACATCCAAGGTGTTGTCCCATGACACCTAAATTAGAATGACAATTGGAAAGCTTGAAGTAACCTCTGCTCTCTCTCAAAAATCTCACTAAAACAACTAGGAAGGGATTTTTTTAAAAAGACATATATCTACAAGGACCAAGAGAAAAGGAGACAACAACAACGGAATTTTGGAAGTTAGAAAATGATTGAACAAGCAGTAAATGGCTTAGCAGACTCTAGTAAATGGAATCCACAGTCAGTGATGGTGGAAGGTAAGAAGCAGCCCAATTTACACTGCAAAACCCAAAAGGTCATGAATTGGCAGCACCAGATACCACCGGAAGTGAGGTTGAAGTAAGGGATAGAGATAAAAGGGATGGATTGAAGGTTCTTTTAAGAAGCTGTCAGTTCCCCAGATGTCCCTCCCAATCCACACAGCAAAGAAACTACCTCACTCTCGTAGGAGACTGGAGGCCTTCCCTCTGAGAGCGAAGAGGACTGCTCTCTGGAGAAGGAAAATCTGAGGGTCTCTGCACTGGGGGACATCAGGCCCAACTGGGGATAGGGAGATCCACATGGAAAACAGGAGAGTGTGAATGTTCACATACTGAATGTTAAAACCACTAGTCCTCTTCTACCTCATACCTCCCAGAATAACGGCAGCCAGGCATGTACTCTCCAAGAGCCTGGAGGATCCTTCTCTGAGTATTCCAACAAGCTCAAGAGAGAGACTTGAAAATTCTGACATAGGGATTTGCTAACCACTGGCCCTGCTAGACCACTATACAGTGAAATCCACAACTGACAAGCCCAAACCCATGCTCTCAGAGCTCCTAATCAGCTTTTTATGCCCTATCTTTAAATATTAGCAGAGGCCAAAAATCACCACACATCTGAGGAAAGCCTCAGAGAGACCAAAACAAAGATAATTTTGAGGAAACAGAGCCTAACCTGGGAGAAAAAAAAATTTTTTGTAATAACCAAAATTCTCAGAGAGAGTGATATTACATCAGTGAAAGAGGAAAAGTGTATATTTATAAAAAGAATATTCAGAGAACACAAAGGGAGACTTGAAAATTTAAAACATGATAGTAGAAAGTTTTTTAGAGTTAGTAAAAAGATGGAAAGGGACAGTTTCCCATGATGTGAAACAGAAGGACAAAAAGATGGAACACTGGACAGAAAAAGTAAGACAAATAGAACACCTACTCAGGAAATCCAAATAAAGAGTCCAGAAAGATAGAACAGAGAAAATAGAAGGGAGGAAATAATCCTTGAAATAATTCAGGACAATATCTTAGAGTTTGCAGATCGAAAGGGCCTATAACCCCACATAGTTCTCAAAAACAGGCCCACATCAAGGCATATCTTAGTGAAATTTCAGAATCCTAGGGACAAGCAGAACATCTTCAAGCTTCTAGAAAGAAAATAAACAAAAACAAAAAAATTTTTAATAGGACATATAAAAAATTAAAGGCAACACAAACAGATGGAAAGATACACCGTGCTCTTGGATTGGAAGGATTAATATTGTTAAAATGACCATAGTACCCAAGGCAATCTACAGATTCAATGCAATCCCTATCAAAATATGAATGACATTTTTCACAAAAGTAGAACAAACAATTTTAAAATTTGTATGGGAACACGAAAGACCCCGAATAGCCAAAGCAATCTTGAGAAAGAAAAACAGAGCTGGAGGAATCAGGCTCCCTGACTTCAGACTATACTACAAAGCTACAGTAATCAAAACAGTATGCTACTGGTACAAAAACAGAGACAGATCAATAGAACAGAATAGAGAGCCCAGAAATAAACCCATACACTTACGGTCACCTAATCTATGACAGAGGAGGCAAGAATATACAATAGAGAAAAGACAGTCTCTTTAATAAGTGGTGCTGGGAAAACTGGACAGCCACATGTAAAAGAATGAAATTAGAACACTAACACCACATACAAAAAGAAACTCAAAGTGGATTAAAGACCTAAATGTAAACCATGTTTCCTAGAGGAAAACATAGGCAGAACAATTGTTGACATAAATCATAGCAATATTTTTTGGATCCATCACCTAAAGCAAAGGAAATAAAAGCAAAAATAAATAAAGAGGACCTAATTAAACTTAAAAGCTTTTGCACAGCAAAGGAAACCATTAACAAAACGAAAAGACAACCTACTGAATGGGAGAAACTATTTGCAACTGATATGACCGGTAGGGGTTAATATCCAACATATATAAATAGCTCATACAATGCAACATCAAAAAAACAACCTGATTTTAAAATTAGGTAGAAGAATTGAATAGACATTTTTCCGAAGAGGAAATGCAGATAGCCAACAGGCACATGAAAAGATGCTCAAGATCACTAAGCATCAGGGAAATGCAAATCAAAACCACAATGAGATGTCACACCTGTCAGAATGGCTATCATCAAAAAGAACACAAATAACAAATGTTGGCGAGGATGTGAAAAAAAGGGAACACTATTGTACGCTGTTTGTGGGAATGTAAATTGGTGCAGCCACTGTGAAAAACCTTCATACTGTTTTTCACAGTGGCTGCACCAATTTACATTCCCACCAATAGAACTACCGTATGACTCAGCAATTCCACTCCTGGGTATATATCTGAAAAAAACAAAAACACTAATTTGAAAAGATACATGCACCCCAGTGTTCAGAGCAGCATTATTTACAATTGCCAATATATGGAAGAAACCCAAGGGTCATCAAAATATTAATGGATAAAGAAGATATCGTACATACACACACACACACAAACGTATACAATGGAATACTACTCAGCCATAAACAAGAATGAAATGTTGACATTTGCAGCAATGTGGATGGACTTGGAGGGAATTATGCTAAGTGAGATAAGTCCGATAGAGAAAGACAAATGTTGTATGATATCACTTATGTGTGGAATCTTAAAAATACAGCAAACTAGTGAATAAAAAAAGAAGCAGACTCACAGGTATAGAGAACAAACTAGTGGTTACCAGTGGGGAGAGGGAAGGGGGGAGGGGCAATATAGGAGTAGGGGAGTAAGAGGTTGAAACTATTATGTATAAAATAAGCTACAAGGCTATATTGTAAAACATGGGGAATATAAGCCAATATTTTATAATAACTATAAATGGAGTGTAACCTTTAAAAATTGTGAATCACTCTTTTGTACACCTGTAACTTATGTAATATTGCACATGAACTATACTTTAATAATCAATCAATCAGTCAGGAATTAGAATTCTTAGGGCTTCTTGACAAAGCCCCTGCCATGTGCTCCAGGCAAATTTTCAGGACTCTACTTGTCTCTCTCTCTCTTTTTCTTTTCTTTTCTTTTTTTTTCTGGCCATGCTGCACAGCTTGTAGGATCTCAGATCCCTGACCAGGGATTGAACTCAGGCCATGGCTGTGAAAGCCCAGAATCCTAACCATTAGGCCACCAGGGAACTCCCTTCATTGCTCTACTCTTAAATATGAGTCAAAGACAGAGGCCAAAGGAAAATTATAAATGATGGTAGTAGAAGACTAAGTCCTGTTTAAAAGTTTAAAACTCCCTCCCCTCTCCACTACTCCTTGAGCAGCCAGTGGGATGGATAGAGCCAGCGCCAAGGACCTGTCTGCAAGCCATCTGTTTACTTTTCCCTCAGACTTCACCTCTGTCACCCAACCCTTCACTATTCACTGCCTCCACCTCTCTCTCTCTCTCACTCTCTCTCACATGCACACACACACGTGCACACGTGCTGGCTTGATTTGAGAACATGCATCATGCTGCTTTTCTTGATAGCAAACATTGTTAATTATGGCTCTGCCTAGGGAATAGGCAAAGATCCCAAGAGCTCAGGCCTTGACAGTAGGGAGCTGCACTTCTTTCTGGACAAAGAGTCAGACTAGATTTAGTGACAAATTCTAAATTGCTATGAGACTTTCCCATTTCCTTGAAGCATAATGCTCCATCGATTGATTGCAAGCTGAGTCATATACTGAATCTGCTTCTCACACTGTCAGCGGGAAGTGTAATTCCTGAATGACTCCCAGCAGACATTTATAGATTTTTCAGTCTGTTGAGTTATAAAAGATATCCAAAACCTTTTTTTTTCTGAAGACCTTTAAATAAATCTTGATCTCAACAGCTAAGTCATTGAACATAATTACATTCAACACACTGGGAGTAATCTGCATAGAAGCAAGAGTTAAGTTAATGAAGATAGAAAAACAATTAAATAAGTGTGTAAAGAAACAAAGAACAGAGGACTGAAGACTGGAGTTCTGCCTTGCAGTTTGCTCTTGTTTAAGAGGTAGAAGAAAGAACAATAACTATTTAAGGAGATAGGGCAAAGATGGGAATAGGGACTTGGTTAGGGTACCAGGACAGAAATCAAAGAAAAAGAATACTTCAAGAAAGTGCTGGGGAATTAGTGCTTCCCCATCCTCACTACAATGCAACAGCCCTTAATCAATGACTAACTGAAGTTGGTGTATAAATATCCCGGATCCCACACTCCTTAGGAAAACTCTGAGCCCATGTTCTACACTGACTCCCAGAGTTCCCCAGAAGCATTAAGTTCTAGTCACTCACATTGGTAATTGGCTTGATAGGGTGCCATTTATTGGCTTTCTTCCTTTTTCTTTCTCACTTTCCTACACCCCTACTGTTGCTTCCTGGCATCATCTCCAAAAGACTGAGATGAGAAAAGGCCACTGATAAGATAGCCTAAAGATTCTTGAGAGATCAAGATCTGTAGAATGGAAAAGGCAGAAGCCATACTGCTGGATTCTAAGGGGAGAGTTCGAGATGAGGAATAAGAGACAGGAATGGAAAACTCTTTCCAGAAGTTTAGCATTTAGAGGAAGGAAAGAAATGAGGGGGGGATATTAATGGGGCAATGGGACTGGGCAAAATTTTTTTGTTTACATCTATCTAGGAGAGATCCAATGCACATTTTTAGACATTTGACTCTAGGACCATTTATGTCTTTCTGGAAGCTCCCCTCCCTCTTTAGGCTCACCTTCTACCTCTCTCCTGTTTTTATCACCTCTTTGGCTAGCTTCTCTTCTTTGCCCAGACTTGAGTGTTTGTTTTTCTGAGGATACTGCACTTGACCCTCTCCTTATCTTTTTCTATACCCTCTTTCTGGGTAATCTAACCCTCTCCCATGACTTGAACTTCCACCTATACACTACTGATTTCTAAATTTGTATCTTCAACTAAGACTCCTTTCCTGGACTCTACACCCAACTGCCTACTTTATCTATCCAGCAAGCAGCTCAAAATAATCATGCAAAAATTGAACTTCCCATCTCCTCAAATTTATTTTTTCTTTGTATTTGATTGTTGAATGGTACTAACATTCATCCAGTTACCCATATTGGAAAAGTGGAACTCATCCTGAACCCTACCCTCTCTTTCATACCTTGTTCAGTCTCAGTCAGTAATTAAGTTGAATAAGTCTTTCCTTTTCTTTAACATTTCCCAAGTCCACCCATTCCTTCCATCTCCATGTTCCTGCCTGAGTTCAGGCCATTAGCATCTCCTTCCATGAACCATAAAGGTCTCATACTGGTCTCCACTGCTTTAGGTCTTACCCATTTAATATATTCTTCACACTCCTGCCAGATAGATTGCCTGCTGTTTAAAACCTCTCCAGTCTTTGTCACACGCATGTGTTGGGAGGGTGGGGTGGGGCAGGGGGTTTTGTATGATAGAGAGAGAGAGAGAAAGACTTTACAAGAATGTTCATGGACAGAGTTTGGGAAAATTGTGTCAAGGACCCCAGAATTCTGAGTCCGTTTCCATCTCCCTTTCTGTAGGTTCAAAACAAGACAACAACTCTACCAAAGGTAATTACTCCATTGGAATCTTTTTCTGGGTTTAGCCCCTGTGAATCAGGATAAAGATAGGAAAGACATCCCCTGGTATTTTTTATCTATGGATGATAGCCACCAGTGGAGGGCCCAAGGTTAAGAAGCAGAGCTGAAGGAAGGTCATGATCCAGAGACAGAAAGCTCAAGGCACAGGAGCCCTCCTAACACAAGCATCTTCAAGGCAAAGGCCAACATGCCAAGACACAAGAAGGGGATTTCTTTTTTCTTAGAGAACTCTTGTTTAGAAAGTTGGTTGTGGACTGGGGAGGGAGACACTCCCATCCTAGACCCCACATGGGTCGGCAACAACATCTCCTAAAACAGTGATCTTCAATCTGAAGCCTGTGCAGCGCTACAGGCACGTGAAGACTTTCTTATTTCTTTTTTTCTAAATGAGTGACGTGGGTTTGTATCCTGCAGGTTCTCCTATCCTACCTACTATTTTACAGTTATCCTTCTCCCTCTTTACAAAAGAAAGTCAGACCTGAATCTTACTATGGTGCACCAAACCAGGGTGTGCGTGTATTGGGGTAAAGGGGGTGCATGTTTGGGTGCTGGTGCTGAGAAAGTAAATAACTGGATAACAAAACTTTTTGTAAGCCAGGTGTTTCCTATTCTTTCTTCAATAAAATTGAAGGAGGATCTAAGCAAGTTATCAGCTGACAGCTCAAAGAAAATAAATTTTTATAATATATCATTCTGTTATTTTGTGGTGTATAACTTAAAAGGAGTTTGAAGCACTGAATGACATTTGTTTATAACAAGATGCCTTCCATTTCCATCATCTTATTTATATATATAAGATTTTCAGGGCTCACACATATATAAACAAACAAAAAAGGAATATGATTGATACTGGATGCTGTCTCATTCCAGCAATAAATAATTTTCATCTATGCATTCATGCACCAATTTTTAAAATAGCCCTCCACCTCATTAATAAACTTACTTCAATAAATTTTAATTTTGATATTTAGTATTACTTATCAAAGTTTGTGATATATTTATATTGTTTTAATCAAATATGTACTTATATTAATTGTAATGATAACTCAATCCAGAAGAAATATTTAAATAAAGTGTAATGGTCATAGCAAATGTTTTAAAATTCCATTTCAATTTATATACACAATTTTGTCACAAAGAAGTATGATAGTGTGATCAATAAAAGATTTTCAAGCATAAAAAATACTAATTTTGTGAAGGAAGTGCAATGGAAGTATAAGTTCAAGAAGAAAAAAAATGCAAATGCAATTTTGCAGTGCAAAATTTTCTACTGAAAAGAGGTTGCTCATGTATGTTTTAAATGGATATGGTTGGAGGATGGCATTGCATTGCTTGGATATTTAGATTCCACAGGATTCATTTAAAAGAGTGATATAACAGTTTACTTTTTTATTTATTTATTTTTAACTGCGTTGGGTCTTCATTACTGCGCGCGGGCTTCTCATTGCGGTGGCTCTTGTTGCAGAGCACAGGCTCTAGGCATGCGGGCTTCAGTAATTGTGGCACGCGGGCTCAGTAGTTGTGGCTCACAGGCTCTAGAGCGCAGGCTCAGTAGTTGTGGCGCACGGGCTTAGTTGCTCTGCGGCATGTGGGATCTTCCCAGACCAGGGCTCGAACCCGTGTCCCCTGCATTGGCAGGCGGATTCTTAACCACTGCGCCACCAGGGAAGCCCATAACAGTTTATTTTAAAATGCCAATATTTATAAAGTGCCAGAAATTATATCCTTTGCCATGATTAAACTTATGATAAACATGTTAAAGGTCAACTTTAAAATATGCAAAATATGCACAGTATACACAGTTTTCAAATAATTTTAGGGAATTTAAGAGCAAAACTGTTTGAAGCCCACGGAGTTAAGATTCTGTTTTGTTTTAAGTTAACCAAGACCAAAAAAGACCACCATCACCATAAAAGTGTTCCTGGTCCTGATAATGCTCTTATCACTGGGGATAAACTTCTTAGCATTGAGCCAGGATCATCAAGTTCTGCCCATTTCAGATTCCATCAGCTTCCTATTTGGCTAGCCACCTCTCTTTGCCTCATTTTCCACTCGGCATCCCCTGTCAACTCCAGACTAGAGCCACATGAGATCCTTACAACTCCCCCGCAGACCACCATCACATTCCATACCTCAGGCCTTTGCTCAAACTGCTCCTTCCGCCTGGGATGCCCCTCACCTCTCTCCTCAGTTCCCCTTCTCCATCCAACAGGGAATTTCTCCCTCAAACTGTCATTCATAACTGGCCCTTAATTTAGCATAACCAACCATGCCAGTTTTCCCAGGACTGAAAGGTTTCCTCGGGGGACTTTCCTGGAAGTCCAGTAGTTAAGACTTCACCTCCCAGTGCAGGGGGTGTGGGTTCAATCCCTGTTTGGGGAGCTGAGATCCCACATGCCTCATGGCCAAAAAACCAAAACATAAAACAGAAGCCATATTGTAACAAATTCAATAAAGACTTTAAAAATGGTCCACATCAAAAAAAAAAAAATCTTAAAAAAAAAAAAGAAAGATTTCCTTGGGATGAGGGACTTGCAGTGCTAAAACCAAAGTAGTCCCAGGCCAACCAAGATGGTTGGTCACCTCACTGTTCTACGTTCAAGGGACTCACAATTTGGCTTGGGAAAAGTGACCCCAACTTTAGGGTGTTAACTTCTGTCTTCTTCCTACTGACCAACTTTCACCTGTGGAAGACAATCAGTCTTCCATACTCTGAGAGCACTTTCTTAAGATAATACAATTCAAATGCTTTAAGCATTTAAGTCACCGTATTCCCAATTACCAGCTCACACTTCAAAGAGCAGTTACTCTGTCATCTCAAAAGAAACACTCTCTTCTAATTAATTAAACTCATTAAGCTTGCATATGCAACTCCTGCCAGGGCATGCCTAAGATTATCACTCCAAAATAATTTATCTACAAAGATTGGGGCTCTTAACCTCCTAAAAATAATTTTGAGAGAAGCATTATAAATTTCCTGTGACTGTATGAATGTGTGTGTGGGGACGTGGAAGATGGAAGGTTGATTCTAAACCACTGAAGAGTTTCCAGAATTTCCCAAGTTAGAATGTGGTCAGAAGGGAAGAAGCCGTAGAGACGTGTTACCTGACTGAACCTCAGTATCCAATCCAATAAGCCTAATAACACCTATTCTATTAAATTATTGAAAGGTTGAAAAGAGGCAGTGTAGCAACTTAGTTAGGAGCACACATTCTGGAGTCAGGCAGCCTGGGTTTGAATGTTGTCTCTATAGCTTACTAGCTATGTGACCTTGGGCAAGTCACTTAACATTTCTGTACCTCAATTTCGTCATCTGTAAAGTGGGGATAACAATAGAAGATGCCTCGTAAGCTTGTTATGAGAATTAAATGAATTAATACGTGCAAAGTGCTTAGAGCAGTGTGAGGCACATAGTAAGTGATATATGTGTTTGTCAACTGAGTGCACGGAAAGTGCCTGGAGCATTAATAGGAGCCCAGGAAATGGAAGCTATTATTGTTTTTATAGACATTCTTTCTTAGTGGCATCTCTAAACTTTCAGAGACTAACTGGATTCAACAGAAGTTCAACAAATTACTGAACCGTGAGAATAGATTTTCTAACTCTGCACTGAGAGTCCTTTGTTCAAATTATTTAGGGCTCACTGAGAAAAGACTTTGAGAGAAGAGGTTTTTCTGCATTGATAAGAAAGTCTGACAATTGACAACAGAATTATTTTAAATAAATTGTTTTATATTAGCAAGGGTATTGCTGAGGTTTTCATTCCAAGTATTTTATTTCCATCATTGTTCTGCCTGCCTGGGAAGGAAGCCAGCATTTGCAGCATGGTTCAGAGTCCAGGTCAGCAGGCAGCCTTCCTCAGCAGGGCTCCCCTTGGTACACAGGACTGTGAAACCAATTTGGGTTACCATGGTGACTAAGGAGCTTCCAGAAATTTTCCAAATGAACATTCATTCAGGACATCAACAGTCACGGCCTGGGGGGAGGAAAAAAATGCGCTGTCCCCGACCCCACCAAGTTCACAAGTCTATTGGAGAGTAAGAGTGTTTTCAAAATCATTATCTTAAAAAGATGATTTTAAAACATTTTAAAGCTTCTGAAATCAGACGTGTCAATGGATGAGTTCATTTAACGTTATGGGTTCCCCTGACCCAGATATCTATTGCTAAGTTAATAGATTAAAAGATATCTTACAATCTGTAACTTTTTGGAACTGAAGAAATTTGGTATACTAGTGTGCCCTTTGCTATGACTGAAGCACATACAAAGGACAGAAGGGGCCAAGCATTAGAGGGAGGGAGAAGCAGCATGAGTGTAGTTGAGCTCCCCAGGAAGCTTTCTGCAAATTTCTGCCTTGGTTCTTTTTTTTTTTTTTATAAATTTTTTTATTTATTTATTTTTGCCTGCCTTGGGTCTTCGTTGCACGGGCTTTCTATAGTTGCAGCGAGCGGGGGCTACTCTTCATTGCAGTGTGCGGGCTTCTCACTACAGTGGCTTCTCTTGTTGTGGAGCACGGGCTCTAGGTGCACGGGCTTCAGTAGTTGTGGCACGCATGCTCAGTAGTTGTGGCTCCTGGGCTCTAGAGCACAGACTCAGTACTTGTGGTGCACGGGCTTAGTTGCTCCGCAGTATGTAGGAGCTTCCCGGACCAGGGCTCGAACCCGTGTCCCCTGCATTGGCAGGCAGAGTCTTAACCACTGCGCCACCAGGGAAATCCTACTGCCTTGGTTCTGAATTATTTGGATACAGAAAAAGATACAAGACTCTACCAGCAGGATGCAAATCAAATTGCCATCTCTCTCTCTCTCTCTCCCTCTCTCTCCCTCAACATGGCACACCAGTCTTACCTTATGACAGAAAGATGAGAGGAACAGGACTTGGTGGTGGCACGGCTTGTGCCCACAGATGGCCAGCCTGTGAGCACTCATCCCTGGCTCTTGCAGCCCAGGCAGCAAGGAGCAGACCTCCTTGAGGAGACTCTGTAGCATCAGCTTTTAGCGTGCCGATCAGGGGCACCTCCAATCACACTAATAAGGAGCTCTACAATTAAGGCCCTACATATACCACAGAGTGCCAGCACTGTACTCTTTCTTGTGCACTGGAGGGATAGTACTGTCCAAAACCAAGAATAGCAAACACTTACATAGCCCTTCCTATGTAAAAACTCTGACACTGTTCTGAGAGCCTTACATAGCTAATTCATCTAATCTACACAACAACTTTATAGGTAGATACTATTACTATCCCCATTTTACCGATGAGAAGATAAAGGCATAGAGGTGAAGTAACCTGCTGGCAGCCCCACATTCTACAAGGTGCTGAGATTTGAACTTGGTCTGGCTTTAGAGTCCAAGTTCTCTACCTTCTGCTGCCTCTCAGCCTTGCTGTGAGTTAGACAAGCACACATGGGGAATCCAGGACCATGCACAGACAACTCTTTACTTTGACTTTCATGGTATATTCCCACCCTTAGAGAGTAGAGAGCAGGGAGAAGGAGTAAAGGTGGGAAAGGCTTCTGTTGAACTTCAATGTTTAGTAACTCCCACAGGTGTGGGATGAGGTGGGGCGAGGGTTCCTGACTCTCAGACCACCCCATGTGGCCAACTCCTCGTAGCTGAAAAAGAAACGTCTCCCCTTTGCATCCTTTCCAGCCCTCCATCCACAGCCCTTTCATTCATTTACCCAGAGGCCTTCAGGGGCCACGAATGTTAACATTAATAGAGAACTAAAGAACAAATTCTCAAATTTAAAAACATTAAAACATATGCCTGACAAAGAAAACACTTCTGGAGATAGAATGTAGACCGGGGAAGTTGCCACGTTGCAATCGCTGGTCTATTTCTTTGTTTCCTACTCATAGCCAGAGCCTCACCCCTTTCTGGTGCTCAGCCTCCAAGGAACTGTCACCTAGTCATCCTGCCCCATCCTAATCCCTTGCAGGATAGGCCAGATGAGGCTTCGTTGATCTGGGTCTTAAAGGATGGGTAGGAGTTTGTCAGGGAGGAGTCTGACAATGAAGAAAAATGTAGAAAGAAATAGCAAGAGCAAAGGCTGAGAGGTAGAAAACTTAAGAGACTGCTTGAGGGTCTGTGGGTATTTTATGTGACTGGAGAGTTTGGGCATCACATGAGGCTGGAGAGGGAGGCAGGGCCAGGTGTCAGCAGGATTCCAGCATCTACTGAAGAAACTTAGCTTTTACCCTGGAGTCGGTGAGAAGCCCTCAGAGCTTTTAAGTTGGAAAGTAAGATGCTCTGATTTCTGTTTAGAACCTTCACCCTGACAGCTGGGAGCTGCAAGCAGGCCAGGCTGTTTGAACCAAAGCAGAGGCTCTCCGGATAGAGTGCAGAGGTGCCAGAGATATTTAGCTTGTAGGAATGATAGTGTTCAGTGATAGGGGAGGAGAAGGGGAGAGAAAATTGCAGTGTGGATAATGTTAGAGCCGGCTCAGGAAAACAATCTAGAACATGATACTTGAATGTCTTCGTACAATCTGTACCATTTTGACTTAAACTTACCCTTGAATTGTCTCAACCTACTATGAGTAAATCCCTGTAGAACTGCTTAAAAGCTCATTCTTTCCAGTCCAGTTGTAATTGAGTGGTCTAGTAGAGGAAACAACACAGAACCGGTTGTGAGGAAATGTGGAGGTAACACAGGGAGTAACATGGCAGCAGCAGGTGGGCAGGTAGCCTGTGTGACCTCCATGATTCCTGGTGGCTCCCATGCTCTCTTGGTTTCTCTCTCTCTCTCTCTTTCAGAGCTTCCAACTGGCACTGCCCCTCTTCAGTCCTCTAGCCTTTAATTAACTGGATCCTCAGGGGCAGGCACCTCGGGACTATTTAGTCAATGCCCTGAAAGGGCAGAACAACACCTGGTCAGGGGGACTCCAATATCTCCAGATTCAGGACAATTATCAGAAGAGAGAAGGGCCAGATGGGTAACAGGGAAAACTGCTCTTTGAATCGAGGTCCCCCCTGGGGAGATGAGCTGTGGGTGACAGGACTCAAAGGTTTTGTTCAGAACGAACCATAAGGATTGGGAGGCATGACGGTCAGCTTTAAGCCACTTCACAAGGGACAGTGCCTGGGCACCAGAGAGATGAAATTCAGCAAATAAGAAAAGGCTGTGGCCTTTAGCTGCAGGGGTAGTGAATCCAACTGCCTACAGGGACCATGCAAGAGTGGGATGGGCTAGGGAAGACTGTGGCACCCTGCAGCCCGGGTGCCTCATCTAGAGGGGCCAACTCCTACTCAGATTCAGCCAAGACCACGTGGGAATGTGGGCCCAAGGAAGGGAGAGTTGCCAACTTCTCAAGAGGAGGGAGAACTTCAGAGTTTTATGAGCCATCTCCTGATTTGGGGATGCTGGCAATTAATTCAAAGTTTAAAAACACTGAGCAGGCCAAACAAAGCTCACTTGTGGGACAGATTTGGCCCAGCAGCTACCAAGTTGCAACCTCTGCTCAGAAACTTGTACATTAAGCTCTGAATTCCAACAATCTGGAGCTAGAGCAGGAAAGATGGTGGAGCTATTAGGAAGTTGGAATGAGGCAAATGGTTCATCAGACCTTAGGAGTCATTAGTCCAATTCCTAATTGCATAGATGGGGAAACTGAGGCTTGAGAAGACAAGTACTGAAGGGCACACAGTTTCAGGCAACCTATGGCATTTGCAGCAAGAACAAGGAGACTCAGATCAGGTTCCAGAAAAGCAGCACTGAGCCAGCCTGACTGGCATTTGCTCCTGTCCCCTCAGTCTCCTGTTTGCTTATTTGTTTCTGTTGCCTACTTTGCAGCTGTGACTGATACATATGTCCTCTCCTGAACTCTGCATTCTCCCCATTGGACTCCCGGAGACTGTCTTGAGCTTCATCTGGAGCCCTGCCCAGACCTCTCGGCCTGGAGCTGGTGCTATTTCTGAGTCTGTTGGCACTGTGGGCGCCACCCCCCACTGTCCCTGGGCTCCTCCCTGGGCCTGTGTGAGCCCCACCTGTGCTGGCTGTGACACACAGCTAGTAAGGGGCAAAAATATGGCTTGATCTCACTCTGCCTGAGTCCTATGTTCTGTCCACACAGACACACAGCTTCCCAGGCTTACTATCTCCCTGCAGAATGGAAAGGCAGGTTTGAATATCATTTTTGTGTGTGAACTATAAAGTGAGTTTGAGTACATTTCAGTTTTGCTCTTTCTTGCCCATTTTGCCCTCTCATAGTCAGGGACAACTTACCCGTTAGGCACAGCAAGCACAGCGTCGAGGGTCCATGGTACTCTAAAGGGACCACAAAATGTTTTCATCTTAATTTCTTTAAAACTCATAATAAAAATAAATACAATGAATATATAAAACCGAATCCGGTGTACTTAATGCCAGTGAACAGTACACTTCAAATGGTAAATTTTCTGTTATGCGTATTTTAACACAATAAAAAAAAAGTGAATGCAGCCTGGATTGTATTCATCTTTATACCAACACAGTCGTAAAATACAATTTTTAATATTTTTTATGGGAAAAGGGTCCACAAATTCAAAATTCCAGGACCCGTGAAAGTCAGAATTCAGCCCTTGCTAATAGTGAGTATTTGGCTAATTCATATCAAAGATAAGTTTCATACTTATGGACCAAACCATATGGACTGTCCCTTGTCCATGGCCTTGAGAGCCTAAGGTTACATGTGTGAAGGTTACACACCATGATCCAGGCTCCTAGCACCTGTCACCTGGTGGCAGCTACAGAGATTGTTCAGGTGAGATGCTGAGGACAGTGGCTATGAGAACTTTGTCAGTTCCAGTCTCCACTGTACAGGTTCCCCTTTCACACAGTGAAGCCGGATCCTTGGAGGTGATCAATTTTATTCCAAAGTTTGTTTTTTTTTTTGGCCGCACCGTGCAGCATGTGGGATCTTAGTTCCCAGACCAGGGATTGAACCTGTGCCCCCTGCAGTGGAAGCACGGAGTCCTAACCACTGGACTGCCAGGGAAGTCCCCCAAACTTCCTTTTGACGCTTTTTTAAAATTAGCAAATCTTTCTCTTGGTTTACCAGAACAGCCTTCTGGTGGCTCTCCCTGACTTGACTTTTGCTCCCATCCAACCCAGTATGACTTTTGTAAACTTTTATCTCCCTAAAATAAGATTATTCAGTGACTCCCAATATTTTCATTATTTCAAAAGCTTGATGGAAACCCCACTTTTACTCATGGCAAGTAAAATGAACTAACTCAAAGTTGCTTGAGTTTGGGCTAGAATTGTACCAGCACACTTGGTATAATTAATAAATTTTGAGAAAACAAATGGATTTTTTTCTTTCACACATGGGCCCTTGGGGAAAAGTTCATGAATGGGTCCTGGGAAGTGCAAAGGCCTGGGGTTCCCTGGAAATGTCTCAGCAGAGCTGGCCTGACCCTTCTGGGAGGGCAGCTGCTACTCCAGCCACAGAGAAATTACTGACTAGCTGACTACAGGAGAGGGGGAGGGGACGATGAGGAAACATCACATTAAAATTCAATGCAAAGTGAAAGCTTGTCTTGAGCAAGAGTGAATGACTCAGCAAGAAACCTTTTTCCAGGATTTGGTTACTGCTCTCTGCAATTCCTATATTAAATAACAAGCACATACTTATTATTTACTTGAGTAATTTCATTACTCACCAGATGGCAAATAAGCAACAAACACATTTCCTAGAATGTTTTTTAAATCCTAAAGTGAAAGGACTGCTTAGGGTCACAAATACTTGGTGCATCTTGTCATTGAGGGGAACTTGGCCTTAGGCACCGTGAAAGAGGTTTCGGTTTTTAAGTCTAGTTCTGCTTGTTTGTCTGTATAGTACATAGTTATCATCTCCCCCTCCCAATTTTGGGGGGAAATAATAAATACATACATACTCAGTTCACTCTTTTCTTTATTTAAGTAATACTTATTAGATACCTTCATTGTGCTATTCTGGACCTAGGGGCTGCAGCAGTGAACAAAATCAAGGTCCTTGATGAAACAAATTCAGGAATTCAGGTTTATGTGGTATAGGTGGGCATGTGACCTTGGTTATTCCTTAGCATAATCTCTCTCCTTAACCATCATTCAGTAACGGACTCAGAAATGTGCACGTGTCTCAGATGAGGTTCCCTAGAAGCAGAGCCTGAGGCAAGGATTCAGATGTAAGGAAGACAGGTGTGCTCTTAGGAGAAACATGTAAGGGAGTGAGGGAAGCAAGATAGAGAAGAGGAAGGAGACAAGAAGAGAGCTGGTGTCAGGTAAAGTCCAGATTTGACCTGATTTTGTTTCTGGAAGGAGAAGCTTGCCTCTGGAACACAAATTGCACTACAGAGTTGTTTCTGCCTGGAGGCAAGGGGCTGCCCTTTTGTACCTCCTTGTCTGTCAGTCACTGATCTAGAGATAGAGGCAGTGTAACCTCCCCGGCATCCTTGGGTTAGGAGGCTCTTATTAACCAAGGGCAACTCTCGTAAGTCAAGGTCACAGGTTTAAGCTGCTAGCCACAGCCTCAAACAGCTGTGGGTGGTGGGAAGAGGGATAAGGATGGGAAGGGTGTAACAGCTGATAGAGGGGATCTGGATGGAGCACCAAAAACATCTACTACTGCGTGTGTCTCAACCAGGCTAATCTTAGACTGTGAGATTCACTTCTGGAACTTCTGTGGGAAACATTGGGAAAATAACCACTCCTTTTGCTCATTGTGAAATTAGTAGGATGCATGCCTGCAGCTGCTTAAGCCCAGGAAGAGTCCACTGAAAGGAAATAAGTATAGAGAAATGTAGAGAGACAGAGTCCTGATGACACTGAGTCTCATGACCAGCTGTACAAACAGGCATGTGGCCTCGGCCACTAGTGATGTCCAGCTGGGCAGAGTGTAAAAGCTGAGTCCCAGGGGCACAAATATTTAAAGAGAGAACCAAAGAAGAAGCACTCATGGAGGATACTGGGGTGTCGGAGAAATGGGAACCTAAACTGAAGAAGACGTTTTGAGCCTGTGTCCGTAAGGTTTTGCATAAATTCCTTTAGGGAATTAGTTTAGTAGAATATTTCTGGGTAGCACATTCCCCCTTTTTCTAGATCTCCTGCGACTGTGAAATGAACATGTTCATTTTTGCCTCAACACCCTCTCTTGGAAATGATCCCTTGCATAGCTCCTGCTCAGCCTGGGATCCTGCCTCCTCTGGCCACATTTTATTAGAACCTATGGAAACCAATCCAAAGGCAACCAAATTCCCTAATTAAGCTAAGCTGAAAAGCCCAGTGATTGTCTCTGATGGATATTTTAATTAAAAAACCATACAGTGTGAGCCTAAATCAGCACAGGGACAAGCCAGCACCACAGCTAGTAGGAAGCTAAAATAATGAGAGAAGAGTCACCTTGGGAAGAAAAAAGAAACCAGTCCTCACAGAGAAACAGATTAATAAAGCAAATGCAAAAGAAGTGGAAACCAAGAGCCATACAACTTTGTGAGAACTGAAGGGGTAGCGTCACATCCTGACTTTCAGTTTTGAGTCCCATGTCACCAGCACAGCCTCATTTCCTGACCTCAGATGCTTAAGACACTGTCCATTGGCCTCTTATAATAATGTACACTTCACATAAGCTAACTCAAGTGACCTTCTGTTCTGTGACCAGTCCTTTCTGAATTATGAGGCAAAATGCCTATCACATCTATGTGGCCCATTAAACAGATGTGTATTACATTTAGACAGTATGGTGGATGGATTTATTGGCACCAGTTCTTCACTTTGTCTGCATCCACACCCTTTGCCATGTGACTTTACAGTTCCTCTCTTTAGAGGCAGGATATATTTCTCCTTACTATGTGCAAAGTTTTGTGATTCTGTTTGGTCAAAAGGATATTATCGGACACTATGCAAGGGAAAACTTGAAATATGCTTGTGCAATTGGGCTTGCCCTCTTGCATCTCTGCTATCACCATGAGAAGAACTGTCCCCAGGTAGCTACTGCCTCATCAGCCAGAGCCTTAGAATGAACACATATGGAACATGTCTGAGCCGTACTCTTAATGAAGACCCAAACACAGGTGAACCCACAGCTTGAAGCAGAGCCATCCAACCAAATCCAGTCTAGATCAGCCAACTCTCAGATACACAAGCAAGAATAAATGAGTTTGGGATTATTGTTACACAGAATTATTACAGCTATAGCTCACTGACACATACACTAACAATTCCTGGAATATTGCAGCCAAGCAATGCTATTACCACCTTTCTACACTTACTGAAATTTCCTTGGCCTTACCCTCAGTTCATAGCAGGATGGTGTGGTGGGCTCAGCTTTGTGCATCAGGCCTCATAGTATCCCAGCTGACATGAGGTTCCACTGGACACAGAACTTTCATTCTTTTCAGGGTCCACGCTAAAATCATCTTCTTCAAACTCATGGCTCAATCCTAGCAAGGCTGGTGGATCTTACCTATAGCGGGTGCTGAGTTTTGGAGCCTAACTGCAAAGCAGTGCCGACTATCTTCTTTCTGCCACAACCAGACCATGAGATAGTTAAATGAGAAGGCCACCAGACACTGGTAGGTAATTTACATAAATTCTTTTGTTTAATCCTCATAGTAAATTTTGACGTATTATTATAAAATGTTATGTTATCTCCACTTTTCTTTGGAGATTGAGAGAGTTTGAGCGATGTGCCCAAGGTCACCAGCTGGTTAACGGAAGAATGAATCAGGTCTCTGGTCTCCTAAATCCTAGTTGGTGTTTTTCCCTCTGCATACCAAGGTGTCCTCCACCCCGATGTGTCCAGTTCCCTTCAGCCCACATCAGCTTAACCCAGCAGGGAGGGAACTCAGTAGTCATGGAGTCAAATTCTCTTACTTCAGAAGAGAGATTAAGTGAGATTAAGGTGGCAGAAGATTGGGGATTAGAATTCAACCTCGTGACTGAAATTGAGGGCATGTTCAGGGCACTAAGCTGTCCCAGTTCTTGGAAGGGACTAACATTCTTTTGCCAAGGAAAGAGTATTTATTTTACAAGGTCAAACTGTAAAAGAAACACAAACACAAACTCTGCCTGGTGATTGTCCAGTGTATTCCAGTTTATGGAGCATTTTCACATCTAAGATATCCCTTGAGACTCCCACCAGCCCTGGAGGTCACCAAGTCCTATGCCCTCTGTCATGTCTCCCTGGAAACTCAGAGTGATCGAGTGTTCCACTCAAAACAGACTGGGACAGGATGAGGGCCAGCTTCTGTTCTGCCTCCTGGCTACATGCAAGCTGAGAGAGGCCCTTCCTGGAGGTTGCAGCTGCACACTGTGAATGCAGGCTGGCTGCACTCACCCTCAGCCTCTGTTGGCTCTGCATTTCTTGCATTGAAAGGTGCCAGCAGGCTGAGGGCCAGAAGAAGATCTCATTAAGGAGTATGAAACATATGCTTCACTGCTCCTTTGTTGCCGTCGGACAAGAAGACTGAAGAATTAAGCATGGATGAATTTCTGGAAGTGAACAAGGATAGTGCCAGAATCAAGAGTACAAGAGAAAACACCAACTTTTTTAAAATTACAAAATCCAAACTTGAAGAGACAGTAAGGTTTCAAGCTGCTGGCTAGTTGTCTACCTTGGAGCGATTCCTCTGCCCTTCTCCATGCTCCAAAGCTATGTTATTTCTGAAAAATATCCTCCAAGGATTAGCAATGCTTTTGTGGGACTAGTTAGTGATGCATCAGAAATCAGAATAGAACTTTTAAAACTTGAAGTTAGGATTCTCCAACTGTATTTGTACTTTTCTGAAATACAATGTGGAAGGCTACCTCCTTCCATCTGGACAGCTGGGCCATTCGGCTCTGGTGAGTTTCTCCTTGGTGAATGTCATGGACGTGGTAATCTGCCACTCAGATCCCTTTCATTGCAGGATTGCTGCCCCAACTACTAGGAGTGCTGTTAGCAGACAACCTTTGACCATCAGTTCCTTCAGGGGTTGTCTCATCTGTAGAGATTAGCTTCACCCAAGGTTAGTCTTTCAGGGCTGACCATTCACCCAAGGTCAGTCTCAGGACTGGCCATATCCAATGAAGAAAGATGGAGGAAATAAAGACCTAGCCACCTCAACCCGACTTGGGAAAACTTTGAAGGGCCATTCTCACTCTGAAACTCCATTTGAGGGAGCCAAGCCTACCGTTGGGCTTGCATCACAGTTTGATTTCTCGCTCTGTCAACTCCTGCTTCTTTCCCCTTCATTCAGCAAGAGTCGATCCCGAGGGCACTTCCCATAAATATCCAGCACACTAAACTCCATCTCAGATCTGCTTCCTGGAGAACATAATTTGAGATAAATTGTTTCAATATTTTTTTCAACTTTTAGATGATTTTTAGAACAGGTTTAGGGTCACAGCAAAACTGAGCAGAAGGTACAGAGATTTCTCATGTAACTCCCTGCCCACCATACACACAGCCTCCCCCAGTACCAAAATCCCACACCAGAGTGATTCATTTGTTACAATTGATAAGCCTACTCTGACACATCATTATCACCCAAAGTTCATAGTTTATATTAGAGTTTTATAGGTTTTGACAAATGCATTATGGTATGTGTCAACTATTATGGTGTCATACAGAGTAGTGTCATTGCTCTAAAAACCCTCTGTGCTCTGCCTGTTCATCCCTCCCTCCTTCCTTTATTCCTGGCAACTGGTGATCTTTTACTGCTTCCATAGTCTTGCCTTTTCTAGACTGTCATATGGTTGGAATCATACAGTAGGTAGCCTTTTCAGATTGGCTTCTCTCACTTAGTAATATGCATTTAAACCTCTTTCATGTCTTTTCATAGCCTGATGGCTCATTTCTTTATAATGAATAATAATGCATTGTCCAGATGGACCACAGTTTATTTACCCATTCACCTACTGAGGGACATGTTGGTTGCTTCCAAGTTTTGGCAATTATGAATAAAGCTGCTGTAAACATTCCCATGCAGGTCCTTGTGTGGACATAAGTTTTCAGCTCCTTTGGGTAAATACCAAGGAGTGTGATTGCTGGATTGTATAGTAAGAGTATTTTTAGCTTTGTAAGACACTGCCAAATTGTCTTCCAAATTGGCTGTACTCTTTCGCATTCCCACCAGCAATGTAAGAGAGTTCCTGTTGCTCCACATCCTCATCAGCATTTGGTGTTGTCAGTGTTCCAGATTCTGGCCATCCTAATATCTATATAGTGGTATCTCATTGTTGTTTTAATTTGCACTTCTCTGATGGCTTGTGCTGTAGAGCATCTTTTCATATGCATATTTGCCATTGTGTATCTTCTTTGGTGAGATGTCTGTTAAGGTCTTTGGTCCATTTATTTGGGTTGTTTATTTTCTTATGGTTAAGTTTTAAAAGTTCTTTGTATATTTTGGATAACAGCCCATTATCAGATGTGCCTTTTGCAAATATTTTCTCCCAGTCTGTGGCTTGTCTTCTGATTCTCTTGACATTGTTTTTGCAGAGCAGAAGATTTTAATTTTACTGAAATCTGGCTTATAAATTATTTCTTTCATGGATTGTATCTTTGTTGTAGCTAAAAAGGTATCACCTTACCCAAGGGCATCTAGGTTTTCTCCTATATTATCACCTAGGAATTTTACAATAAGTTTTGCATTTTACATTTAGGTCTATGATCCATTTTGATTTAATTTTTTTGTGAAGAATGTGAGATCTGTGTCTAGATTCTTTTTTTTTTTTCTGCATGTGGATGTCCAGTTGCTCCAGCACCATTTGTTGAAAATATATTTTTTCCATTTCCAGTATCATCTTAGCTCCTTTGTCAAAGATTAGTTGATTATATTTATTAGGGTCTATTTCTGTGCTCTCAGTTCTGTGCCATTAATCTATTTGCCTATTCTTTTGCCAATATTGCGCCATCCTTATTACTGTGGCTTTATAGTAAGTCTTGAATCTGAGTAATGTCAATCTTCTAACTTTGTTCTGCTCCTTCAATATTATATTTATCACTCTGGATTTTTTGCCTTTCTACATAAACTTTGTTTATTGTTTAAAATTCTTAATTTTATTTTTTCCGAGCTTTATTGTGATATAATTGATATATAAGATTGTGTAAGTGTAAGGTGTACAGTGACAATTTGATATATGTATATATTGTGAAATGTTTGCCACAATAAGGTTAGTTAACACATCCTTCACCTCACATAATTACCATTTTTGTTGTTCTTCTTCATATGGTGAGAGCATTTAAGATCTACTCTCATAGCAATTTTCAAGTATACAATAAGGTATTGTTATCGATAGTCACCATGCTATGCATTAGATCCCTGAAACTTATTCACATTATAATTGAAAGTTTGTAACCTTTGGCCAACATTTTCCCTTTTTCCCTACCCCCTATTCCCTGGTAACCATCAATCTGCTCTCTATTTCTATGACGTTAATGTTTTTAGATTCCACATATAAGTGAGATCATATGCTATTAGTCTTTCTCTGTCTCATTTTACTTAGCATAATGTCCTCCAGATTCATCCATGTTGTTGAGAATGGCAAGATTTTTTGTGACAGAATAATATCCCATGCAGCTATATATATATATATATATATATAATCACATTTATATATAAACAATCACATTTTCTTTACCCATTCATCCATGGATGGACACTTTGTTTTCTTGTCTTGACTACTGTGAATAATGCTGCAATGAACATGGAAGTGCAGATACCTCTTCAAAATAGTGATATCAGTTCCATTGGATATATACCCAGAAGTGGGAATACTGCATCATATGTAGTTCTATTTTCAATTTTTTAAGGAACCTCCATACTGTTTTCCATAGTGGCTGCACCAATTTACATTCTCACCAACAGTGCACGAGGGTTCCCTTTTCTCCACATCCTTGCCAGCCTTTGTTATTTATCTCTTTTCTTTTTGATAATAGCCTTTCTAACAGGTGTGAGGTGATATCATGTTGTGGTTTTGATTTTCATTTCCTTGATGGTTAGTGATTTTAAGCACCTTTTCATGTACTTGTTGACCATATGTATGTTTTCTTTGGGAAAATATGTATTCAGGTCCTTTACCCAAAACCAAATTAGATTATTTGGTTTTTTGCTATTGAGTTTGTATGAATTCCTTATATATTTTGGATGTTAACCCTTTATCGGATATATGGTTTGTAAACACTTTCTCCCATTCCTAGGTTACCTTTTCATTTCATTTCATTGATTGATTCTTTGGAGGTGTCTTTTTGTTTAATGTAGTCCAACTTACTTACTTTTGCTTTTTTTTTTTTTCTTTTCTCCTTTAACACCTTTATTGGAGTATAATTGCTTTACAATGTTGTGTTAGTTTCTGCTGTATAACAAAGTGAATCAGCTATATGCATACGCATATTCCCATATCCCCTCCCTCTTGCATCTCCCTCCCACCCTCCTTATCCCACCGCTCTAGGTGGTTGTAAAGCACCGAGCTGATATCCCTGTGCTATGCAGCTGCTTCCCACTAGCTATCTATTTTACATTTGGTAGTGTATATATGTCAACGTCACTCTCTCAATTCATCCCAGCTTACCCTTCCCCCTCCCTGTGTCCTCAAGTCCATTCTCTATGTCTGTGTCTTTATTCCTGTCCTGCCCCTAGGTTCATCAGAACCATTTTTTTTAGATTCCATATATATGTGTTAGCATACAGTATTTGTTTTTCTCGTTCTGACTTACTTCACTCTGTATGACCCACTCTAGGTCCATCCACTTCACTAGAAAGAACTCAATTTCGTTTCTTTTTATGGCTAAGTAATATTCCTTTGTATATATGTGCCACATCTTCTTTATTCATTCACCTGTTGATGGACACTTAGGTTGCTTCCATGTCCTGGCTATTGTAAATTGTGCTGCAATGAACATTGTGGTACATGTCTCTTTTTGAATTATGGTTTTCTCAGGGCATATGCCCAGTAGTGGGTTTGCTGGGTCATATGGTAGTTCTATTTTTAGTTTTTTGAGGAACCTCCATACTGTTCCCCATAGTGGCTGTATCAATTTACTTTCCCACCAACAGTGCAAGAAGGTCATTTTCTCCCCACACTCTCCAGCATTTATTGTTTGTAGATTTTTTGATCATGGCCATTCTGACCTCTGCATACAGGTCTTTTGTCTCCTTAGGTAGGTTTTTTCCTAGGTATTTTATTCTTTTTGTTGCAGTGGTAAACGGGAGTGTTTCCTTAATTTCTCTTTCAGATTTTTCATCATTAATGTATAGGAATGCAAGAGATTTCTGTGCATTAATTTTCTATCCTGCTACTCTACTAAATTCATTGATTAGCTCTCATAGTTTTCTGGTAGCATCTTTACGATTCTCCATGTATAGTATCATGTCATCTGCAACATTGACACTTTTACTTCTTCTTTTCCGATTTTTATTCCTTTTATTTCTTTTTCTTCTCTGATTGCCGTGGACAAAACCTCCAAAACTCTGTTGAATAATACTGGTGAGAGTGACCTTGTCTTGTTCTGATCTTAGAGTAAATGGTTTCAGTTTTTCACCATTGAGGATGATGTTGGCTGTGGGTTTGTCATATATGGCCTTTATTATGTTAAGGTAAGTTCCCTCTATGCCTACTTTCTGGAGAGTTTTTATCATAAATGGGTGTTGAATTTTGTTGAAAGCTTTTTCTGCATCTATTGAGATTATCATATGGTTTTTATCCTTCATTTTGTTAATATGGTGTATCACATTGATAGATTTGCGTATGTTGAAGAACGCTTGCATTCCTGGGTAAACCCCACTTGATCATGGTGTATGATCCTTTTAATGTGCTGTTGGATTCTGTTTGCTGGTATTTTGTTGAGGGTTTTTGCATCTATGTTCATCAGTGATTTTGCCTGTAGCTTTCTTTTTTTGTGACATCTTTGTCTGGTTTTGGTATCAGGGTGATGGTGGCCTCGTAGAAAGAGTTTGGGAGTGTTCCTCCTTCTCTTATATTTTGGAAGAGTTTGAGAAGGCTCTTCTCTAAATGTTTGATAGAATTCACCTGTGAAGCCATCTGGTCCTGGGTTTTTGTTTGTTGGAAGATTTTTAATCACAGTTTCAATTTCAGTGCTTGTGATTGGTCTCTTTATATTTTCTATTTCTTCCTGGTTCAGTCCCAGAAGGTTGTGCTTTTCTAAGACTGTGTTCATTTCTTCCAGGTTGTCCATTTTATTGGCATATAGTTGCTTGTAGTAATCTCTTATGATCCTTTGTATTTCTGCGGTGTCAGTTGTTACTTCTCCTTTTTCATTTCTAATTCTGTTGTCTTGAATCTTCTCCCTTTTTTTCTAGAAGAGTCTGGCTAACGGTTTATCAGTTTTGTTTATCTTCTCATAGAACCAGGTTTTAGTTTTATTGATCTTTGCTATTGTTTCCTTCATTTCTTTTTCATTTATTTCTGATCTGATCTTTATGATTTCTTTCCTTCTGCTAACTTTGGGGTTTTTTTGTTCTTCTTTCTCTAATTGCTTTAGGTGTAAGGTTAGATTGTTTATTTGAGATTTTTCTTGTTCTGTGCAGTAGGATTGTATTACTATAAACTTCCCTCTTAGAACTGCTTTTGCTGCATCCCATAGTTTTTGGTTTGTTATGTTTTCATTGTCATTTGTTTCTAGGTATTCTTTGATTTCCTCTTTGATTTCTTCAGTGATCTCTTGGTTATTTAGTAGCGTATTGTTTAGCCTCCATGTGTTTGTATTTTTTACAGTTTTTTTCCTGTAATTGATATCTAGTCTCACAGTGTTGTGGTCAGAAAGGATACTTGATATGATTTCAATTTTCATAAATTTACCAGGGCTTGATTTGTGACCCAAAATATGGTCTATCCTGGAGAATGTTCCATGAGCACTTGAGAAGAAAGTGTTTTCTGTTGTTTTTGGATGGAATGTCCTATAAATATCAATTAAGTCCTTCTTGTCTAATGTGTCATTTACAGCTTGTGTTTCCTTATTTATTTTCATTTTGGATGATCTGTCCATTGGTGAAAGTGGGGTGTTTAAGTCCCCTGCTATTACTGTGTTACTGTTGATTTCCCCTTTTATGGCTGTTAGCATTTGCCTTATGTATTGAGGTGCTCCTATGTTGGGTGCATAAATATTTACAATCGTTATATCTTCTTCTTGGATTGATCCCTTGATCATTATGTAGTGTCCTTCTTTGTCTCTTGTAATAGTCTTTATTTTAAAGTCTGTTTTGTCTGATTTGAGAATCACTACTCCAGCTTTCTTTTGATTTCTATTTGCATGAAATATCTTTTTCCATCCCCTCGCTTTCAGTCTGTATGTGTCCCTAGGTCTGAAGTGGGTCTCTTGTAGGCAGCATATCTATGGGTCTTGTTTTTGTATCCATTCAGCCAGTATATGTCTTTTGGTGGGAGCATTTATTCCATTTACATTTAAGGTAATTATCAATATGTATGTTCCTGTTACCATTTTCTTAATTGTTTTGGGTTTGTTATTGTAGGTCTTTTCCTTCTCTTGTGTTTCCTGCCTAGAGAAGTTCCTTTAACATTTGTTGTAAAGCTGGTTTTGTGGTGCTGAATTCTCTTAACTTTTGCTTATCTGAAAAGGTTTTAATTTCTCCATCAAATCTGAATGAGGTCCTTGCTGGGTAGAGTAATCTTGGTTGGAGGTGTTTCCCTTTCATCACTTTAAATATGTCCTGCCACTCCCTTCTGGCTTGCAGAGTTTCTGCTGAAAATCAGCTGTTCGCCTTTTGGCGATTCCCTTGTATGTTATTTGTTGCTTTTCCCTTGCTGCTTTTAATATTTTTTCTCTGTATTTACTTTTTGATAGTTTCATTAATATGTGTCTTGGAGTGTTTCTCTTTGGGTTTATCCTGTATGGGACTCTCCATGCTTCCTGGACTTAATTGACTATTTTCTTTCCCATGTTAGAGAAGTTTTTTACTATAATCTCTTCAAATATTTTCTCAGACCCTTTCTATTTCTCTTCTTCTTCTGGGGCCCCTATAATTCAAATGTTGGTGTGTTTAATGTTGTCCCAGAGGTCTATGAGACTGTCCTCAATTTTTTTCATTCTTTTTTCTTTGTTCTTCTCCCTGGCAGTTATTTCCACCATTTTATCTTCCAGCTTACTTATCCGTTCTTCTGCCTCAGTTATTCTGCTATTGAGTCCTTCTAGAGTATTTTTAATTTCAGTTTTTGTGTTCATTACTGTTTGTTTGCTCTTTAGTTCTTCTAGATCCTTGTTAAATATTTCTTGTATTTTCTCCATTCTGCTTCCGAGATTTTGGATCATCTTTACTATCATTATTCTGAATTCTTTTTCAGGTAGGTTGCCTATTTCGTCTTCATTTGTTTGGTCTTGTAGGTTTTTACCTTGTTCCTTCATCTGTAACATATTTTTTTGTCATTTCATTTTTTTTTTCTCTTTTTGATGGGTGGCACTGTATTCCTGTCTTACCGGTTGTTTGGCCTGAGACATCCAGCACTGGAGTGTGCGGGCAGTTGGATAGAGCCGGGTCTTGGTGCTGAGATGAGAACCTCTGGAGACCTCCCACCGATTTGTATTCCCTGGAGTCTGAGGTTCTCTGTTAATCCAGCAGTTTGGACTCGGAGGTACCACCACAGGAGCTCGGGCCCAACCTCCAGCCTGGGAACCAAGATCTCGCAAGCTTAGTGGCAAGGTAAAGAAAAGAAAGAAAAGAAAAGAAAGGGAAAAAATGAGCAGTAGAATATCAAAGAATAAAAAACAAAATAAAATTAGAAAGATACAAAATATATTAGGAAAAATAAAACTATAATTGAAACAACTGCAACATGGGAAAATAAAACCACAATAGAAAAAAGAAAAAAAAGGGGGAGTAGGGTGGGGAACAAGCCAAAAGGAGAGAACAATAACAAAGTATAAAAAGTAAAGTAAAATTAGAAAAATAAAAGATTTATTAGGAAAAATCAAAATATAAAACTATCAACAACAATGAATCAACAAGGTAAAACAGAACTCCAGTCTAAAAGAGGAAAAAAAAAAAGAAAGCCTTGGCTATGGGGGTGGAGTTTAGGTGGGGGTGGAACTTCGGCAGGGGTGGGGTTTAGGGTAGGGCGGGACCTAGGCTGGTGGGGGGCTGAAGTTTGAGCATGGGGTGGAACCTAGGCGGGCGATGTTCAAGTGTGGGGTGGGGCCTCTGCTTAGGACCTGCACGCTGAAGGAGAGAGGCAGCACATGGAAAGGAGGGCCTCTGGAGTGTGGAGTTCCAGAGTTTGGAGGTAGGGCCCTGAGTGAGGGTGTGTGGGTGTGGTTTAGGCCCAAGGCTTTGGAGGGGGTCTCCGAGTGTAGAGGTAGGGCCCTGGGTGGAGTGTAGGGGCGGGACTTGGGTTCTTCGTAGCAGGAGGGAGGCTCCGAGGGCAGAGGATTAGGCCCAGGATCCCAACAGACTCCCCAGTGCCTAAATGGACAGGGAAAGCACTGGCCACATTCTCTTCCATTCCTTCACGGCCCTCCCCCACCATCTCCTCCACGGTCTCCCCCGTCACCACTGGACCCCTAACCGTGGGTGGGTCCCTCTGGGTGTAAGAACTCCTCTCCTCCCCCAGCCACCCCTCAGGGGTGCTGGTCCTGGAGGTCCAGCCTTTACTTTTGCTCCCCCTTCCCTCCCTCCCACTCCCTCAGGACCCACATGGCTCAAGGGGGCCTCAGTGGGCAGAGGATCAGGCCTGGGATCTCAGCAGGTTCCTGGGGGCCCAAGTGGGCAGGGGAAACCTGGCCATGCTCCCTTTTGATCCTCTGCCCTCCCAATGGTTCCCCAATTTCCCCCTTCTGGCTTGGGATCCCTTCCCCTTCCCCAGCCACCTCTCCAGGGTGCCAGTCCCGTCGTGCCTCCACATCTCCTCCCCCTTCACTCCCCCCACACCCCACATCCTACCCAGTCGCTGGGGGTTCCTCCCATCCCCTTAGGTGTCCATGGTCCCCCACTGGTGCCTGGTAGGTGCCCTAGTTGTGAGAAGATGCGAATTCCATGTCCTCCTAGTATGCCATCTTGACTCCACCCCCACTTTTGCTTTTGTTGCTTGTGCTTTTAGTGTCATATCTAAAAAATCATTGCCGAGACTGATGGTAAGGTGTTTTTTCCCTGTTTTCTTCTAGAAATTTTATAGTTTTGGGTCTTATTTTTAAGTCTTTAATCCATTGTAGGTTAGTTTTTGTGAATGGTGTAAGATAAGGGTCTAAATTCATTCTTTTTAATGTGAATATCCTGTTTTCCAACACTATTTCTTGAAGAGAGTATATTATCTCCATTACATATTAGTTGACCACATATGTGTGGGTTTATTTTTGTGATCTCAATTCTCTTCCATTGGTCTACGTGTATGTTTCTGTGGCAATACCATGTTGTTTTCATCACTATAGCTTTGTAATAAAAGTGTGAAATCAGGAAGCGTGACGCCTCAAGCTCTGTTCTTTCTCAGAATTGCTTTGGCTATTTAGGGTCTTTTGGGGTGATTGCAAATGAATTTTACGATTGTGTTTTCTATTTCTGTGAAAAAAATGGTATTGGAATTTTAATAGTAACTGCTTTGAATCTATAGATGACTTTGAATAGTGTGGACACTTTAACAATATTAACTCTTCCAATCCATGAACATGAGAGATCTTTCCATTTTTTGTATCTTCCTCAATTTCTTTCACCAATATCTAACAGTTTTTGGTGTATAGACCTTTTACTTCCTTGGTTAAATTTATTCCTAAGTAGTTTATTGTTTTTGGTGTTATTCTAAGTAGAATTATTTTCTTTATTTCTTTTTCAGATAGTTCATTTTTCATGTAGTTCATTTATATTCATCAGGGATATTGGCTTGTAGTTTTCTTTTCTTGTAGTATCCTTATCTGGCTGTGGTAAAAAAGGTAATGTTGGCCTTGTAAAATGAGTTTGAGAGTGTTCCTTCCTCTTCAATTTTTTGGAAAAGTTTAAGAAGGAATGGCATTAGTTCTTTAAAAGTTTTGTTGTATTCACCCATGAAGCCACCTGGACTTTTGTTTGTTAGGAGGATTTGATTACTGATCAATCTCCTTACTTGTTGTTGGTTTGATTTTCTATTTCTTCATGATTCAGTCTTGGTAGGTCGAATGTTTCCAGGGACTTATCCATTTGTTCTAGG
Source organism: Balaenoptera musculus (assembly GCF_009873245.2). NCBI lineage: Eukaryota > Metazoa > Chordata > Mammalia > Artiodactyla > Balaenopteridae > Balaenoptera > Balaenoptera musculus. The sequence goes on along the minus strand of NC_045788.1, from coordinate 17,943,359 downwards.
TTGTCCGTTTTGTTGACATATAATTGTTCACAGTAGTCTCTTATGATCCTTTGTATTTCTGTGATATCAGTTATAACATCTCCTCTTTCATCTATAATTTTATTCATTTGAGTTCTGTCTTTTTTTCTTGGTAAGTCTAGCTAAGTTTTGTCTATTGGTTATCTTTCAAAGCAAACTTTTAGCTTCATTGATCCTTTCTATTTTTTTCTATTCTTTATTTCATTTACTTTCGCTCTGATTTTTCTTATCTCCTTTCTACTAACTTTGCAATTAGTTTGTTTTTTCTTTTTCTAGTTCCTTGAGGTGTAAAATTAGGTTATTTGTTTGAGATATTTCTTTTTTTCTTAATGTAGATATTTATCACTCTACACTTTCCTCTTATCACAGCTTTTGCTGCATACCATAAGTTTTGGTATGTTGTGTTTCCATTTTCATTTGTCTCAAGATATTTTTTGATTTCATCTTTGACCTATTAGTTGTTCAGGAGTGTGTTGTTTAATTTCCACATATTTGTGAATTTTCCAGTTTCCCTCCTGTTATTGATTTCTAGTTTCATACCACTGTGGTCAGAAATGAGAGCTGGTATGATTTCAGTCTTTTTAAACTTGTTATGATTTCAGTCTTTTTAAACTTGTTAAGATTTATTTTGTGACCTAACATATGACCTATCCTGGAAAATGTCCCATGGGCTTTTGAGAAGAATATGTATTCTTCTACTGTTGGATGGAACGTTCTCTTTATGTCTGTTAGCTCCATTTGGTCTAAAGTATAGTTCAAGTCCAATATTTTCTTTATTAATTTTCTGTCTGGAAGATCTTTCCATTGCTGAAAATGGGGTATTGAATTTTCTTACAACTGTTGTGTTGCTACCTATTTCTGTCTTCAGATCTGTTAGCATTTGCTTAATATATTTAGGTGCTCTGATGCTGGGTGCATATGTATTTATAATAGTTATATTCTCTTGGTTAATTGACCCCTTTCTTTGCCTCTTATAGTTTGTGACTTAAAGTCTATTTTCTCTTTTGGTATTCAATTTGCATGGAGTATTTTTTTCTATTCCTCCACTTTGAGCCTACATATGACCTTGAAGCTAAAGTGGGTCTCTTGCAGCAGCATATAGTCTGGTTTTTTAAAAACTTTGTTCATCTATTTGATGCCTTTTTATTGTAGAATTTAATCTATTTAAATTTAAAGTAATTGTTGATAGATAAGGACTTACTATTCCCATCTTGTTAATTGTTTTCTAGCTGTTTTGTACCTCCTTTGTTTTTATTTCCTCTCTTGCTGTCTTCCTTTGTGAACTGATGATTTTTCATAGTGGTGTACTTTGATTCCCTCATCTTTATTTTGTTTGTACCTACTATAGGTTTTTGTTTTGTGGTTACCCTGTGGCTTACTTGAAACATCTATAACAATATGTTTTAATCTGATAACAACTTAACTTCAGTCACATACCTACCCTTTTACTCTACCCTTTTACTACTCCTCTCCTTCTTATGTTTTCAATGTCTCTATATTGTGTATCCATTAAGAAATTATTGTAGCTATAGCTATTTTTAATACTTTTGTTCTTTTACCTTTATTCTAGGGTTAAGTGGTTAACACACCTCCATGTTACAGTATTAGAGTTGTTTTTTTTGTTGTTGTTCTGGATGTGCCACATGGCTTGTGGGGTCTTAGTTCCCTGACCAGGGATTGAACCCCGGGCCCACAGCAGTGAAAGCACCAGCTCCTAAACACTGGACCCCAGGGAATTCCCTAGAGTATTCTTTTCTTTTCTTTTTTTTAAAAATAAATTTATTTTATTTATTTATTTTTGGCTGCGTTGGGTCTTCTTTGCTGCACGCAGGCTTTCTCTAGTTGCGGTGAGCGAGGGCTACTCTTCATTGCGGTGCGCAGGTTTATCATTGCAGTGGCTTCTCTTGTTGTGGAGCACGGGCTCTAGGCACGCGGGCTTCAGTAGTTGTGGTGCACGGGCTTAGTTGCTCTGGAGCATGTGGGGTCGTCCCGGATCAGGGCTCGAACTGGTGTCCACTGCATTGGCAGGCAGATTCTTAACCACTGTGCCACCAGGGAAGCCCATTAGAGTATTATTTTCTGATGTGTTGTGTTTTCATATGTTTTCATGTTACTAATTAGCATCCTTTTGTTTCAGTTTGAAGAATTCCTTTCATCATTTCTTGTAAGGCAGGACTAATGGTGATGAACTCTGAGTTTTTGTTTGTTTGGAACAGGCTTTATCTTGCTTTCATTTCTGACAGGTCAAGTATTCTTGATGGCAGTTTTTTTCTTTCAGCACTTTGAATATGTCATGTCCCTTCTCCAGGCCTGCAAGATTTCTGTTGAAAAACTCACTGGTAGCCGTATGGGGGTTCTCTTGTATGAAAGAAAGTTTTTTCTCTAGCTGCTTTAAAAATTCTCTCTTTGTCTTTGATTTTAGACTGTTTTATTATAATTTGTCAAGGGGAAGATCGTTTTGGATTGAAAGATGAAATTAGCTTCATGAACTTGGATTTCCAAATTTCTCCCCAGGTTTGGGAAGTTTTCAGCTGTTATTTCTTTAAATAAGCTTTCTACTTATTTCTCCCTCTCTTCTCCTTCTGGGACTCCAATGATGCATAGATTGTTTACCTTAATGGAGTCCCATAGGTCCCACAGCTTTCTTCTTTTCTTTTCATTCTTTCTGCTCTTCTAACTGAATATTTTCAAATGATCTGTCTTCAATCACATTCACTGATTCTTTCTTCTGCTTGGTCCAGTCTAGTGTGGAAGCTCTCTATTGAATTCTTCAGTTTAATTCTTTAATTTAATGCTTCAATTTAATTCTTCAACTCCAAAATTTCTGCTTGGTTCTTTTTTGTTATCTATCTCTTTGTTAAACTTCCCGTTTTGTTCTTATACTGTTTGCCTGATCTCATTAAATTGTTTATCTGTCTCCTTTTATAGCTTTTGGGCATCTTTAGACCAATTATTTTGAAAATTCATGTACTTCCACTTCTTTGTGGTCAGTTACTAGAAGCTTACTGTGTTCCTTTAGTGGTGTCATGTTGCCCTGATTCTTTGTCATCTTTGTAGCCTTTCATAGGTGTCTACACATTTGAGAAAGAAGTCACCTCTTCCAGACTTTATGAACTGACTTTGGTAAGGAAAGACATTCACCTGTGGGTGGGGTACACAGGAGCATGCTCTGACCCGGGGTCTAGTGGTGTAAGGTGTCATGTGCAGGGACATGTGGCAGCTCCAGGTCTATGGTGTGTGTGTTGACAATGGCTCAGGCTGATGGGGCCCACGACATTGACAAGTGTGTGGTCTTTTGTTGTGGGGAGTCTACAATGGTTGCAGTGGCTTTTGGGTCTAGCAGCTGGAGATCAGGGCAGGCACTGGTCGTGGCTGGAGCCAGTTGTGTGCACACACTTGGCTGTGGGAGCCAACTGCAGGTGTCTGTTTAGTGGCAGCGGATGTTGCAGACACACTTATAGTGGTATGTGGGAAAAGCTGCTGGCATCCCCTGAAAAGCTGGTCACTGGAAAATGCAGGGGCTCCCACCACATGGTTGATATTGCGAGCGCCTGTTCCTAGCTGTCTCTATATGTCTGTATGTCTCTATATCTCTATATGTCTACATAGCTCTATATGTCTCAGCTTTGCCAGTCTCTGGGTGGGGTAAAACTGAACCAGGTCCTTTGTGTATTGCCCCCAAAGGCTGGTTGTTCATCCTGCTCTCCCTTTACTGATGAGGAGAATTCTTTCTAGCTGGGGAATTCCCTCTTGGAGCTGAGCAGTGCTGACCTGGGGGATAGGATGATACAGGCAAAATGAAGCTGTTCTTTCTTCCCTTTTTGTGAGTTCGTCTCAGGTTTAAAAAAATTTTTTTTTCCTACTGTGTTCCTGAAGTTTCTTAAGTGGAATCCTGAGGTCTCCCAGGCTGTTTTTATTTGTGAATACCCATCTAATTGTTGATTTTTGTGGGAGGACAGAGACTGGTGTCTCCTACACTGCCATCTTGGTGACATCACCCCATATACAATTTAGAATCAGTTTGTAAATATCCACAAAATAACTTGCTGGAATTTTATTGGGATTGTGTTGAACCCATAGATGAAGTTGGGAAGAACTGACATCTTGACAATATTGAGTTTTTATCATGAATGGGTGTGGATTTTGTCAAATGCTTTTCCTCCATCTATAGCCATCTACAAACCAAGTTGAGAGGCTTCAGAAGAAAAAAACTTTGCTGACACCTTGATATCAGACTCTTAGCCACCAGAACTGTGAGAAAATAAATTTCTGTTGTTTAAGCCACCCACTCTGTGGTACTTTGTTATGGCAATCTTAGTAAACTAACACAAGGACTAATTTTAAACACGTTTTGAACTGATGATGCTCACTCATTAGTATGTTGTTAATGTTCCAGTTGTAGTAGCACATCTTGAGTTTTATATTGTCTTTGTCCATATCAATATGTGGCATCAAATCAGCCAGAAAGTTAAACACAGAAATCCTGACAAATTCTAGTTCATGGAAATCCCATCAAAAAAAGGTTAAGAATGTATTAAGTATTTATAGTTATAAATGTTGTGTCACTAAGAATAAGAATAGAATTACCTGCTTATAATTGTTCATGTGTAATGATTGCTAAAATATTCCACAGATTAACATCTGGATCTGTATATTTCAAACCATATTTCCACTCCTCATATACTTCCATTGCCAGGTTCTATGGACAACTTCCTAAGGCAATCCATCCTCTAACTTCATACCTTCACGTCATGATCCCAGGTAAATCAGTATATTGGACAATAGGAGTTCTCCTGGAAGGCATTTCTAACCCAGGACAGCAAGAAATAAATGACTATATATAGAATTGACTGATGAGTACATAAATACCCTTCACTAAATCCAAACTAAGTGTTTCTCCTACTTGAGTTCCCCTTAATCAGATTCCCAAAATGTTCATGGCCATTCCAATGCTATACAACTCAAGAGGTGTGACACAGGAGAATTATAAGTGGAAATCAATTTCTTATTTTTGCAAAGTTTACAAAAATATATCACTATTAGAAAATTCTTCTAGTGTCCTCCCTGAAGCTCTGGAAGAGGTGTGTGCATGTCAGATCCCTGAAGCTTAAGTTCTAATGATTTCATTCTAAATCTGACTCTGCCACTGTGAGACCCTTCACCCTAACACCAATCGGGAACTATTTACATGGTCCTCTGACCTGCCCACTCCTAGTGCTTACCTAATTTGCTGGTCTCATCCCTCTCAGATCAGTGTAAAATTCTGCCATAACAATATCAAAGTCAAAGGCTCCTTCAAGAATTTCTGCCCTATGTTCCTGTCCATAGCCCCATCCCGTTTAGGTTTATCATGGTCTTCTTCCTGAGTCTCTCTATTTTGTATTCTAATTATCCCTCAGTATTGTCACAATACAAAGTGACACCATTGCTTATCACCTCAGACACTTGAATAGACCCTGAAAGAGGAGGATCAAGGAGGAGGCAGAGTATGGGTGAGCAGGGATGGGGAACCATGACCAGAAACACAATGGCTTAAGTCAGGAGGAAGAGCTGTTTATTTTATTTTTATATTAAACATGTTCCTTGTGAAAAGTAAAAATAATATAGACAAGTTTAACATGAAAAGTAAGAATCCCCCCCACTGTGAAGCCCTAGTCCCTTACCCCATAGTTAATCAGTAACCATGGTTAATGATTTCCTCTGGGTATGTATCTGAAGGATTAATTTTAAGAGAGAGATAATAACTCTGGCTTGAGACACATTAAGTTGAGGATTATGATGTTACATCTTGGTGGCAATGTTCCAAGAAACAGCTGGATATTTTAAATAGGCAGCTGGAGAAGTGAGAACTAATGAGGTAGATCTGGAAATTTTTTTTTCCGCATTGTTAATGGTATGAGAGTGAAGGAACTATGAGGGAGAGAAATGAGAGGTAGAGGAAAAAAGAGCACAATTCACAACCCTAGGCAACATCCACATTTCCGAGGTAGCCAAGGAAAGCTAGCCCTTGAAGGAGACAAATGCAATAGTCAGTGAGGTAAGAAAAGTTGAGAAATGCTTCTGTATTTTAATGATATATAAACCCTGCTTCCCCGTGAAAATGCAATATAAATATACCTGGCAGCCAATATTTCTACTGACAAGAAAATTTATAGCAAACATAAATACATTTTATGCTGTATTCCACTGCAGAACTTTCTGTTGCTTGCTCTTATTCACCAGTCTCCTACTCTGAGTTTCTGTATGCTGGAGTTTGGGCCTCAAGTCCAACATAGACATGTGGGGACCACAGGCTCTCCCCGTGCCTCAGCTTTCTTTTCAGTTCTGCCCTCTAGCCATTGTGGAAAACTTCTCCTGTTTCACTGTGGTAAGCAGACTTCTAAGGTGGCCCCAAATGATCCCCCAACTCCTAGTATTCATGCCCTTGCATAATTCCCTCTCCTTGAGTGTGGGCTAGACCTAGTGAGTTGATTCTATGGAATAGGTGATGGGACATCATTTCCATGATTAAGTTATAAAATATTGTAACTTCTACGTTGCTAGCAGATATTCTCTATTGTCTCTGGGTTTGAACATTTTGAGGAGGTAAGCAATCATGTAGTAGAGGACCATGTGGCAAAGAACCGAGGGCAGCTTCTAGCTCATAGCCAGCAAGGAACTGAAGCCCTCTGTCCAACAGCCAATGAGTTGTTAGCTTGGAAGCTGATTCTTCTCCAGTTGAACCTTCAGATGAGATCACAGACCCTGGGCTAAAATCATGATTCCAGCCTTGTGAGATACTGTAGAGGACCCAGCTCAGCTGTGCCCAGATCCGTGACCCACAGAAACTGTAACATGATATATGTGTATGGTTTAAAGTCACTAAATTTTGGAGAAATTTTTACACAACAATAGATAACTAATAAACATACCAAACCCCTAATGCTGGTTGTCTCAGAGTGTCCCAAATCTCAAGTGTTGGGCTCCAGACATGCAGAAGGGCCAATCCAGAAGAGTGATGCAGAAGCCTGAACCAGGACAGTAACAAGGGGAATAGAGAGGGGTAGTGCGTAGGAAGAGTAGGAAGCAGGAGCAGCTAGATTTTATCAACTGGATGGTGGGGGATTCAGAGGAGGAGGCGACCTGGGCTTCCAGGGGGAGGATGGGGCTATTCACTAAGGAGTGGTATACAAAGGATGAGGTGATGGGGACACGGTTTTGCATATTATGATCTGTTCTCAAACTAGCAAAAAGAAGTTTAGTTTCAGACTTCTTTGACCTGCTTAAAAGCAAATCTGTTGGGAAAATGTGTAGGGGGTATATACACTGTATTTTTGAAGCTGGGTCATGGATATATGAAGGTATACTCTTCATTTTACAGTTTCCTCAAAATTTGTACATGTTTGAAATTTTCCATAGTAAAAAACATTTAATGGAAAAGGTTAATAGCTAGATGGATCACCTAAGTCTATCTAAAGGAAAAATGAAGAGAGAGAACGTATATTAAAGATAACAGGCAGAAGAAGAAAAATCGAATAAAAACAAGACAAGCAGCCTGGTGGGAATTCCCTGGTGGTTCAGTGGTTAGGACTCCCCACTTTCACTGCTGAGGGAACGGGTTCAATCCCTGATCAGGAAATTAAGATCCCACAAGGTGCACGGCACAGCCAAATTTTTAAAAATAAAAAAATAAAGCAGCCTGAGAAGTTCACTCAGCTGAAGAGGACGGTAGCTAGAGCTTTTAAGGGGACCTTATGACCTTGGCCACTGAAGGCCCAGAGTCAGCCTGACTCTGAGCTGCAAAAACAGTCCCACCCTTGGGCTTCCCTGGTGGTGCAGTGGTTACGAATCTGCCTGCCAATGCAGGGGACATGGATTTGAGCCCTGATCCGGGAAGACCCCCCTTGCCATGGAGCAACTAAGCCTGTGCACCACAACTACTGAGCCTGCAAGCCACAACTACTGAAGCCCGTGTACCTAGAGCCCGTGCTCCGCAACAAGAGAAGCCACTGCAATGAGAAGCCCGTGCACCACAACGAAGAGTAACCCCCACTCACTGCAACTAGAGAAAGCCTGCAGGCAGCTACACAGACCCAACACAGCCAAAAGTAAATAAAATTTTAAAAATGTTTAAAACGTATATTAAAAAAATGAATGTTTTAACAGTAAAAAACTAAAAATAACCTAAATGTCCACATGGTACATTGAAATGCTATTCAGCCATTAGAAAGAAAGTGGATGTATATAGATAAATAATCCCCAAACTCAGTTGTTAGAGAAAAAGGATGATGTAGAACAATGTTAATATTGATAGTATGCTCTCATCTGTGTAAAAAATTTTTAAATGTAAAAAGGGCAACATGGACACAAAATATTTCTTATGTCTGGATGCAGACATAAGAGATCTGTGAAAATATTTCCTCTGGGGAGGGATCTGGGGGATCTGGAATGTGAGGAAAGTTTAGTTTCCCTTGCATATACCTTTTTGCAGTGTAATTTTCTATTTTAATAATCATGTGCATGTATATTACCTTTTTTAATTAGAAAAGATTAAAGATTTTTAAAAGGACCAGCAATTCCAATATTCAGAAATATTTATTGTTAATATTTTGATATAATTTCTCCCAGTCTTTTCCTTTGTGAGAGTACATGTATGTGTGTGTAGGTACATATACATTCATGTGTATAGGCTGATAAGAAACAATCCCCAAGATAATGTCAAAATTATCAAACTGTACGTATAATCTTATATATTAATTTCTACCATTTATTAGCATTATATTGTGATATTTTTCATGTCAATGAATATTCTTTGAAAACAAACAGTATTTTGAATGGCTATAAAATGTATACACACAAACATATAACATGTACATGTGTGAATCATTTATGTTGTTTATTTTTTTTTAACATCTTTATTGGAGTATAAATGCTCTACAGTGTTGTGTTAGTTTCTGCTGTATAACAAAGTGAATCAGCTGCATGTATACATATATCCCCATATCTCCTCCCTCTTGCGCCTCTCTCCCACCCTCCCTATGCCTCCCCTCTAGGTGGTCACAAAGCATGGAGCTGATCTCCCTGTGCAATGTAGCTGCTTCCCACTACCCACCTATTTTACATTTGGTAGTGTGTATTTGTAAATGCCACTCTCTCACTTCGTCCCAGCTTACCCTTTCCCCCTCCCCATGTCCTCAAGTCCGTTCTCTACATCTGCGTCTTTATTCCTGTCCTGCCCCTAGGTTCTTCAGAACCATTTTCTTTTTCTTTTATTAGATTCCATATATGTGTTAGCATACGGTATTTGTTTTTCTCTTTCTGACTTACTGCACTCTGTATGACAGTCTCTAGGTCCATCCACCTCACTACAAATAACTCAATTTCATTTCTTTTTATGGCTAATATTCCATTGTATATATGTGCCACATCTTCTTTATTCATTCATCTGTCGATGGACACTTAGGTTGCTTCCATGTCCTGGCTATTGTAAATAGAGCTGCAATGAACATTTTGGTACATGACTCTTTTTGAATTATGGTTTTCTCAGGGTATAAGCCCAGTAGTGGGATTGCTGGGTCATATGGTAGTTCTATTTTTATTTTTTTAAGGAACCTCCATACTGTTCTCCATAGTGGCTGTATGAATTTACATTCCCACCAACAGTGCAAGAGGGCTCCCTTTTCTCCACACCCTCTGCAGCATTTATTGTTTGTAGATTTTTTGATGATGGCCATTCTGACAGGTGTGAGATGATACCTCACTGTGGTTTGAGTTGCATTTCTCTAATGATTAGTGATGCTGAGCATCTTTTTATGTGTTTGTTGGTGACCTGTATATCTTCTTTGGAGAAATGTCTATTTAGGTCTTCTGCCCATTTTTGGATTGTGTTGTTTGTTTCCTGGATGTTGAGCTGCATGAGCTGCTTGTATATTTTGGAGATTAATCCTTTGTCAGTTGCTTTGTTTGCAAATATTTTCTCCCATTTTGAGGGTTGTCTTTTCGTCTTGTTTATGGTTTCCTTTGCTGTTCAAAAGCTTTTAAGTTTCATTAGGTCCCATTTGTTTATTTTTGTTTTTACTTCCATTTCTCTAGGAAGTGGCTCAAAAAGGATCTTGCTGTGATTTATGTCATAGGGTGTTCTGCCTATGTTTTCCTCTAAGAGTTTTATAGTGTCTGGCCTTACATTTAGGTCTTTAATCCATTTTGAGTTTATTTTTGTGTATGGTGTTATGGAGTGTTCTAGTTTCATTGTTTTACATGTAGCTGTCCAGTTTTCCCAGAACCACTTATTGAAGAGGCTGTCTTTTCTCCATTGTACATTCTTGCCTCCTTTGTCAAAGATAAGGTGACCATATGTGCATAGGTTTATCTCTGGGCTTTCTATCCTGTTCCATTGATCTATATTACTGTTTTTGTGCCAGTACCATACTGTCTTGATTACTATAGCTTTGTAGTATACTCTGAAGTCAGGGAGCCTGATTCCTCCAGCTCCATTTTTCTTTCTCAAGATTGCTTTGGCTATTCGGAGTCTTTTGTGTTTCCATACAAATTGTGGAATATTTTGTTCTAGTTCTGTGAAAAATGCCATTGGTAGTTTGATAGGGATTGCTTTGAATCTGTAGATTGCTCTGAGTAGTATAGTCATTTTCACTATATTGATTCTTCCAATCCAGGAACATGGTATATCTTTTCATCTGTCTGTGTCATCTTTGATTTCTTTCATCAGTGTCTTATAGTTTTCCGAGTACAGTTTTTTTACCTCCTTAGGGAGGTTTATTCCTAGGTATTATATTCTTTTTGTTGCAATGGTAAATGGGAGTGTTTCCTTAATTTCTCTTTCAGATTTTTCATCATTAGTGTATAGGAATGCAAGAGATTTCTGTGCATTAATTTTGTATCCTGCTACTTCACCAAATTCATTGATTAGCTCTAGTAGCTTTCTGGTAGCATCTTTAGGATTCTCCATGTATAGTATCATGCCATCTGCAAATAGTGACAATTTTACTTCTTCTTTTCTGATTTGGATTCCTTTTATTTCTTTTTCTTCTCTGATTGCCATGGGCAAAACTTCCAAAACTAAGTTGAATAATAGTGGTGAGAATGGGCAACCTTGTCTTGTTCCTGATCTTAGAGGAAATGGTTTCAGTTTTTCACCATTGAGAACGATGTTGGCCTTGGGTTTGTCATATATGGCCTTTATTATGTTGAGGTAGGTTCCCTCTATGCCCACTTTCTGGAGAGTTTTTTTCTTTATTGTAAATGGGTGTTGAATTTTGTCAAAAGCTTTTTCTGCATCTATTGAGATTATCATGGTTTTTATCCCTCAATTTGCTAATATGGCGTATCACATTGATTGATTTGTGTATATTGAAGAATCCTTGCATTCCTGGGATAAACCTCACTTGATCATGGTGTATGATGTTTTAATGTGTTGTTGGATTCTGTTTGCTAATATTTTGTTGAGGATTTTTGTATCTATGTTCATCAGTGATTTGGCCTGTAGTTTTCTTTTTTCGTGCCGTCTTTGTCTGGTTTTGATATCAGGGTGATGGTGGCCTCCTAGAATGAGTTTGGGAGTGTTCCTCCCTCTGCTACATTTTTGCAAGAGTTTGAGAAGGATAGGTATTAGCTCTTCTCTAAATGTTTGATAGAATTCACCTGTGAAGCCATCTGGTCCTGGGCTTTTGTTTGTTGGAAGATTTTTAATCACAGTTTCAATTTCAGTGCTTGTGATTGGCCTGTTCATATTTTCTATTTCTTCCTGGTTCAGCCTTGGAATGTTGTGCTTTTCTAAGAATTTGCCCATTTCTTCCAGGTTGTCCATTTTATTGGAATATAGTTGCTTGTAGTAGTCTCTCATGATCCTTTGAATTTCCTTTTTTTAAAAAGTAAATTTATTTATTTATTTTTAGCTGTGTTGGGTCTTTGTTGTTGTACGTGAGCTTTCTCAAGTTGCGGCAAGAGGGGGCTACTCTTTGTTGCGGTGCATGGGCTTCTTATTGCTTTGGCTTTTCTTGTTGTGTAGCATGGGCTCTAGGTGCACAAGCTTCAGTAGTTGTGGCATGTGGGCTTAGTAGTTGTGGCTTGTGGGCTCTAGAGCACAGGCTCAGTAGTTGTGGCGCACAGGCTTAGTTGCTCTGCAGCATGTGGGATCTTCCCAGACCAGGGATTGAACCCATATTCCCTGCATTGGCAGGTGGATTCTTAACCACTGCACCAACAGGGAAGTCCCTGATCCTTTGCATTTCTGCAGTGTCAGTTGTTATTTCTCCTTTTCCATTTCTCATTCTGTTGATTTGAGTCTTCTCCCTTTTTTCCTTGATGAATCTGGCTAAACGTTTATCAATTTTGTTTATCTTCTCAATGAATCAGCTTTTAGTTTTATTGATGTTTGCTACTGTGTCCTTCATTTCTTTTTCATTTATTTCTGATCTGATCTTTATGATTTCTTACCTTCTGCTAACTTTAGGTTTATTTGTTCTTCTTTCTCTAATTGCTTTAGGTGTAAGGTTAGGTTGTTTATTAGAGATTTTTCTTGTTTCTTGAGGTAGGATTTTATTGTGATAAACTTCCATCTTAGAACTGCTTTTGCTGCATCCCAAGGCTTTTGGGTCATCGTGTTTTCATTGTCATTTGTTTCTAGCTATTTTTTGTTTCTTCTTTGATTTCTTCAGTGATCTCTTGGTTATTTAGTAGCATATTGTTTAGCCTTCCTGTGTTTGTATTTTTTACATTTTTTTCCTGTAATTGATATCTAGTCTCATAGCGTTGTGGTCGGCAAAAACACTTGATATGATTTCAATTTTCTTAAATTTACCAGGGCTTGATTTGTGACCCAAGATGTGATCTATCCTGGAGAATGTTACATGAGCATTTGAGAAGAAAGTGTATTCTGTTGTTTTTGCATGGAATGTCCTATAAATATCAATTAAGTCCATCTGCTCTTATGTGTCATTTAAAGCTTGTGTTTCCTTATTTATTTTCATTTTGGATGATCTGTCCATTGGTGAACCTGGGGGTGTTAAAGCCCCCTACTATTATTGTGTTACCATCAATTTCCCCTTTTATGGCTGTTAGCATTTGCCTTATGTATTGAGGTGCTCCTATGTTGGGTGCATAAATATTTACAATCGTTATATCTTCTTCTTGGATTGGTCCCTTGATCATTATGTAGTGTCCTTCTTTGTCTCCTGTAATAGTCTTTATTTTAAAGTCTATTTTGTCTGATATGAGGATTGCTACTCCAGCTTTCTTTTTTTTTTTTTTTAATCAATTTATTTATTTATTATTTTTGGCTGTGTTGGGTCTTCGTCTCTGTGCGAGGGCTTTCTCTAGTCGTGGCAAGTGGGGGCCACTCTTCATCGCGGTGCGCGGGCCTCTCACTATCGCGACCTCCCTTGTTGTGGAGCACAGGCTCCAGACGCGCAGGTTCAGTAGTTGTGACTCACGGGCCCAGTTGCTCCGCGGCATATGGGATCTTCCCAGACCAGGACTCGAACCTGTGTCCCCTGCATTGGCAGGCAGACTCTCAACCACTGCACAACCAGGGAAGCCCTCCAGCTTTCTTTTGATTTCCATTTGCATGGAATATCTTTTTCCATTCCTTCACTTTCAGTCTGTATGTGTCCCTAGGACTGAAGTCGGTCTGTTTTAGACAGCATATATATGGGTCTTGTTTTTGTATCCATTCAGCCAGTCTATGTCTTTTGATTGGAGCATTTAGTCCATTTACAATTAAGGTAATTATCGATATGTATGTTCCTATTACCATTTTCTTAATTGTTTTAGGTTTGTTTTTGTAGGTCTTTTCCTTCTCTTGTGTTTCCTGCCTAGAGAAGTTCCTTTAGCATTTGTTGTAGAGCTGGTTTGGTGATGCTGGATTCTCTTAACTTTTGCTTGTCTGTAAAGATTTTAATTTCTCTGTCAAATCTGAATGAGATCCTTGCTGGGTAAAGTAATCTTGGTTGTAGGTTTTTCCCTTTCATCACTTTAAACATGTCCTGCCAATCCCCTCTGACTTTCAGAGTTTCTGCTGAAAGATCAGCTGTTAAATTTATGGGGATTCCCTTGTATGTTACTTGTTGCTTTTCCCTTGCTGCTTTTAATATTTTTTTTTGTATTTACTTTTTGATAGTTTCATTAATATGTGTCTTGGCGTGTTTCTCCTTGAATTTATCCTGTATGGGACTCTCTGCACTTCCCGGACTTGATTGACTATTTCTTTTCCCATGTTAGGGAAGCTTTCAACTATAATCTCTTCAAATATTTTCTCAGACCTTTTCTTTTTCTCTTCTTCTTCTGGGACCCCTATAATGTGAATGTTGGTGCATTTAATGTTGTCCCAGCAGCCTCTGAGACTGTTCTCAATTCTTTTTCTTTTTTCTTTATTCTGCTCCCTGGCAGTTATTTCCACTGTTTTGTCTTCCAGGTTACTTAGCCATTCTTCTGCCTCAGTTATTCTGCTATTGATTCCTTCTAGTGTATTTTTAATTTCATTTATTGTGTTGTTCATCATTGTTTGTTTGCTCTTTAGTTCTTCTAGGTCCTTGTTAAACGTTTCTTGTATTTTCTCTATTCTATTTCTGAGATTTTGGATCATCTTTACTATCATTACTCTTAATTCTTTTTCAGGTAGACTGCCTATTTCATCTTCATTTGTTTGGGCGTGGTGTGTTTTTTACTTGCTCCTTCATCTGCTGCATATTTCTCTATCTTCTCGTTTTGTTTAATTTACTGTGTTTGGGGTCTCCTTTTTGCAGGCTGAAGGTTTGTAGTTCCCATTATTTTTGTGTCTGCTCCCAGTGGGTGAAGTTTGTTCAGTGGCTTGTGCAGGCTTCCTCATGGAGGGGACTTGTGCCTGTGTTCTGGTGGGTGGAGCTGGATCTTGTCCTTCTGGTGGGCAAGGCCACGTCCGGTGGTGTGTTTTGGGGTGTCTGTGAACTTAGTATGACTTTAGGCAGCCTCTGCTAATGCATGGGGTTGTGTTCCTGTCTTGCTAGTTGTTTCGTATGGGGTGTCCAACACTAGAGCTTGCTGGCCTTTGGATGGAGCTGGGTCTTAGTGTTGAGACAGAGATCTCTGGGAGAGCTCTTGCCGATTGGTGTCACATGGGGCTGGGAGGCCTCTGGTGGTCCAATGTCCTGGACTTGGCTCTCCCACCTTGGAGGCTCAGGCCCGACGCCCGGCTGGAGCACCAAGACCCTGCCAGCCACACAGCTTGGAAGAAAAACAAGGAAAAAAAAAACCAAACACGAACAGATAGAACCCCAAACTGAATGGTAAAAACAAAACTAAACAGACAAAATCACACAAAGAAACATACACACATTCATAAAAAGAAAACAAACAACAACAAACAACAGAAAACAAAACAGGCAGACCAGTAGGACAAAGGGTAAAAGCAAACTTAAACAGACAAAATCACACAAAGAAACACACACATACATACTCACAAAAAGAGAAAAAAGGAAAAAAAAATTTAAATTAAAATAAATAATAAAAAAATAAAAAATTTAAAAATGGAAGAGAGCAACCAAACCAATAAACAAATTCACCAGTTATAACAAGCACTAAAAACTAAACTATGATAAACAGAAAACCAGAAACAAATCAGATGCAGAAAGCAAACCCCAAGTCTACAGTTGCTCCCAAAGTCTACCGCCTCAATTTTGGGAACATTCGTTGTCTATTCAGGTATTCCACAGTTGCAGGGTTTATCAAGTTGATTGTGGGGATTTAATCTGCTGCTCCTGAGGCTGCACAGAGAAATTTCCCTTTGTCTTCTTTGCTTGCACAGCTTCTGGGGTTCAGATTTGGTTTTGGCCTCCCCTCAGTGTGTACACCACCCTCAGGAGTCTATTCCCCGCCCACACAGGAGGGGTTTAAGCAACAGCTGATTAGGGCTCTCTTGCTCACTCAGGCCAGGGAGAGTGAGGGGTATGGTAGTCATAATTGGAATGCAGGGTGAGCCTGTGGTGGTAGAGGCCGGCTTGATATTGCCACAGCCTGACGCGCTCAGTGTGTTCTCTCAGGGAAGTTGTCCCTGGTTCACGGGACCCTGGCAATGGTGGGCTGCTCAGGTTCCTGGCGGGGGGTGGGGGGGTGGTGTGGGTAGTGACCTGCGCTTGCACACAGGATTCTTGGTGGCAGCAGCTGCAGCATTAGCAGTTCATGCCCATCTCTGGAGTGTGAATGGATAGCTGCGGCTCACGCCAGTCTCTGGAGCTCGCTTAGGTGGTGCTCTGCCTTCTGTGGGTACACAGAGCAGGAATCCCCTCTTCTCACGTACCCCAAAACAATGGTCTCTTGCCTCTTAGGCAGGTCCAGACTTTTTCCCAGACTCCCTCCTGGCCAGCTGTGGCACACTAGCCCCTTTCAGGCTGTGTTCATGCAGCCAACCCCAGTCCTCTCCCTGGGATCTGACCTCCGAAGCCTGAGACTCAGCTCCCAGGCCCCACCCACCCCAGCGGGTGAGCAGACAAGCCTCTCAGGTTGGTGAGTGCTGGTTGGCACCAGTCCTCTGTGCGGCAATCTCTCCTTTTTGCCCTCTGCACCCCTGTTGCTGCACTCTCCTCTGTGGCTCTGAAGTGTCCCTGCCCACCCTGTCCCCCCCAGTGAAGAGGCTTCCTAGTGTGTGGAAACTTTTCCTCCTTCACAGCTCCCTCCCAGAGGTGCAGGTCTCATCCCTATTCTTTTGTCTCTGTTTTTTCTTTTTTCTTTCGCCTTACCCAGGTATGTGGGGATTTTCTTGCCTTTTGGGAAGTCTGAGGTCTTCTGCCAGCATTCAGTAGGTGTTCTGTAGGAGTTGTTCTACATGTAGATGTATTTTTGGTATATTTGTGGGGAGGGAGGTGATCTCCATGTCTTACTCCTCTGCCGTCTTGAAGGTCCCTCTCTATTTTTTTCTTTTTGACTAACATAAGTAAAGCTGTAATAAATATCTTTGTATATATTCAATTCCATTAATTTATTTAATTCCATTTTAAAGTAGTTTCTAAGAATAAATTCCTCAAAGTAGAATTACTGGGAATTAAGGGCCTTTATACATATGGTTAAATTAATTTCCAGAATGTTTACACCAGTTTACTGCCCCAGCTGTGGAAGAGATTGTCTATTTACGACAAAGTTGATTTTCCAAAATGAAAATAGCTTTGTTGCACTTTTTGATTATAAAATCAACGTATAATAAATAGAGAAATTCAGAAAATACAGGACAGTAATAAAAAGGAAAATAAAAATCACTATCCAGAGATACTCACCGTTAATACTAAGGCATACATCCAGATTTTTTCTCACTATATATTAACTTGATTTTGTTTAACTTAATGTTTCTTTCCAAGCTAATTGATCATATGGAGGTACAGTATCTTTTTAATAGGTACACAGTAATCTATTAGGAGGATATACTATAAATGGCTGTCTCAGAATATGTCCCCTGGGAAGCAGACTCTGAGGTGAATTTTAATAGGCAGGATATTTATTACGGAGTGCCCTTGGTATCAAAATCCATGGAAGGAAGGGGAAAGAAGCAGAATTGAACAGAGGGAAAAGTTAAACTGGGATGCAAACCAATGAGAGCCTCAGCTGACCTCACAAGGAGTTCTGGTGCAGAGTTATCCCAGATTAGACTGAGATGACCAGGACCC
This sequence comes from Balaenoptera musculus, assembly GCF_009873245.2. Classification (NCBI taxonomy): domain Eukaryota; kingdom Metazoa; phylum Chordata; class Mammalia; order Artiodactyla; family Balaenopteridae; genus Balaenoptera; species Balaenoptera musculus. The sequence goes on along the minus strand of NC_045788.1, from coordinate 17,925,717 downwards.
TGGCACTAACTAGTCACTGGATATGGGCCATCCTGGGAAGGGACATGCCTCTCCACAGCGGAGGCAATCCCCAAAGGAGCTAATAGAATTCCTGGAAGTCAGGGTAACAAATCCTTCACTGAACATGGATCTGGGCAGCATATCACATTGCCAACTGCAGTTGAAACCAAGCAGGACCCTGCAGGACCTTACTGGAGATGGGCCCCCATATCCCCCACCTTATTCATAGAAAAGCTTTAACCTCCTAGGCCTTCCCCAAGTTCCAAAGAGCAAATTTAATCAGAAAAGGAAGAAAATGCAGAAAGGAAGGAAAAAGTCAAGCAAGACAAAATAATAATAGTTTAGCCATAAAGCAAAGTTAAGGTCCTTTAATTCCTCCTCAAGGGCTATAGATATTATCCTGACCCATATCCTTGAGTTGTTTTGTTGATTGTGGGTATAAATTGGTACTATCCTTTTGAAGGGCAATTAAAATTAATGATACAATTTAAAATCCATATACCCATTGACCCAGCAATTCTACTTATCTTCCAGATGGAAGAAGTTAACTGCATAGTGACTGCTAGCACATAGACCCTAGACCAGTCAGAACCAAACTAGAAGGTTGATGATTGAGATTCCCAAAATACCACCCGGTCACCTCACCAGCAACGATCAGAAGAATGTCCCCTGGCTGATCAGGCACCATGGGACTCTCTCCCTCAACTTGCCTTTAAAAAACTTTCCCCCAAAACCATCAGAGAGTTCGAGTCTTTCGAGCATGAGCTGCCCATTCTCCTTGCATGGCCCCATGTTGGGCATCTTGCAATAAATGTTATACTTTCCCTCACTACAACCCAGTGTCAGTAGATTGGCTTTGCTGTGCATTTGGCAACTGAACCCGAGTTTGGTTAGGTAACACAGTCTACCCGTTGCTCTATTCAGATATACTTATTCATTTATGTTCTTGGAGCAGAAACACCACAATTAGGATGGGCCTCTTCTTCTGTGGGAAATACTAAAAAGGAAGGTTAATGGCACAAACTAAAACCCCTAACTGAAGCCAGCTAGTCTCTGGCTTCAACTGATACTCATTGTCTCTTTCTTTCTCCATCCATTCTGGGTTCCCCTTAACCTAAACTATCATACCTGCTGGGCTGGTGGCATGACCCAGACCCTCAACCTTGAATGGTATGAACCCTGTCACTATGTCCTTCTTGCTCTGAGATTGCTACACTAGTCCACTTATGGTCAAAATTGGGCAAGAGTTCACCAAGAGGTGTGCAATTGGATCACCTGAATGCTAAACATATTCCTCTCTACTTCCATATGTAATCTTCTGATGCCAGAATGGTGACTCCTCTTTTTCCCCAATGGTCCCTGGAGTCAAAGAACACAAAGAAGTTGGGTTAGCAGTCATAGCTTATAGTTCACTGAGAGTCTTGCTGTGTTCCCTGATAAAACTGTGTTGCCTTTGGAGACCTATACCTCCAACTCTGCAGAATTGGGAGACAATTTTCCATGGATCTCTCGTGTTTCTGCTCATCTTACATGCAGACACCAACAGCTTTTGTTCTGAACTATTTTTTCAAGGATGTTTGTATAGGAACAACCTTATAAGATAGAGATGGTATCTCTCTTCAGAACAAAAGACAACTTTTTTTTAAAAAAATTGAAATATAGCAGGGACTTCTGTAGCAGTCCAGTGGTTAAGACTCCACACTTCCACTGCAGAGGGTGCGGGTTCGATCCCTAGTCAGGGAACTAAGATCCTGCATACTGCACAGCACAGTGGAAAAAAAAATTAAAAATTAAAATAAAATTAAGTAAAAAATTGAAATATAGTTGATTTACAATATTGTTTCTAGTGTACAGCAAAGTGATTCAGTTACATATATTTTATTTCAGATTATTTTCCATTATAGGTTATTACAAGATATTGAATATAGTTCCCTGTGCTATACAGTAGATCCTTGTTGTTTATCATTTTTATATCTAGTAGTGTGTATCTGTTAATCCCAAACTCCTCATTTATCCCTCCCCCACTTTCCCCTTTGGTAACCATAAGTTTATTTTCTATGTCTGTGAGTCTGGTTTTATTTTGTAAATAAGTTCATTGGTGTCATTTTTCTGATTCCACTTATAAGTGATATCTTATGATTTTGCAAAAGACAGCTTTGTTTGGTGTTTGATATAATAAAGATAATACCTCCGTCTGGGGAAAAGTTTGGGCAGGTTGTTTGATAAAAGTTTCTCTAAACTCAGAGTATCTCAGCCATGAAGCAAACCCACTGCATGTACAGCTCTATCTAGACCACCCCACATCTTCCTCATGGTTCTTGGGGAACAAGGAAAACTAGTGCAAATGTAAGCCTCATGCTGCTTGCTGTGCTGTGAACAATAAAGTCTACTGACTGACCCAGGAGTCTCATGTCTTCTGCCAGCATCCTCAACAGTGGCAGGCTAACTTGTCAGCTTGCAAACTGGGTAAAATCTCAGACCCTTCACAGTTCTTGACAACTATGTTATTACTAAGGGTGGGAAAATTAACAGCCCTGGGGCAGAAATGTTATCCATTCCATGTATATGAGAACTGTTTCTGATTCTCTTTTCTGAGACAGATGGAAAAGAACATACTTGTCAGTTTAATGGTCGCATACCATGTACCTGCGTCTATGTTATTCTGCTTTAGCAAAGAATTGTATCTTGTATTTTTCTCCAGAATCAGTCTGGTTTTTGCAGGGACCAGACTGGTGAATAAAATGGAGGTATGGGGAATTCCCTGGCAGTCCAGTGGTTAGGACTCCATGCTGCCACCTTCAGGGGCCCGGTTCGATCCCTGGTCAGGGAATGGCCTTGTGGAGTGGTCTAAATAAATAAGTAAATAAATAAAATTCATCTTAAAAAAATGGAGGTATGATGGGGATCACTAACTTTGCATCTTGTAGATCTTTAGAAGTGGCAATAATTTCCATCATTCTCCCCAGCAATACTTTTTAAAATTTATGTCTACTAAGGGAGGGGTAAGTTTCAGAGGCTTCCAGTTGGCTTTCTCCATTATGATAGCTGTTACTTCATTGAGCAAGGACCCAATGTGGGAGTCGTGCCAACTGTGAAGTATATCTATTCTGCTTGTATATGTGACGACTGAAGAAATGACTAACATGTGAATCTATAGGCCATTTGGGCTCACTGTGACCTGGACCTTGGATAGGACTTCATTTTACCTGGCCCCCATGTGCACCTACTCTGAAAAGGAGACCATGATGATTCTCTGGATCTCCAAGTATAAATGTCAATCCAGACTCTATGATCAACAGTCCTTGAAATGTTTATGTATTCTCATTTTCCCAGTGCACAGTTATCTGAGTAAATGGCCTTAGGTCCAAGGGTTCTGGAACAAGCTTTGGCGAAAAACTGAGGAAATCATTACTGAGTACATTTGCAATGGTGTTACAGGTTTTCTTCCTCCTGGGGACCTGATCTCTTCTTAAGTTAGTGAGCTCCAGGTCTAAACACAGATTCATGTTTGGAAACATGGCAAGGAATCATGATTTTACCTGGGGCGATTATCTCAGTCTCCTGACTATGCAGTTTTGAATTCAACTGATGATACAAATTGAGTGGTACCCTTATTGACTGCCCATTTATTTTTCCCCTAGGGACATCATATTCTATTAATTGTCTGCATAATTCTGTGTAGGTCACTTCCCACTGGCTGCTTCTCTGAATTTATATTACAATAATTGTCCTACTTGGCTTCTGACCATTAAACAATACAACCTGACCTCTATCATTTGGGGGTCTTATTATCTCTGTTGCTATCAATAAACCTAGTTCCTTAATGGTTTCCTTTACCATCAGCTCTGGCTTATAGAAAGTCACCGTGGAGCCTCTTAATGAGACTGGTGCCCCTCACAACAGTACATTTCTTATGTCCTTACATATGGTGTAGCCTCCTGGCCTTCAGTAATCTGATCATCTGGTGGGTTTTCATCCTTACATAGTACATGGTCTGTAGCATGACCAATTGTCTGATTCTTTGAATTCTTTCTTCCACTGTCTGTCATGGCAATTATGGCATTTTAACCCAACTTCCTATGAGCCATCACTTTTTCCGTGCTTCTAGAAATCATCCTAGTAGCAAATTCACACTGTCTCCTGGGTTTTTTTTAATATGTATTTTATTCTTCAATTTGTTAATATGGTGTATCACACTGATTGATTTGCATATATCAAAGAGTCCTTGCATCCCTGGGATAAATCCCACTTGATCATGGTGTATGATCCTTTTAATGTGTTGTTGGATTCTGTTTGCTAATATTTTGTTGAGGATTTTTGCATCTATATTCATCAGTGATATCAATCTGTAATCTTCTTTTTTTGTAGTATCTTTGATTTTGGTATCAGGGAGATGGTGGCCTTGTAGAATGAGTTTGGGAGTATTCCTTCCTCTGCAATTTTTTGGAAGAGTTTGAGAAGTATGGGTGTTAGCTCTTCTCTAAATGGTAGAATTCACCTGTGAAGCCATCTGGTCCTGGACTTTTGTTTGTTGGAAGATTTTAAATCACAGTTTCAATTTCATTACTTGTGATTCGTTTGTTCATATTTTCTATTTCTTCCGGGTTCAGTCTTGGAAGGTTATACCTTTCTAAGAATTTGTCCATTTCCTCCAGGTTGTCCATTTTATTGGCATAGAGTTGCTTATAGTAGTCTCTTATGATGTTTTGTATTTCTGCAGTGTCCACTGTAACTTCTCCTTTTTCATTTCTAATTTTATTGATTTGAGCCCTCTCCCTCTTTTTCTTGATTAGTCTGGCTAAAGGTTTATCAATTTCGCTTATCTTCTCAAAGAACCAGCTTTTAGTTTTATTGATCTTTGTTATTGTTTCCTTCATTTCTTTTTCATTGATTTCTGCTCTGATCTTTATGATTTCTTTCCTTCTACTAACTTTGGGTTTTGTTTGTTCTTCTTTCTCTAGTTCCTTTAGGTGTAGTGTTAGATTGTTTGAGATTTTTCTTGTTTCTTGAGGTAGGATTGTATAGCTATAAACTTCCCTCTTAGAACTGCTTTTGCTGCATCCCATAGGTTTTGGATCATCGTGTTTTCATTGTCATTTGTCTCTAGGTATTTTTTGATTTCCTCTTTGATTTCTTCAGTGATCTCTTGGTTATTTAGTAATGTATTGTTTAGCCTCCATGTGTTTATGTTTTTTACGTGTTTTTCCCTGTAATTGACTCCTAATCTCATAGCTTTGTGGTTGGAAAAGATGCTTGATATGATTAATTTTCTTAAATTTACTGAGGCTTGATTTGTGATCTAAGATGTGATCTACCCTGGAGAATGTTCTCTGTGCCCTTGAGAAGAAAGTGTAATCTGCTGTTTTCAGATGTAATGTCTTACAAGTAGCAATTAAATCTATCTGGTCTATTGTGCCATTTAAAGCTGTGTTTCCCTATTAATTTTCTGTCTGGATGATCTATCTTTCCATTGGTGTAAGTGAGGTGTTAAAGTCCCCCACTATTATTGTGTTACTGTTGATTTCCTCTTTATAGCTGTTAGCAGTTGCCTTATGTATTGAGGTGCTCCTATGCTGTGTGCATATATATTTATAATTGTTATATCTTCTTCTTGGATTGATCCCTTGCTCATTATGTAGTGGCCTTCCTTGTCTCTTTTTTTTTTTTTAAACATCTTTATTGAAGTATAATTGCTTCACAATGGTGTGTTAGTTTCTGCTTTATAACAAAGTGAATCAGCTACACATATACACACGTTCCCATATCTCCTCCCTCCCGCGTCTCCCTCCCTCCCACCCTCCCCATCCCACCCCCCCCCCAGGTGGTCACAAAGCACCGAGCTGATCTCCCTGTGCTATGTGGCTGCTTCCCACTAGCTATCTATTTTACATTTGGTAGTGTATATATGTCCATGACACTCTCTCACCCTGTCACATCTCACCCCTCCCCCTCCCCATATCCTCAAGTCCATTCTTTAGTAGGTCTGTGTCTTTATTCCCATCTTGCCACTAGGTTCTTCATGACCTTTTTTTTTTTTTTTCCTTAGATTCCATATATATGTGTTAGCATACTGTATTTGCCTTGTCTCTTGTAACATTCTTTATTTTAAAATCTATTTTATGTGATATGAGTATTGCTGCTCCAGCTTACTTTTGATTTCCATTTGCATGGAATATCTTTTTCCATCTCCTCACTTTCAGTCTGTATGTGTCCCTAGGTCTGAAGTGGGTCTCTTGTAAACAGCATATACATGGGTCTTGTTTTTGTATCCATTCAGTGAGCCTGTGTCTTTTGGTTGGAGCATTTAATCTATTCACATTTAAGGTAATTATCGATATGTATGTTCCTATGACCATTTTCTTAATTGTTTTGGGTTTGTTTTTGTAGGTCCTTTTCTTCTCTTGTGTTTCCCACTTAGAGAAGCTCCTTTAGCATTTGTTGTAGAGCTGGTTTGGTGGTGCTGAATTCTTTTAGCTTTGGCTTGTCTGTAAAACTTTTGATTCCTCTGCCGAATCTGAATGAGATCCTTGCCGGGTAGAGTAATCTTGGTTTTAGGTTCTTCCCTTTCATCACTTTAAATATATCATGCCACTCCTTTCTGGCTTGTAGAGTTTCTGCTGAGAAATCAGCTGTTAACGTTATGGGAGTTGCTTTTATGTTATTTGTCATTTTCCCCTTGTTGCTTTTAATAATTTGTCTTTAATTTTTGTCAGTTTGATTACTATGCGTCTCAGTGTGTTTCTCCTTGGGTTTATCCTGCCTGGGACTCTCTGCGCTTCCTGGTCTTGGGTGGCTATTTCCTTCTCCATGTTAGGGAAATTTTCGACTATAATCTCTTCAAATATTTTCTCAGGTCCTTCTCTCTCATCTCCTTCTGGGACCCCTATAATGCGAATGTTGGTGACTTTAATGTTGTCCCAGAGGTCTCTTAGGCTGTCTTCATTTCTTTTCATTCTTTTTTCTTTATTCTGTTCCATGGCAGTGAATTCCACCATTCTGTCTTCCAGGTCACTTATCCGTTCTTCTGCCTCAGTCATTCTGCTACTGATTCCTTCTAGTGTATTTTTCATTTCAGTTATTGTATTGTTCATCTCTGTTTGTTTGTTCTTTATTTCTTCTAGGTCTTTGTTAAACATTTCTTGCATCTTCTCGATCTTTGCCTCCATTTTTTTCCCGAGGTCCTGGATTATCTTCACTCTCATTATTCTGAATTCTTTTTCTGGAAGGTTACCTATCTCCCTTCATTTAGTTGTTTTTCTGGGGTTTTATCTTATTCCTCCAGCTGGTACATATTCCTCTGCCTTTTCATTTTGTCTGTCTTTCTGTGAATGTGGTTTCGTTCCAGAAGCTGCAGGATTGTAGTTTTTCTTGCTCTGCTGTCTGCCCTTTGGTGGATGAGGCTAAGAGGCTTGTGCAAGCTTCCTGATGGGAGGGACTCTTGGGGTTTTTTTTATGATGTTAAATCCTTAGTACTAGGAGAGTGCTTCCAAATCTAATTTCTCCCTTATCCAACTTTATATTCCCTTCTTGTTTATCAAGCACCCTCAAAATTCAATCCTACATATAGTCTCTCAATTTATGCTGACTGGATTTTAAAGCTCCTTTTGGGTATAATCCCTTTCTTACATTATTATATCCAGCACATTGAGGCTTATCATCAGTTAAGGCCTACGGGACAGGAGACAACCTGAAAACTAATCTTGAGAGGGAGAGCACTTGTTGTCCTGATGCAAAGAGGTCTTTTCACCATTGCTGAACAATGGAGGGAAGTGATAGGTCTAAGTAGAGGAGGGCAGGCCTCTTCTGGGAATATCCTCATCTACTGTGTCAAGCCCCATTCTTTTCCAACCAGGCCCCTGACCTTGGCTTAGTATATCTGTCTTGGCTAAAAGTTTAATCTTTGGAGCTTAGCCACCCTGAGTTTATTCTGGTCTCCCACTGCAGGAGATGAGAGCCACTCTATGCACTACCAAAGAGACCCTGTAGTCTTCATTTTAGCTTTCAATTGGTGGTTAATCACTCAGCTTTTCATTATCTTTTTACAGTGCATTAATCTGGCTAAGGAATAGTCACCTGTTTTAGTCAGCTTGGACTGCCATAACAATATACCACAGACTGTGTGACTTAAACACCAGAAATTTATTTTTCAGATTTCTGGGAAGAGATCAAGGTGCCAGCCAATTCAGTTCCCAGTAAAAACTCCCTTCCTGGTGTGCAGACAGCAGCCTTCTGGCTATGTCTTCACATGACCTTTCCTTCCCTGTGTGTGGTGGGGAGAGAGGGGAAGAGGAGGGAGAGAGGAGAGGAAAAGGAAGGAGAGAGGGAGGGAGAGATAGAGAGAGAGAGAGAGAGGTGTCTTCCTCTTCTTATAAGACCACCAATCCTATCAGATCAGGATCCTACTCATAAGACTTCGTTTAACCTTAATTACCTCCTAAAAGCCCTATTTTTAAATGCAATCTCATAGGGGGTTAGGACTTCAACATATGAATTTGAGGGGAGGGGGACACAATTCAGTCTACAGGAACAATTAATTTAATTGTCCTTATAGTTACTATTTTCCCCATATTTCTCAAGTACCTGATACATCGTATCAGTTAATACATAGCCTTCCACTAGTGTACCAACCTGAAAAGTTTTAACAATTGGACTGTAATCGTGTGATGGGCTCCTTATTGTCAGGTGGGCAGCTAATGATCAAACTCCAAGACCCCATCTTAGGGCCTACTTTCTCAGATCTCACTCCTGACACTAACCATCACAGGTTGGTTCCTGGGAGGCAGACTATGAGATAGAGTTTAACAGGCAGGATATTTATTAAGGGGTGCCCTTGGAACTAACACTTGTGAACCAGAGAAGAAGGAAGCAGGATTGGGCAGAGGGAGAACTGAGCTGTATGCAGGTCCCATAGTGAGGTCAGGAGATTAGAATTGATCTTCAGAGTTGACCCAAGTTGGCTAAGATGGTCAGGCTCTTATACCCCAACTTTGTTCAGTAATTGAATGTGGGGCACCCTGGGAAGGGGCCTAACCTCAAGCGATGTAGCTTTCTGCAAATGTAGCAATCCTGAAGCTTCCAAAGACTCTGCCAACAGCACCCAGTACCTGGGACAAGTCCTTATAGTAGGGGGATCTGGGCAGTGCATCAAAATGCCCACCACAGGGGTGAAGCATTTAAATTTCTCACTCCTTTTGTTTTCATAGAGGGAAGAAATTTTCTACTCCCCAGGAGGAAAAAGAATGAGAAGAATTCAGCATCTTTCTCTTCCCAGAGAAGTAGGAATGACTTCTCTGATAGATGAGATTAGAAGGAATCAAGCTTAAAAGACTAAACCTTTTCTGGGCTTCCTCTGTTTCTGATTCTGTCTAACTTCCTTTCTGTTTCTCTTTATCCCCTGGCTTGTCAGTAGGATTCAACAAATTCTCTGCTCCTCAATGTTATAAGCTTATGGGGACGGCCTGAATCTCACGGAAAAGCTTGAGGTTGTCCAGTTTTGCTTATGACTGGGTGATGAATGTATTCCGCTGTGTGAGGGGACCATTAGCAAGCCCATTTGCCAACCCAAAGGTCTTTCTCTAATTAGCTTTATCCAAGCTAATTTTTATAAACTGTATTTATTATGAAAATTTCAAACATGAACAAAAAAGAGAGAGTAATACAATGAATAATCATATAATCAGTATCCAATTGAACAAATAGCAGGATTTTTATTCAAGTCAATATTTTGATTCCCTCCTGTCTTGATTCCTGAATTTTATTTTTCATTTGTTTCCATACTTGAAAAAAAAAATTAAGAAACTTCACATACAATCTGGATTTGTGACTGCCCTTGGGGAAAAGAAAAAGAAAAAAGGAAACCCTGGCCACACTGGACAGCCTGGCAACCACCAGCTGATTCTGAGAAGCTACCTGCTTTAAACTGGGTTCAAGCTCTCCCGTTTGTCATAATCTCCACCCATCCCAACATGGATACCAAGTGTCAGTTTGCCACTCACCATAAAGCTTAAACTGCTGATATTATTATGTCAAATTTTCCCCTCCTCCCTACTTATTTATATTATCTGTCTGGCTCCTGTAGGCATTTGAATTTTTGGTCCTTGCTCTATGGACGGCATTTTTAGTCTACCTACAAAAGATCAAATCCAGTAAAACATAATCACAGTGTTTGAGTGTTCATAACAGCTTTACTATAAGAAGAAAAAATTATGTACAAAATGTCCATCAGCATGTAAATGGACATATTGTAGTCTAATCATATGGTGGAATACTACAGCAGCACTAAAATGGAATGAATGATTGCTATACACAACCATATGGATGAATCTCAAAATAATTGTACTAAGTAAAGAAATAAAACAAAAAAGAATTTTATATAATGTATTATTCCATTTATGTAAAATTCTAGAAAATGCAGTTAACCTTTAGTGACAGAAAGCAGCAGTGGTTGCCTGAATGGATGAATAAAGGCAGGGAGGGATGGATTACAAAGGGCTATGAGGCAACTTTTGGAGTTGATGGATATATTTATTATCTTGATTATGGTGATGGCTCCATAGGTTTATATAAGTTACAGATCATTAAATCACACACTTTAAATATGTGTAGTTTATTATATGTCAGTCACACCTCAATACAACTGTAGCAAAATAAAACTAAGCCCTCAAAACAAAACAAACAAACAAAACACCAAGTATCTGCCATATATACTAGTAAGTGCTCAATGCATGTCTCCCTAAATACCATTGACAGAAGATGCTTATATTCATTAATTGTTTACATGGATTCAGAAAAAAAATTGCAGTTCTGGTCCTGGTAACTTGCTATTAAATTTTGATCCATAGAAATGTCATAACAGGACTTCCCTGGTGGTGCAGTGGTTAAGAATCTGCCTGCCAATGCAGGGGACATGGGTTTGAGCTCTGGTCTGGGAAGATCCCACATGCCACGAAGCAACTAAGCCTGTACGCCACAACTACTGAGCCTGCGCTCTAGAGCCCGTGAGCCACAACTATTGAGCCCACATGCCACAACTACTGAAGCCATCGCACCTAGAGCCCGTGCTCTGCAACAAGAGAAGCCACTGCAATGAAAAGCCCACACACTGCAATGAAGAGTAGCCCCCTGCTCACCGCAACTAGAGAAAGCCTGTGCACAGCAACAAAGACCAAACACAGCCAAAAATAAATAAATAAATAAGTTTTAAAAAAATAAAAAAAATAAAAAAAAAAAAGAAATGTCATAACACTAAGATTAAAGAGAAAGTCCAAAAGCTTCTGGAAATGGATAACAGTGGCTGCTTCTTGAGAGGAGAACTAAGAGGGTAGGGGAAAATGATAGGTAAGTAACTTTTTAAACTGGTCACATGCATGTAATATTTATATTTAAAAAGTTCTTTTTCTCAATGTAATAACAAGGGTTCTTATAAGGGGCAAGTCAGAGAGAAGATGTGACCACAGAAACAGAAGTTGGAGTGATCTGAGGAAGCAGCCATGAGCCAAGGAATGTGAGCAGCCTCTAGAAGCTGAAAAAGGCAAGGAAGTGGATTCTCACGTAGAGCCTCCAAGAGAACTCAGTCCTATGGACGCTGTTTAGAGCTTCTGACCTCCAGAACTGTAAGATAATAAACTTGTGTTGCTGTAAAGCCACTAAGTTTGTGGCAGTGTGTTACAACAGCAATAGGAAACTAATATTAGACCACAGTTCATCTCACAATCCAGATATCACTTATGTAAGTCTGATTAAATTAGTTTGAAACATGCAAAAAAAAAAGTTCTTTTTAAGAAATAATGATTTTCTTTAGGGCTTCCCTGGTGGCACAGTGGTTAAGAATCCGCCTGCCAATGCAGGGGACATGGGTTCGAGCCCTGGTCCGGGAAGATCCCACATGCTGCAGAGCAGCTAAGTCCGAGCACCATAACTACTGAGCCTGCGCGCCTAGAGACTGTGCTCCACAACGGCAATTTGAAACCCTACGAGAAATAAAGCCAAACAAAGCAGCTTACTGCCCAAGTGTGAAGCAAAAATATTTGGGCAGGGGATAATAAGGGAAGAGAATCCATTTGATCCTGATACTCTGCACATTTTCCTTTGAGTGGCTTTCTAGTGGATGTGACAGATGTCTTGAAGAGAAGAAAATGTAATCCTGGCACTCTTCATAGCCTGGAAGTTGGCTGTTAATTTTGAGTCAACTAATAGACAAAACACAAAAGATATTGACTGTGTTTAAGGGAGGTGAGTAGAAGGTGGGAAGGAAGAATGGTGGTATTAATATTGGAGAGTTGAAATACTATCTAAGGTTGAAATATTATCTAGAGTTTCACAGTGTACTATTGAAAGTTACAAAGATAACCAACAAAAGAGCTAAAATTAATGTAACTCTTAAATGTGGGAAGACTGGATGTTAACATAATCCTTATCTTTTGTACCAGGGAGTCGTTAGATATTGTCTAAAGCTGATGTAAGCATATTTAGAAATACTGAAGTAATCACAAACAAAAACATGCAAAAGAGGTTGTCCCTGGGGACTGGTCCTAGAGGTAGAAAGGATTAGCATGAGATTTGTTGCTTTTCATCATAAATTCTTTTGTGCTATCTGATTTGTTACAATTTAATTTGTTTCTTTTTATTTGTTGCCATATGTGCATTTCTTTGACTGAAAAAAGAAATTAGAGGCTGGTTGCTCTGTTTATATGGAAACAATATTTCGGACATCTACCTTTATCAAGGTTGACTCCCTAAAATATGTCAGGCATTATTCCAGATCTTTTAAAATGAAATTCCAAGGACACCAAGACACTTGGACTAAGCAAATGGTTGTTCTACTGATACTTTATTCTCTACCCTAAATGATATTTAAGAGCTCTTAACTCTACCTTCACTAGTTCCAGCCCTCTGCTTATGAGATTTCTTTTTTCTTTTTTGCTTATGAGTAGTTCTGTTCCTCCATTTTGGGGGGATAGAGTTTTGCCCAGGTTACTGATGCTGAAAGAGGAGGTCTTCTGGCTCTGTCTTATTACCAATCTTGGGACAGAATTAATTGCTCATGTTTAGAAGGAATTGAAAAAAAAATGGTATGGAAAAATCATGGTTTAATCTGATAGGTAGGACACTATGGCACATTACTGCCACCAGTTGGCAGCACAACTTAATTGCAAGAGTAGAAAAGAAGGGAAAACCATTTCTGATTTTTGTGAAAGTCTAGCTGATAAGCAACGGTAAATATCCTGTAGCCAAGTGAAAAATGCAAAGGAAGAATACTTGATTTTGGGAGAGTAAAATGGGACAGTGGTCATGATCCCCAAAATACTATGTTTTAGATATTCATGTGGTATGTGGAAGTAGTCAAAATGAAGTGTGAGAAAGCATAATCAGAAGATTTTTCTGTAGTCTAAATATCCAGTAGCTGTGTTTGGAACTCTGTAAAAGGCATGGAAAAGGGAATAATCATGAATCAAATGTTACTTTGAAAAGTTTTTCTTACAAGATCCATATGAGGAAAACTACAAAACTCTGATGAATGCAAACAGAAAAGAACTAAATAAATGAGGAGATGGATAGGAAGACTCAATATCATCAAGATGTCAGTTCTTCCTAACTTGATCAATAGGTTCAATGCAACCCAAATCAAAATCCCAGCAAGTTATTTTATGGATATCAACAAACTGATTCTTAAGTTTATATAGAGGGGCAAATGACCCAGAATAGCCAGCATAATACTGACAGAGAAGAACAAAGGTGGAGGACTAATGCTACCCGACTTCAAGACTTACTATTAAGCTACAGTAATCAAGACAGTTGTGATATTGGCAAAAGAATACACAAATAGATCAATGGAAAAGAATAGAGAGCCCAGAAGTAGACCGCCATAAATATAATCAATCCATCTTTGACAAAGGAGCAAAGGCAATACAGTGGAGTAAACATAGTCTTTTCAATAAATGTTGGTGAAAGAACTGGACACCCACATCCCAAAAAAAAAGAAAAAAAAAAGGAGAATCTAGATAGATTTTACATCCTTAACAAAAATTAACTCAAAATGGATCATAGACCTAAATGTAAAGTGCAAAACTATGAAACTCCTAGATGATAACTTAGGAGAAAACCTAGATGACCTTGGGTAGGGTGATACCTTTTTAGGTATCACCCAACACCAAAGACATAATCCATGAAAGAAATAATTGATAAACTGGACTTCAGTAAAATTAAAAACTTCTGCTCAGCAAAAGACAATGTTAAGAGAATCAGAAGACAAGCCACAGACTGGGAGAAAATATTTGCAAAAGCACATCTGATAAAGGACTGTTATCCAAGATAGACAAAGAGCACTTAAAACTCAATGGTAAGAAAACAAACAACCCAATTTAAAAATGGGCCAAAGACATTAACAGACATCTCACCAAAGAAGATATACAATGGCAAATACGCATATGAAAAGATGCTCTACAGCACAAGCCATCAGAGAAGTGCAGATTAAAACAACAGTGAGATACCACTACACACCTATTAGAATGGCCAGAAACTGGAATACTTTCAACACCAAATGCTGATGAGGATGTGGAGCAACAGAAACTCTCTTAATTGTCGGTGGGAATGCAAAATGGTACAGCCACTTTGGAAGATAATTTGGCAGTGTCTTAGAAAACTAAAGATACTCTTACCATATGATCCAGCAGTCACACTCCTTGGTATTTACTCAAAGGGGTTGAAAACTTATGTCTGCACAAAAACATGTATAGGAATGTTTATAGCAGCTTTATTTATAATTGCCAAAACTTGGAAGCAACCAGCATGTCCCTCAGTAGGTGAATGGATAAATAAACTGTGGTACATCTGGACAATGAATTATTATTCACTATAAAGAAATGAGCCGTCAAGCCATGAAAAGACATGAAAGAGGCTTAAATGCATATTACTAAGTGAGAGAAGCCAGTCTGAAAAGCCTACCTACCATATGACAATTAAAAAAATCAGTGGTTGCCAGGGATGAGGGAGGAGGAGGGAACAATACACAGAGCATGGAGGATTTTTAGGGCAATGAAAAAACTATTATGATATTATAATGATGGATGTATGTCATTATACATTTGTTCAAACCCATAGAACGTACAATACTAAGAGTGAACCCTAAGGAATCACCTACGGACTTTGGGTGATTATGATGTGTTAATATAGGTTCTTCCTCAGTAACAACTGTATCATTTTGGTGAGTGATGCTGATTACAGCAGAGGAGGCTATAATGTGTGTAGGTAGAGGGTATATGGGAAATCTCGGTTCCTTCCTCTCAATTTTGTTGTGAACCTAAAACTGCTCTAAAAAATAAAGTCATTAAAAAAAAAAAAGTTCTGTGAAAGGAATGCCATCATTATTGTCATGAAACAAGTTGGCTGATCGTTTTTTACTTTAAGCAGGACTCTAAGGTCAATGGAATAACTTTGAAATCTTCTTCATGCTAAAATTATCCAGAAAGGAAAAAGACATAAGTTCAGCCAAATTTTAAAAGGAGTTCTGCCATCTAAATAGTCACAAACTAGCTTTTTATGTTATAAGACAAAGATCTTCACGTTATTGGTTAATAAATGTTAGCCATTTAGTCTGTAATGCATTTATATTACATTTACATTAATGTGTAATTCTGTAAATGCAATTTTAAGTTTATAATATTAAATTTAATATTATATTTTTGGACCAGGTTGGCTAAAAGATTGAGTTGAAATAAAAGTTTAATGGGCATGTGCTTCTTTAGACATCTAACCTATCAACCTGAATCTTCAAAGTGGGCCAGGTCTCATTTCAGATCATTTGAAACGAACAATGAGGTAGAAATTCCAAAGGGCACCAAGAAACTTGGACTAAGCAAATGTTTGTTCTATTGATACTTTATTCCCTATCCCAAATAATACTTAAGAGCCCTTAGCACCTATCTACACTAGTTCCAGGTATTCTTTCTGACATTTTGTTCATACCTCTGACTTGAAGCTGTTAATGAAAACTGTGGTGTTTGAAAATCTTTGCCAAGAACTTTGGAATCTTGATTAAGAATTTCATGAAAGCAGAGGCTCCTGGGAAATGTGTGATTCTGCCACAAAGTTAACTTGTTATAGTACCTATTACTTTATCTTACCAAATAGCTAAAGCTTGAATGTATCTGAAATTACAATGCTATTAAGAGAAATCAGGAAACTTGAATAAGAAAGGTGCATTATTTTAAATGTTGAATTTTGGGCTGGAGCTGAATTTTGGGCAAGAAAGCTGAATATGAGGAATGTTAGTTAAGAGAAAATCAGGAACAGATAGTAATTTAAAGAGACTTTTGAAGAGAAAGGACAGTAGAGGAGAACAGAGAGCTAGGAGTTGAACTATGGATTGGAAAAAAGAGGAGGCGCTAGCCAAGGAATCAGAAGACCAGGAAACCAGGTAGGTTGTAGACGCCAGGATTGTCTTAAAAAAGGGGGAAATAAGGTTTCAAGGAGGGGATTAGGATTGGGTGTGCCAAGAAAAAGAGGATGTGGTTGTGACCTGAAAGTGTAAATTCAGTTTGTTGTTATCGGTGAGATTGATAAAAGCTAAGGAATAAGGTGGAAATGAAGGCGGGAGACTGCTTCTTTTGAGAAATGTGACAGTGAAAATAAGGTTGATAGTATTGTAACTGGAGGGAGTAGGAGTACTGAAATTTTAAAAATGACCATGGAAATTGCTGAAAAACAGAAGCCAATGGCAAGATGTTGAAGATATAAGACCCTAGGAAAGTGGTGGAAGGAGGAAATGGGAAGGGACGGCATACGTAGTCCAGGAAGAAAGACTAGCTTCGGAGGGAAGGGGAGAATGGGTTAATTTGGAGAGAATTTGAGAGGTCATGAACAGGGTGTGGTTACAGATATTTCAATACGGAGAGAATATCAAACCGGAATTGGAATTCCATAGCTTTGAACCCTGGAAACGATGATTTTATCTATTAGTATGGATTGGGACTGGCACCTTAACAAGGAAAGCTTCAATAGTCCTTGGGGAGAATACGATAGGAAGTCAACCAAAGATGAGTGAAAAAAATTCTAAGTGGGAGTGCAGTCACAAATTCATACCAACCAGGCAGAATTGTGACTTCCTCCAGTGAAAACCCACACACCTGTGACCCTTGGGAGAGAAATCAGAAATAGGGGTAATCTACTGGAGACTGGCCGTTAAGACTATTAAAAGAGTTGAGCGATTCTAAGGCAATACAGAAATAGAGCTGGGTATAGTAACAGAGATTTAGTCATAAATGGGGCTGATGACCTGGGAGACTAAGGATTCACTTTTGTATTCAAAGTTGTGAGTGGGTGAAAGGTAGCAGCCACGGCCACAGAGAGGCGGGTGGAGAGTAGGGAAGAGGCGACATTCAGCGGCATATTTTGGTCATGATCTCACGTTAGTCAACTGTTTCCCTTTTGGCAGCTAAAAGGCTAGGATTTTCACGTCCATTTCACAGCTACTGACAGTAGTCCTAGGCTGTGGAAGTTGAAATCTGATTCCAAAGCAGAGGCTATATTTTCCCAGTCTACCTACATTCTTGACTCACTAACTAGCCAATGCTGCCGCCTTATGCAAAGCCGGCACCACGGAGAAGATCTGCTTTACAGAGGCAGGGACGACGCCAATCGGCCTGCGGCGAGCAGTGTTGGGTCTAGATCGGCGGCGAGGGAGGTCCCAAACAGTTCTCGAAACCTTTTCACCCGCGCCGGGGGAAGCGCCTCGTCAACAATAAGTCGCTAGTACAATGCTAAACTCTGAGGCCCTCGTCAAACCTAAGAGAGGCGGGAGCACAGTTTTGTGCCGCCACCCACTCGCGTTTCCGCAGAGCTCGTCCCGGGCGGGGGATGGGGGTAGCAGGAGCCGGGCGGGGCTGCGGGGAAGCGCCAGTCCCGCGACCCGGGGAGGGGCCTCGGTGAAGGGGCCGAGGGCGGGTTTCCCTCCCAGGTCTCGGAAAAGCTCCAAAAATGGCGGGCAGCAGCTCAGCTAGCGGGGCGCGCAGGCGCTGCCGCAGCCATCCTTCCGCCCGCCTCGGGCGGCCACGAACCGTCCACACCGCCCTCACTGAGAGGTATCCGCCGCTCGCGATTGGCTGAGCTGGGCCAGCGCTCCGTGCGGGGGCCGGGCCGCCACGCAGCGGCCACGTTTCCCGCCCCGCTGGCGCGCGTGCGCCTAATCCCCACAGGAAAGCGTTTGCGCGCGTCCCCGCCGCGGCCGCCAGCTCGCGCCTCAGCTCCCTCCCCTTTCCGGGCAGGTCCGTCCCGTCAGCGAGGCAGTAAGCACGGCGGCCAGCAGAGGGCGGTCCGGACCCAAGTCTGCAGCGGCGCCATTGGCGTGTGGAAAATGCCACCAGATGGCGGGTTAGGATTGCAGCTCCGTTGAAGGCGCGGCCCCCGCTCCCGAACCCCCGGCGACCACCCCGTAACAACCCCCCCACATCGGGAATAACACACCGGAGACTTTTGGGGGGAAACTAGGTCGACGGCCGGCTGCGCCCGGATGGGCAGCTGAGGTGAGTGCGGGCGGCGGCGGCGGCGACGGCGGGGGGCGGGAAAGAGGGGGAATGCGGCGGCAGCGGCGCGGGGGCTGGAAGCGCCGATCCAAGATGGAGGCCGGGAGAGAGCGAGAGAGCGCGATCGGGGAGCGGGCGGGCCGGGCGCGGGCCCCGCGCGGGGGAGGGAGGCCGCGCGGGCCTGTGCGGGGCGCGGCGGTCGCCGGCCGTCCGGGAGCCGGGGGGAACGACTGTGGGCGCGGCGGGCGCCCCGGAGCCCTGGTCGCTCCGCACCCCTCTCGCGGGCCCCGAAAATTGTGCCCCCGCCCGTTCAGGCACTACGGCGACGGGCGCGGAAGCCTTTGTGGCGCGCTCGGGCCCGCCGCCAAGCCCGCCCTCCGCCCCCCCGCCTGGACTCTCGGGACTCGCCCGCGCCCGGCGGGGCCGGGCCGAGGCGGGCTGGTGCGAATGCCGCCCGCCGCCCTGCGTTTCTGCGGTGTTTTAGCGGCGGTGGCGGCGTCACATGACAACGAGCTCGCCTCGGCGGAGGGGCCGGGGGGTCGCTCGGCGTGGCGGCCGGCCCAGGCCTCTTCTCGGTGGGGTGGAGCGAGGGGCTGGCGCTTGGGGCAGAGGGGACGTCGAAGCCGGGCTTTCCCGCTGTCTGCCCTCCCCGCCCCCGACGGAGGCCTCCTTGTGAAACGTGTCCAGGCCGGAGCACTGCCCCGCTAGTTTGCCAGCCCCCCGGGAGACGAGGCCAATAAAAGTTGTTTTCCCTCCTTTCTCGGGGTGGGGGGGTGGTGGTGAAGAGCTGGGAAACTGGAGTGCCTGGAGTTGGACCTGGGCCTCGATTGGAGGGTGCAAACTGGGTGCTTCTTGTGTGCTGTAGGGACTAAGAAATTTTCAGGTTTTAGGATTGTCACGTCACCCCTTCCACCAACATTTGAAATTTTATCGATTTTCTTCACATTGCAGAGAATCGTGCCCCGGGCGTATAAATCATGGGATGGTTTTGGACGCTTATAGACTCAAAACGATGCTGTTTGTATGTGACGACAGCGAATTATTTGCTGTTAAAGTCGATGTTAAGATGATGAATATATGGTTTATTCCTTCTCGTGGTTGTGACTAGAAAGGACTTTATTTTGCATCTCTTAGCAAACATAGTGTTTATGAAAGTATTTGACTTGGCATAAAGAAAAGTTGTGTGATTTGTAACTTACGTGGAATTTGACTACACCTTTTAGATTTTCGTGTATCTTTTTAAGAAAATTGCAAATTCTGATGGTGAAGCACTTAGGAAAATACATATAACAGTGAAAATAAAAACCTGTGTATTGTATGATACATTGTACCACGTTCTCATATTTATAACGTACGAAATGTTCAGGCTAAAAAAATTTGCCCAACGGGGGAAATAGTGAAAGATTCGGAAAGGTTGTTTACTTGCTTTGTATTTTTGAGAATAGTTATAACACAAGTTGTTTGCTATCTAAATAAAGTACTAGAAAACCGACAAGCGTTTTGCTAAGGTTTTTTCATTACATTTCAAAATGTACATTAAGTTTATTCAAATGGTCTACCCATGGTCATTTTTACAACCAAACTACTTTTGAGTGGAAATTTCTCAGTATCCACTTTAGTTTTGACCTTCTGACAAAGCTAAGGGGTATTTAAATAGATGTGAAATACGGGAAATTGTTATGTTACTAGGAATGCTTCCCTTGAAGACAGTATACAGGTACTGTTGGTTTGAATGGCTCTTTTAAAGCCTTAAGGGGGCTGTGGTAGGGGAGAGAGAGCCCTGGACTGAAGTTACTTTAAACATACCCTAGGTTTGTGATCTTTGGGGTGTCACTCTTCCAGCCTTTCTTTCCTCATCACTAAAATGAAGGTAATAAATTATATGGTAGTTGTATAACAAGCAGTGTATGGAAAAGCCCTTCTTAATTATTAAAACTGTAAAAATTTATGTAATTTTATAGTTTTAATCTTTTCCCTTGATTCTAGATCTGTATATCTTCATAATCTGTATCTGTGAGGAGATACAGTGCACTCTGGAGAAAAAGATGTCTCTTCCCCCTTTTTATCCTTTTCTGCTTTGTCTTATGTTGATGGAGTGTATTAGTTTTCTTTTTATGTATAGCAAAGTACCACACATTTACTAGCTTAAACGGCACCCATTTATTAGCTCGCAGTTTCTGTAGGTGAGAAATCTGGGTACTTTGGGCTCTCTGTTCAGCATCTCACCAGGCTAAAATCAAGGTGTTAGCTGTGGCTGCAGTTCTCATCTGAGGCTCAGGACCTTCTTCCATGCTCACTACTTGTTGGCAGAATTTCCTTGTGGCTGTATGACTGATGTTGCCATCTTCTTTCTAGCTGTTGGCCAAGGACCTTTCTCAGTTCCTTACCACATGTTCATGTAGGCATTTCACATCATGGCTGTTTGCTTTCATCCAGGCAAGCAGAAGTCAGTTGCTCTGGCTTACTCTTTCTCTGTCCTTTGGACTACCTTTTAAGACCCCTTTTTAAAGCTGATCTGATTTGGTCAGACCCACTCAGGAAGATCTCCCTTTTGGTGAACTCAACTGATTAGGGAACTTAAATACATATGCAAAAGTCTATTTGCCATGTAACAGTCACAGGAGAGATGTTCTATTATATTTACAGGTCTCTCCCACACTCAAGGGGAGGGTTATATACTAGGGTGTGGGTCATTGTGGGTTGTTAGAATTTTGCTTGCCATGGGGAAAGAAGTATCTTTACAGTTGCTTCTTTAGAATCTGGATGTACAAGAAGAGCACATAGGCAGAGCAGTATAACCCCACCTGGTAAGTTTACTCATACTGGTTTTGTCTTCATGCTTTTTCCTTTTTGTATTTCATGGTACCTCAGTTAAAGTGCGTCCCTCTATAAAAGCATTTTATTGCATTTAGAGGAAATTAAAAATAAAAGTTAAAAAGTTAAGTAAAAAGAAAAAAGGCAATAGAGATTATCTAATTCTCATTATTGTTTGATATCTATTGTTTTACTCATTTTAGGGATGAGATTGAATCTCAGGGAAGTTAAGAAATTTAAATGCCTAAGATCACACTCTTATTAAGTGACAGGTAGATTCATAAACTCATTACACCAGACATTTGCTGTGGTGTGATTGGTCCAGCAACTTTTGAAGAGGGAATTATGAAAAAGAATAGTTATTTAAAATAGAGTAGGGATATTATTGGTGGACAAAGAGGGTAGCAGAAATTGGTCATGGTATGCGGGAGGTTTAACAGTCCAAGAAGCAAAATACCTTCAAGAGGAGGCAATTAGGACAGTTTTAGTTAAGAATAACAAGATTTAGAGACTATAACCAGGAGTTAAAATTGTTTGGGAGATACAGCTTAATTTCTTAATAAAGAGGTAATATAGTAAGCACTTGGAAAATCTTTGTTAGCTGAATTAAAATATGAATCTCTAGAATTTAGATGATTCTTTGTACTGTGACGCTCTGTAGGGAGGAGTAGGAAGCAGAGACCTAAGAGGATGCTCTTGCATAAGCCCAAGAAAGAGATGATTCTTGAGGTGGGAATTAGGATGTATCTACAGAGAAGGAGGGATCAGTTTTCTGTCATTTTGGTAGTCAAGAGGATAGGATCCCAACTTCCTATGTTCTAGTGCTGAGAGAAACCTTGTCTTATTGACAAATGTGATTCTTTTTAAGTGAGCTTTAAGTAGGTCATAGACCAGTTCATTTTATAGAATCCTTTTTTTGTTTCACTCCTTATTTCTTCTTTCAGGTTTCTTCTCCCTCTTCTAATTCTTTAAGCCAGTTAGTGCTTAATGGACATCTCAATCCTACCTTCTTTATAAGATACATCTTTAGTACTGTGGGCCTAAATGATGTACCAGTTAGTTGCCCAAATTTCTCTAAGGAGTTTTGCTGTAATTAAACAGCTCTAGAGGTGGCTTTTAACTTGCTAGAAGCTCAGAGTTACAAAAACATTTTATGTTGTGACCCAGTACAAACACACACACCATGGAAATAATGTCTAACCTTTATGTGGTACACGCTGAGTTTTTAATTTTTTCTTTTTTTAAAATTAAGAATGCTGGTTGCAACTCACCTATGTGGTATCATGACTTACAGCAACCCACAGCTGAATTATAATCTCATTGGTAATTGGGAGAGTGCAAAGTAGAACCATAAGAAGAAATCATTTCACTTCTATCAGATTGGCAAACATTAAAAATTCTGATAATATCAAGTGTTAATGAGAATGTGGGGAAATTAGACTCCCAGTTTTGGAGGGACATAGTCATTTTGCAAAAGAAAATGACTTTTGTAGTAAGTTGAAGAATACATGAACCATAAACCTAGCAATTATACTTATGTCTTTATATTTCTGATGAGAGATATTCTTGTATGTTGGGGTAGGTGAACAAAAATATTTGCAGTAGCCAAATTTAGCAGCAAAGTGCTCATCATTCTACCACAGGTTTTCAAACACCAGTGGTGGTTTTCAAATGTTCATCTTGATGCCTAGGATAACCTCACTTGATTATAGTATATTATCCTTTTTATGTTTAATATTTTGTTAGGGCTTGAGGATATTTCTTCATCAGGGATATTATTTTGTAGTTTTCTTTGGTTGTGATTTTTTTTCAGGTTTCAGTATTAGGATTATGATGGCCTCATAAGATAAGCTGGGGAGGTGTTCCCTCTACTGACTGAAAGACTTTGTGCAATATTCCTTGACTGTTTGGTAGAATTCATCAGTGATACCATTTGAACTTAATTTTTTTTTTTTTTGTGGGAAGACTTTTGGTAAATTCAAATTCAATTTTTTACTAGACATAGGGTTATTCAGATTTTGTTTCATCTTATGGTAGTTTTGTTGTATTTTTAAAGGAATTTGTTGACATTAGTTGTTTATACGATTCCCTTGTTATCCTTCGATTGCTTGTAGGATTTGTAGTGATATCTCTTTAATTTCTGGTGTTGTTAATGTGTTCTTTCTTTTTTTTCTTGACCAGTCTAATTCTTGGTTTATCTATTTGTATCTCTTTTTAAAAATAACATTACTAATTTTCTCCATTTGTCTTTTCTCTCTCGTTTGTTTCTGTTCTTTATAATTTTCTTTCCCCCATGTATTTTGCTTTTCTTTTTCTAGCTTATTAAAGTGGTCATAGATTTCAGACATTTCTTGTTTTCTAATGTAAGCATTCAAAGCTATAGATTTTCCTCCAAGCACTGCAATATCCCACAGATTTTGGTATTTTTATTATCTTTTAGTTTGAAATAGCTTCTGATTTGCTTTGTGATTTCTTTGTTGACCCACGGATTATTTAAAAGTGTGTTGTTTAATTTTCATGTATTTGGGATTATTTTAGATATCTTGTTATTGATTTCCAACTTAATTTTATTTTGAGGTCTTGAGATATATTCTGTATGATTTTAATCTCTTTAAATGTACTGAACCTTGTTTTATGGTTCATCATATGGTTTATCTTGGTAAATGTACCTTTCACACTTGAAAGAATATGTATTCTGCAGTTGATTAGATTAAGGTGCTTTGGTAGCATTTTTCAAATCATTTATGTCTTGGGTTTTGTTTTATTTGTTTGTTTTGTTTTTTTAGTATAGTTCTATTCAGTTGCTGAGAGGAATGTTAAAATATCCAACTGTGACTGTGGAATTATCTGTTTCTCCTTTAATTCTGTTAATTTTGGCCTCATGTATTTTGAAGCTCTGTTATTAGGCACATAGAATTTATGATTATTAGGTCTTTCTGATGAATTGGGCTTTATGAAATGTCCCTGTTTATCCCTGGTAATAGTCTTTGTCTTAAAATCTGCTTTTTCTGATATTAATATAGCCACTCCAACTTTCTTGAGCTTACTGTTTCTGTAGTGTATTTTCTTCCATCCATTTACTTAAAACTCTTTTTTCCTTTGTATTTAAAATGTGCCTCTTGAAGGCAGCATATAGTTGAGTTTTGCATTTTTTATCCTTTCTGACAGTATGGAAGTGGAATCTGTCAGTTATAATAAACATTGATTATGTGCTAATGCCTGTCAAGAACTGAAAGTTCTGAGATTTTACCCTACTTGCAGGCTAAGTTAATCTGCTACAGTTTAATGGAGTCATGAGACTCCTTGGTCAGAGATGAAGAACAGTGCATTACAGCAATAGCAGTAGCCACAGCTATTAGTGTCAAATCTTGGAGCCCCAGTTTGTACACGGTAGAGTGAAGATGTGACACTCGCACATGCATTGGGTTGTGTTAGAGGAGGGGAATCCCAAGCTTAGAGAAACTGGAATCTTTATAATGGGTTGTAAGCATACCCGCTCCTTTTCTCTGAGGGAGATGCTATTTCTCTTTTCCAAGATTCTACAAATATACTTGAAAAGATTGGATCAAAGGCAGTCGGTGCCTCTGTTTTCAAGATAGGCAGAAAAACAAGAGACCCATGGAGAATTGTCTTTCAAAACTGCCCAGTGAATTTTCTCAATTTCCTCTATGTTATTAGCTTAGATTTTTCTTTTATTTCTTACATGGCCCCAACCTAGCTTTCCAGCTCTATCTCTGCACTGTACTTCTCTGTAGGTTTTATGCTCTCACCAATTAGATTACATACTTATATTCCCCCCCCCACCCCCACCCCATGTCTTTGTTCTGGGGTATAATGTGTGTGTAAGAAACACTCATTGAGTGTTTACTGTGTACCAGTTAATATTTTACAGTAACCCTCTGAGGAAGTTGTTATTATTATGTTGCTGTTATCTGTTTTACAGGTTAGATTAAACTTATTTAATCTTAAATTAACTAAATTAAGTTTATTAGATTTGCTTAAACCTCTCAAGTTTGTGATGAGGGAGGGACACATTGTAGAGAAGTTTTTGGAGTACTCTGTTTCTTGATGTTAGTAGTAGTTACATGGAGTGTTCACTTGATAATTCTTTAAACTGTTATCTAGATTTTATGTATTATGCTGTATAATTGATATAGCTCACAAAGAAAAGAAAAACAGAAAAAACAAACACTGAGTTGTAGAATCTGTGTAAAATCTTTCCTGATAACTTCAGCCAACAGTTATCACTGTCTTTGTATTTTCACTTACTGCAAATGCATTATTGCATTTATTGTTGGCACCATAAGATTTGGTAAGTGGTGGTGTTCATAAGGCATGGTATTATGTAGACTAATTGTTCCAAGGCCAGACAACTAATAAATGAGAGAGCCAGGATTTAAACCCAGACTTACTTTCAGAACCCACACTCTAAATCTTTTAAAAGGGCATTTTTATCTCAGCCTTATTTATGCTTTTTGTAATCCTTTGCATTTTGAAGTTTATTTTACAGAGATTTGGTTTTCTTTCTTTTTCTATCATATAACAGTCATGAGGTCTTGAGTAGAACATTTAATTTCTAGAGGCCTTAGTTGTCTTATCTCTGTGATGGGAATCCAGTTAAGATTCTTTCAGCAAATATTAATATGAGTGCTTACTTCATGACTAGTAGTGAGTATACAAAGTTGTTAAATACATAGACTTTGCTTTTAAACAGCTTCTGTTTTACGGAGAGAGATTAAAAACCAAAACCAAACCCCAAAGCAACAAAACAAACAAATAGGGATACTACCTGAAATGTTGTGAGGGCGTTAGGTTCAGGATACTTTGGAAGCATAAAGTGCAGAGGTAAGAGGACAAGCCCTTCTCCTTGTCAGGTCCCCCCAAATGATAGATTATTTTTAATGGGTCAGGAAGAGTCGGAAGAGTTTTTCAGGGTAGTCCCTTTATTTTCTAATTGAGATAACAATACTTAAGTATTACCTGTATTATTTTTAGGCTCTCTGACAAGATTTCTCTTCATAATTGTTGAGTTGGTTTAAAGGTTCAGGTAGAGGTTTGAGACACCACTGCTTGTCTCCTCAATCTTAGGCAGAAAAAAAGTTTTATACATAGTCGAGCATAAACATGACCTGATTGTCTCTTTTGAGGTAACTGATTCCCTCTGTTATTCTAAAGCTCTGTCGATTCTATTATATCATGTTATTATTTTTTCTTATTTCATTTAGAGTACTGAGAGGTAGGCTTTCTCTGTTCTCCAGTAGAGATAGTACAAGGTAGCATATGTGCAGAAATTCTTACAACAGAATGCAAGATACAAAAGCTGAAGAATATCTTAAGCTGTGTTCTGCTTTATTTTTAAAGCATAAATTAACTTTCAGTAAGAAAATGCCTTACCTTGTACTGTTAGGGATAGTTAAAAAGTTTGTATGTTCACAGATGAAGGAAGCATTATCACATGATTAAGGGCTAAGAAAGCCATTATACATTGTCCAAGAGAGTTCCTGACACCTGAATTACACGGCCTGTGTCAAATTCTAACTCAGCTCCTTCCTAGGCATGTAAACTTGGGCAAATTCTTTAACCTCTCTAAATCTCAGTTTTCTCACCTGTATAATGGAAGTAATAAAAGCATGTCTCATGGATTGCTGTGTCAGTTAAAAAGTTAGCTCTTAACTATTAGACTATGTTGCATTGTATATAAATCCAAAAGACATTAATCTTAAATTTAAAAGGTGAATAAAATTATAATCCAGATAAGTCATAAGATTACTTTCCAGAAGCAAATAATTTTAATTAATTGGTTCTTATTAGCACATAAAGCTAGTTTAATAATAAACTATTAATGAGAGAGGTCAGAGGATGAGGTATTCAGGTTAATAGAGAGGTGAGAGTTATAGCCAGAGTTTTCTGCTTATTGTTAAACGTATTTTAAAAATCAGGCTCTTTTTTTCTTTAGAAAGTACTGTATCTTGGAAAGCCATTGTAATGCTTCCTTGGTAATTGAGAAAATTTGAAGACTGTATCAGGATTTTTATTTACGAATATTAGCTTTGCATGTATAATTTTGGAAACAAAGAGACTTAGGAATGAATCTTTACCAAAAGCAAAACGTAATCTTGAAGGTTACCTCTTCAAGTTCCTAGACAAAGTAAGATGGTTAGATAGCTGCTTTTCCTCTCATAAAAATGGGGTAGAGGGAACAAAACCTGGATTAATCTGAGTTTTTTAAAAAAGTTTTGGATATTTAATATTTTATTTTATAAATGTAAAGGGAGTGTGATATAGGAGAGAGAAAACTAGTATAGGGCCAGTGACTTGAGTTTTACTTACAGCTTTACCACTAACTGGCTGTGTGTCTTTGAGTCACTACTTCTCTGAGCCTCAATTTCTTCGTTGTAAAATTAGTTTCCAAGATTCCTGTAAATTTTTTAGTCTGTGTTGAAATAATCAGGAGATCAATTCTGAATCAGGTAATGCAAAGTTTTTGATTTTAAAGACTTTAGTTTTGAAAAACCTAAGTGTGTTATCAGCAGGCCCTTTTGTCTCATCTTCCAACAGGTTATTAGAATAATTCATGCTTTCCCCTAGCTGATTAGTGTACAGACCAAATATGTTAATATTTAGATAGTATTTATGGTTTTTGGTTCCAGCTATGGGTGTGTGTTTGCTTCTTTATTTGGTGAGAAAGAGATAGATTAGCAAGTGTCTTCATATAATTTTAGTCATTGTGAGTCATTCAAACGTTTATTGAACATCTACAGTGAGCCATACACTGTGGGTATAAAAACATTAAAGCACAGTTCTTCTTTTCCTGATGTACAGAGAAGGCGATTCAAGACTCAGAACTTAGGTGTGATAATAACCTTCTCCAAAAATCCTTTCCAGACAGCCTTATTGTCCCTTCCTCCCATCGTCTCTCCCTTTCTCAAATCCAGGATCGATCTAAGGGCTCTTCCTTTGTGTTTTAGTGGTAGGCTGTGCCAGGGCTGCCATGACTGGTTGTGGAATTGGTGGTGCTCTGCATAAAGGTGTCATGGCCAAGGGGCTAGGTGGGGGCTGAAATCCAGGTTTCATTCTGCTTGACCAACTGTCCATTTGCTTTTTCAGCATTTTCTAATTCGCCTGCCCAAAGGAGGCCTTTTCCCCCAGTTCTTGCAAAACAGTCTGTATATGGTAGCAGATATCTAACCTGTGCGTTAGTATACCATTAAGAATATTCTGTAGTGTGTTTTTTTTGGCAGATAAGTTTTATAGTAGGTAATAAATGCCTTGAGGTGGTTTGTTGAAGTGAGCAAATGCTTTCTGAAGGCAAATTCTTATATAAGTTTTGAAAGAAAAGTGAAAGTTAGCCAAGCAAGAGTGGGATGATGGAGATGGGAATGGCATTTCAGGTGAATATACAGGGACAATGTAGTGATGTAGTCTAGAACTCAGTGGTTCTTAAATTGTGCTCCCTGCCTCAGCAGTATTAACATTACCTGAGAACTTGTTAGAAATACAAGTTCTTGGTCCTCACCCCAGTCCAACTGAATCAGAAATTCTTGAGATAGAGACCAGCAATTTGTGTTTTAACAGTGATTCTAATACAGGCTGAAGTTTGAGAGCCACTACTATAGCCCACTTCTTGAGGAAGCATTATTTGAGTGTGTGTGAGGAGCTTGGGGTTACCTATAGAGGAGTGATTAAAATATAGAGCTGTAAGCAGTGACCAGAGTGCCTAGTGTGCCAAACTAGAGTTTGAACTTTGTCCTTAGGCCAGTGGCTGCACATTAGAATCACCTGGGAGCTTTAAAAATATACCAAAGAATGGTTGGGATCTACCCCAGACCAACTGACATCAAATCTCTGATTTTCTGATGCACAGAGGGTTCTGAAGTACATAACTGTCAGAACTTGGTTACTGATTATAATAGTACACATGTTTATTGAGAATGTGTCAAATACTATGTCGAGTAGCATGATAATAAACACAGCTATCTTACATAGGTATTACTCACATTTCACAGAGGACGTAAAGTACCTTTTCCCAATATTACCTAGCTAGGAAGCGGTGGATTTGAGTCCAGGTTTTTATAACTCTAAAGTCTAATCTCCTAAGCAACTTTTTTTTTAAACCTGGAGTTCATAAACTTAGATGGGAAAATAATATTTTCATTTTCCCTAACCTCTGAGATTTAGCATTTTCTTCAACTTTGAATGTAGGCAGCAAATCACAGTTGTATGAGCATTGCTGTAACTTTGTTACCAATAGAAATCAGAAATATTTTCATATTAAATTACAGATGTTGCAGATATCTCAAAATATCTTTTATCCTAATCAGTGCTTTAAAATTGGGCCGTTAGACCCCCCTCTAGATCTTTTGTTTACTGTGTTAAAGAAGCACATACAATACTGTATCACAAATTTTTTTTGATATGTTGATCATTATATTTGAATATAATTAATAACAAATTCCTTTTCTAAGTATGATAGCCTTTGCAGAGAGTGTTTAGTAGAGCAAGGTAGACAGGAAATAAAAAAATTGTTTTGTTATCTTGTCGAATAGAGATCCTTAAAAAAGTCTCTCTTTCCTTCACCACTTCTCTTTTATTTGACTTGTTAAATAGACCAAAACCCAAGTTCTTTGTTACCTGTCAAAGTTATTAGATTAAAAACTCCTTTGGGTTTAGAGTGTTTTTTTCCTAAGCACTTCTTAAAAAATTAGAGAAGATATGCATTATCTCATCAGGCATTCTAACTATCCTGTAGTCTGTTATAGTGCTGTTTAATAGAACTTTCTGCAATGATGGAAATGTTTTGTATATGTGCTATCCATTATGGCAGGTGTTAACCATAATGATGCAAAGAAGCAAAATAACAATAACATTAATAGTTAACATTAATAGCATTAATAGTTAACAGTATTGGTAACATTAATAGTTAACAGTATTCTCTATATACCAGGCACTGTTTAAGCATTTTACATACATTAACTTGTGTGATCCTTACAACAACCCCATGAGGTGGGTAGTATTGTTAAGTCTTAGTTTACAGATGAGGAAACTGAGGCATGGAGAAGTTAAGTGATTTTCCAGAGTTCACGTAGCTAATAATTAGCAGAACTGGGATTCAGACCCTGGCAGTCTGGCTGCCTTTATGTTTCCTTTATAATATATTGCTTTACCACTTTCCTCAGACCTCCCACCCCAAATGCATATACAGAATGCTGTCAGAAACAGTATATTAAAAAGGAATTTAAGATAAATCATTTTGTTCTAATTATTAGCTAAAAGTTGTGCAGTTTCCTATAAGGAGACTTGTATTTGTATTAGATGTATTAGGTATTTTTAGTAACCAACACTGATATTGTTAAACAGTAATTTATATTTTTCCTGAATTTAATTTAAAGCTGGGTTCAGAAATTGAATATTCATATGGTTATTTTGTTTACTGAAGCTAATTGAAGTATAATTCTGAAGTCATTTTATGATAAATTGGCTTTGCTTAACGGATATTTTGCTTTCCTCAGTCAACATACATATATGAATGACTAACCTGTGTTACACCTAGTATGGTATGTTATGTTCCTGGAGGCCTGGAAGGGGAGAGGTATCTCTTAGGTACAAAATTACATTCTTACTGTATTCAGGGCGAGCTGGTGGTAGAGTGATATTAAAAGGGGCAAGAGAACTGTCATTTTTCAGTTATCTGTATAGGTGTTGTGCTTGGTGCTTTACATACAAAGCCATCAGTTATTGAATACAGGTTGTTTACCACACCCATCCAAGTGCTTTAGATTCATTACATATGTCATTTAATCTGCACCCAGTGCTTCAGAGAACATGATGACGACAAAGATACTTTATGGATGAGGGCTTTGTTAGTCTCTTCCTCTCCCCTCCCCTCTCCTCCCTCCACTTCAAGGGAATGATCATAAATATAGGTGGGGAATGAGAGGGGGGTGGAGTTGAAGTTATTGATACCAACTTATCTAGTATTTAAGGTTCTCGAGTTAATAAATTTGTTCATTTCATTTTGCCTAGATGCTGGAAATAAGGCAGACAAGGTATTTGTCCTCATGTGAGAGACAGTCAATAATCAGGTAAACAAAATAACCATACACTGTGTTAAAAGCTGTAAAGGGAACAAGTGAGGTACTGTGATGGGTAATAATGAGATGCTAAACAGAGTCAGGAAAGGCATCTTCGAGGATGTTAAATTTAAGCTGAGCTTGCACATAACCTGGCAAGAATGATTCAGGCACAAGGAAGAGCAAAGGCAAAATCTATAGCAGAAATGCTGTGGTATTTTAGGAACTGAAAGGTCATTATGGAGGGAGCATAATGCAGGAAGAATATAGTGGCTTCACCTGAGGTTAGAGGGGTAGGCCAGAATCTGGATTACATAGGATACGTTTGGGTGAGCAAGGCTCTAAGGACTGCAGATTTTATTATAAGTAAAATGAGAAGTCACTGGAGAGTTCTAAGCAGAGAAACATTTAAGAAACATCCCTCTAGCTCGGTGATTCTCAACTGTGGGTTATATATTTTGTTTCCAAGGGGACATTTGGCAATCTGCAGACACTTTCAATTGCCACAGCTGGGGGTGATGGTGTATGCTACTGGCATTAGTGGGTAGAGACCAGGGTTGTGGCTAAATATTCTGCAATAGTACAGGACAGGGCTTCCCTGGTGGCGCAGTGGTTGAGAATCTGCCTGCTAATGCAGGGGACACGGGTTCGAGCCCTGGTCTGGGAAGATCCCACATGCCGTGGAGCAACTAGGCCCGTGAGCCAGAACTACTGAGCCTGCGTGTCTGGAGCCTGTGCTCCGCAACAAGAGAGGCCACGATAGTGAGAGGCCCATGCACCGCGATGAAGAGTGGCCCCCGCTTGCCACAACTAGAGAAAGCCCTCACACAGAAACGAAGACCCACCATAGCAATCAATCAATCAATCAATAAATCTTTAAAAAAAAAAAAGAAAAATACCCCCAGAGTTGTGGGTTTATTTATAATAGTACAGGACACGCTTCCTCCAGCAAAGTATCGTTGGCCCAGAATGTCAACGGTGCCAAGGTTGAGACACCTCTAGCTGAGGTGTGAATGTTGGATTGTGCTGGGGGTGGAATGGAAGAGGGGAGGGTTAGGTCGTTGCAGTGTTCAGGTGATGGTGCCTGGGCTGTGGTTGCAATAGAGGTAATAATGAGAAGTGTTGTGATCCTTTATGTGTTTTGGAAGTGACGAGTCAAGAATGATCTCCAGGTTTCTAACTTTAAAAACTGAGTGAATGGTGGTGCCATCCTAAGATGGTAAAGAGCAGGAATGAAGGGTTCTAATTTTTAAAATCTTATTTCATGGAACCTGAGTTGCCGTTAAGAGACGGCACAGCACTATTTTATGTACAATAAGAAGGAACATGCCGTATGCCTCTGCAGTCTATAATTGGTCATAGCAGCCACTCATTGCTTTGAAATCTTCTATCCCCAGAGACTTGACAGTTTCTTCTGCCTTCATTTGCATTGCTTGGCATGTGATAGGCTGTCCTTTGGCATGTGTCTCAGTAACAAAGCATAATACAACTTCATCTACTTGTGGCTGTTCTCATATCCCATAAATCACTTTATCGTTGCTTTGCGAGAAAACATGGAATTGGGATTATTACTAGCAATAATGAAATTTGATTTGCTAATCTCAATTTTTGTACCTTTTGTACACAGTAACTTTTCAATGTCAAGACATTTTAAAGGTAGTTAAACTCAACATGCATGAAACTAACAATGCAGATAACAGTTTATGACAAGGTGAACAGCTATGTCTGAGTTATGGATGAACAATGACAGCTAAGTTTAATTACTCTGTCCAGCACAATTACAAAATGCCATTGGTTGTGAGATGCATCTTTACCTCAGAAATGTTAAAATAGGGGAAAATGCATATATTAGAGTGGATGAAATACAGTAGATGGTGAGAGGCATCCCATACCAGCCCATTAAATGTATGATATGGGTTGAAATGGATTGATAGCACTACTGATGGTCCTAGTGTTAATAGTATAAATGGTTTCTGTGTATGGACGCTCACCTTTTAAAGATCACTGGCAGGTGAAAATTTGCATTTGCAATGAGCTGTTTAGACAGTGGTAGAATTTGTTGAAAGAATGGATACAGAGGGTGACAAGTAAGAAATAGTTCTTAGGCAATATTGTAGAAGCTAAGTGATGAAATTAAAGCAATGAAACTCCATGTGTATGTGTGTTTTGAGGCTGTATGCCAGTACTAGCAGCACAGTTTTACAGAGTAGAGGTATAGGCAAATACGTCTTAATTTTGGCTAGAGAACCTAGCTGCCGTTTTTTTCAAATTGCACTATAATTTCTAGTTTAACTTACATAGCTTTGGTAAACAGTTTGCTAACAGTTTTGCTGCATCGTATTAAGAGGACAGTAACTATCACCTAAAACAGATACTGAAAGTTTATTAACCAAAACAAAGTTCCTGTGTGTATAAATGGTGTGTGTGCACATGTATGTTAGTAATGTTTCTTTGACATGCAAAAACCAAATCTCTTACTACCACCACGCTTCACGAAAACAGCTGTGGCTCTTTAGTCCAAACTGTAGCCAGGCATCTCAGAAACATCAGGTATTCCTGTGAGGTCTGATAGTGATTCTCCGCCCCCCCCCCCCCCCCCCCCCCGCTAATAACCATATTGGTTAAGTTGCAAATACCCTACTATGACTTTATCTTACTTGTTTGGCACTTAATTAATACTGTTTGTATTGTGATAAACTGATAATTCACATGTGGCTTTCTTTTCTATACTGTGAAGTGTCTTCAGGGTAGGAACATGTTGCTTTTGTGTGCTCCATAGCAGCAGAGCAAGCACATTGCTGGGCAAAATAATAGACACTCAATAAATGGTACTTAAATTCAACCAAATTAAATAATTTAGATTCATATCATATACTAAGTTTGATTGTTATGATTTAAGCCTTTTTATTAGAGATTATTTCATTACAGCTTCAGATGTGCTGCAAACAT
The DNA here is from genome assembly GCF_009873245.2 of Balaenoptera musculus. Classification (NCBI taxonomy): domain Eukaryota; kingdom Metazoa; phylum Chordata; class Mammalia; order Artiodactyla; family Balaenopteridae; genus Balaenoptera; species Balaenoptera musculus. The sequence continues at coordinate 17,891,366 of NC_045788.1, read as the reverse complement.
CATTCTTTGCTGAGATTAATGCCTTTACTATGCTGTTTGTTCCTAAATCTTTCCAGCCACCTTTTTCCTGTTGACTTTGTTACTACATTCATTTATTACATATTGTTACTGACCAGTTTCACTTTAAGGTCAAGCTAGACAGAGCTTGGAAATAGAAAATAATTCTTTTGTCATATGACCTCACTTTAAACAGATACACACACACCATTAAAGGGTGGTATACTGATGTATGGGGTGAGCGATATGCTTACAGTTAAGAATTTTGGTAAAGGTTCATTGATTCACTAAGAAATTTGGAAACTTCCTTAGTTAAACTATCATTGGAAAACAAATCTTTGGATTTACATAGAAATGTTGAGGAACATATAAATTTGCAATTATAATACTTTAAGCATTTGACCTTTTCCATTTGGAACCTTTCTAGTTCCTCTAAAAAAGGAAATTTGAATTGTTAGGCAGGCATTCCATTTTCTAAAATAATAAGAAAAAATGGTGCTTTGCTGTAAAAGACCTATTCATGAATTTCTGCATATGTTGTTGAATTTTTTGATTTCTTTTTGAACATAGACATTGACAGTTTCTTTTCAATCTTATAGAGCCTTCTAGTCGTTTGACACCTCTTTTGTCCCCTTCCTGCCTTAATTTTCTTAGGTAGCTTGGAACCTTATGTAACTTTTGGAATATGCTGAGCTGCTTTGCACTTTTGTCTCTTCATTGCATCTGTCTAACCGATACTCAGCCACAGATCAGTTAATCTTTTTCATTTCTGTGTACCTGGCTCTGACCTGCTGAGCACATCTGGAGAAAACCTTAACTTTGCAGACTGGAGCCACTAAATATTCATGCTCACCAATCTTAATTGGACCCTCAACATTACCCAGTAATTCTTCTTTTTTTCCTAGTTAGTTCTTTCTCATTTCTCATAGCAGTTATTTAAAAATTTCTACTCTCTTGTAGCCCCCTTACCTAACCACTTACCCTCTCTTTCTCAGTAGACGACCTTATCTATTCATTGATAAACTTGGATTTAATTACTATTTTATTTTTGGAAGATGTTGAAATGATTGAAATGAGGCTAGGATAGAGATTACTCTGACATTTGTTTGCTATGCCCAACCCTTGAAAGCATACAGCAAACTAAGAAATTTTAGAACAAAATTTGAAATACGTATCTCTGTAATAATTTTGGTTGAATCTACTGTGGGCTAATTTTAGTATAAAATCACTTTTCCAGTTATACTTACATTCTTGGAGTAGTCTTATGTTTTGAAATTTAAGATTAAAAGACGTTCTTCTGTGTTGTGTTAAAGGTTCCAAATAAATATCTTATGCCAGCTTTAAAAATTGCCATGTAACTTGTTAATACATAAAGTACACTGCTCATAAGTTTGATGAAGTTTTACCATGTAACCACCTCCCAGATCAAGATCTAAAACATTTCTAGCACCCCCAAAAGGTTCTCTTCTCAGTTATTTCTCCCTCCCCTCCCCCAACCTATTCCAGCTTTTGTAGCCATCAGTTAATTGTGCTTTGGCTTCTTTTGCTCAACATGATGTTTGTGAGATTCATCCATATTGTGGCATGTACCCACAGTTCCTTTTTTATTGCTCTGTAGTTTTCTGCTCTATGAATATACCAAAACGTATATCCTTTTGTTTTTGGTGCATGGACAGTTGGGTTCTTTTCAGTTTTGGGCTGTTATGATAAAGCTACTGTGAACAATCTTGTACAAGTCTCTTGGTGAACATATGCCCTTATTTTTTTTGGATACATATACCTAGAGTGGAATTGCTGGGTCATAGTATACTTCTCAATACCTCTTTTGTAATGGAACCAAATCATTAACTTCACCCCTGTCTATCTATAAGTGATTTTATTTCTTTTGGTAAAGAATACAAAAAGAGCATTAGGTTTTCTAACAAGATTCTAATAGAAGGCACTTCCTTGTTTTTATTTACATATAAAATTAAAATTTTTCATTTGGTTCCAAATGGAACTGTTTTTGTTTCTGTTAGTACTTGCTTCAATATTGTTTATAAGTCTTTATTTTATTTATTTATTTTTGGCTGCATTGGGTCTTCTTTGCTGCACGCGGGCTTTCTCTAGTTGCGGCGAGCGGGGGCTACTGTTCGTTGCGCTGTGCATGATTCTTATTGCAGTGACTTCTCTTTCTGCAGAGCATGGGCTCTAGGCGCGCAGGCTTCCGTAGTTGTGGCACATGGGCTCAGTAGTTGTGGCACATGGGCTTAGTTGCTCCACGGCATGTGGGATCTTCCTGGACCAGGGCTCGAACCCGTGTCCCCTGCATTGGCAGGCAGATTCTTAACCACTGCACCACCAGGGAAGTCCCTGTTTATAATCCTTTGTTTATAAATTTCCTTCCTTTATTCAAATTTGAGCATTTCTCTCTACTATAGTTTATCTTAATCTCTGTAAGATTATGTATCTTATTTATTAAAGGGTTTCTGACTGCTTTTAAGACTGCAGAAAATAATCATTGATTTTTCTGGTAGAAGCACAGGCTTTCTTGGTTTTATTGGGTTGGCCTTTTAGACACTTGCAGTGTCTAAAGTGGAAGGAACAACTGGATTTGGAGACTGGAGACCTGAATTGTAATCCAGGTTAGTCCATTTATTAGCAGCATGTCTTTTTGTGAATAACTTTAACTCATGGACTCACTAGTATTGGGAATAAGCATGTGTGTCCTGGTCATCTCAGAGGATGCTGGATTAGTAAATGGGCTACTGTAACAGTGCTCTATGAACTATGAATATAAGCAGTTGTCTTTTGGGGGGGACATTTTTTATGTTTGCAGATTTCTGAGCAGCATTCATCTAGTTTGTAAAACAAACAAAATACAAATTGCAGTTTTCAGAGGCATGCAGCAGGGCAGAAGAGTGTCTCTAAGGAAGGCTGACTGCCTGATGCGTCAGTTCTTAAGTGTGGCAGGAACTGATGAACTATGTAGCAGACTCTGGTTCTCAGAATTGATATGGTTAGAAGTTCAATTTATTATTTAAATGTAGGAGTGATTTAGGTTGCAGGTGAAGTCTGAGGTATAAGTCAGGGTGTCAGGTTATTGATACACATTGAGAAATGTAATTTTCAAATGAAGTGGACTGTCCGTGCTCATCAGTCATTTCATTTTCCTCCTGTTGGAAAACCTATGTCAGACACAGATTATAATCTGAAGATTGACCAGTAAACCTGGAATTAACCCAAAGTGAGTTGGATCATCTTAGTTTTCAGTATTATTGAGCTGTGATAGCCTGATATATATGTCTGAACTACAGCAGATCTGGGTCAGAACACTATCCAGAGACAGTGTTGGAGACAAACTGCGAGATTTAATTTGTTTCAACACTCTTCACTATTCAGTTAATTTGGTTTCAGCTTTCATATAGTCATGGACAAGAGCTAGGTCCTGATTCCCATGCCACCTTGTTTGTATTTTGTGTATTTACTTTTTCATTCTACAGATGATTTATCTCTTGATGTTTGATTCTCTAATTTAATTCTCACTGTGACTTTACCTCAGTTTTAAAGGAGCCTTTTCTGTGTGTCCCATATACTGCTTCACTAGTGGATTTAATCTATCCTTGCAAAGTTGAGTAAGACATACGTTGCTTCTAGTGCCCCCTTACTTCTGGATATAGGAAGAATAAGGATTTTGTAGTCAAGCCTGGATTTCACTATTGGCTCTGACATCTATTTAGCTGAGATTTTGGTCAGGTTACTTCTTAAAGATCAATCTTTCCATTCATTCATCATCTCAGAGGCACTGTAGTCCCCCTGCTCCTCCTTCCTGTCTTTTCCCTTCTCCTTTACAGTTATATTGAGGTATAATTTACATAACAAAATACTCTTGTTTTTAAGTATATAATTCAGTGATTTTTAATTTACAAAGCTGTGCAACCATCACCACAGTCTAATTTTAGAATATTTCTTTTTTTTTTTAACATCTTTATTGGAGTATAATTGCTTTACAATGGTGTGTTAGTTTCTGCTTTATAACAAAGTGAATCAGCTATACATATACATATATCCCCATATCCTCTCCCTCTTGTGTCTCCCTCCCACCCTCCCTATCCCACCCTTCTAAGTGGTCACAAAGCACTGAGCTGATCTCCCTGTGCTATGCGGCTGCTTCCCACTAGTTATCTGTTTTACATTTGGTAGTATATATAAGTCCTTGCCACTCTCTCACTTCATCCCAGCTTACCCTTCCCTCTCCCCGTGTCCTCAAGTCCATTCTCTACGCCTGTGTCCTTATTCCTGTCCTGCCCCTAGGTTCTTCAGAACCTTTTTTTTTTTTTTAGATTCCATGTATATGTGTTAGCATATGGTATTTATTTTTCTCTTTCTGACTTACTTCACTGTGTATGACAGACTCTAGGTCCACCCACCTCACTACAAATAACTCAATTTCGTTTCTTTTTATGGCTGAGTAATATTCCATTGTATATATGTGCCACATTTTCTTTATCCATTCATCTGTCAATGGACACTTAGGTTAGATTAGAATATTTCTATCACCCGCAAAAGAAACTCCATAACCATTTGTAGTCACTTCCCATTTTCATCCCTAAACCTAGGAAACTACTAATCTATTTTCTGTATCTATAAATTTGCCTTTTTTGGATAATTCATATAAATGGAATCTTAAAATATGTGGTCTTCTGTGTTTGGCTTTTTATATTTAAGTGGTTTTGAAGGATGATCTATATTATAACACATTTCAGTGCTTGCCTTTTTATTGTTGAAGAGTATTCTTTCCATTTTGTTTATCCATTCACCAATTGATGGTCATTTGGGTTGTTTCCACTTTTTGGCTGTTGTGACCAATGCTGTTGTGAAATTTGTGTACAAGTCTTGGTGTAGATATTTTCATTTCTCTTCCACTGATACCTTGGAGTAGAATTGTTGGGTCATATAGTAAATTTATATTTAACATTTAAAGAGATTGGCAAACTGTTTTCCAAAATGGCTATACCACTTTCCATTTCTGCTTATCAATGTATGAGATTTCTGAATATTTTGGATGTCTTTTTGATTAGATTTTAATATCACACATGATATTAGCTGCCATAAGCAAACAAGAATCAGAGCATCACAGGATTTTACTACTCTAGCTAGAAAAAAATATTAAAATTATACTTACGTTAAATGCAAAAATATAGTGCCGAATGTTTAAATACCTAGACTTTTACTAGGTGAATGTAATTATTTGAAAAATTTCAACACAGCAAGACAAAGCATTCTGTAGAACTGTGGCCAAAATTTATTACTTTCTTAAAAATAACTTTTAATTATGGAAAAACCTAGAACATGCAGATGAAGACAGAGTAGTTCAGTGAATCCTCACATACTCATCACCCAGCTTCAAAACTGTTTTCTTGTCCAGTCTTTTTTCATCTATACCCATATCTGTTCCCCTCTCCCCCATATTATTATTATTTTTTTCCCCATATTATTTTGAAGCAAACCCTAGGCATCTTAAAGATAAAGCCATTGTCACACCTAAAGCCATTAGTAATAACTCTTTACCAAGAATTTACTGCTTTAGAAGAGAGATGCAGAAAGAAAAATTTAAGTATGTCTACATTTAAAAATGGAAATACTTAAAAATAGATTTCCAACTCAGGAATTGGAGTGAGAGAGAGAGAGTGAGTGTGTGTGTGTGTGTGTGTGTGTGTGTGTTTTAAAGAAATGTCTCCCTTTTTAGGGATTTTTCGGTCCTATGTTTTCCTCTTCTCCCCCCTAGAAAAAAGTCATAACAAAGTTTTGAGGGTGTAGAGACTGGGGTTGTTTTCATTTGGTCCATTTACATGAGGATAAGTATCTTTAGAATATAGAGTTAGGTTAGAAGGAATTTGCCACTTCTCATTGGATTCACTTTATTGCAGCTTTAGGGAAATTGTTTTTGTCATTTACATTCAAAATTGAACTCCTAAGTTTTAACTTTCTGTATTATGATTTCTGACTAGGATTATAGATCCACTGGATACTCCCAGATTCATAGTCTGTTTTTTGTTTTGTTTTCTGAAAAGACTACAATTTTTCTTTTCCTGGTACATAGAATTTTTTTCTTATTAGTACTGAAATACCTGTAACATCAAAGTCAGTGGTAACTTTATGATAAATGTGGGCTTTAAGATTGTCTAAGGGTTAAAATGAGGTTAAGTAAGTGCATGTGGATTTTTTGGGGGGTGTGGGTGTTGGGTAGGGTTGACAAGACTGTGTGGCATCATACTCCATGCATTTACAAAGGAGAGCAACGAGAAATGGAAAAACAGAGGGCAACTATTTTATTAAGTGCCTGTTATATACAATTCATTGTGATAATCCATTTACATAAATTCCTGCTTAATCCTTACGACAGTGCTGGAAGGGTTGTATGTATTACTATCTTCATTCCTAGCCAAGGCTCAGAAATGTGAAGTGTTTTGCAAAAGATATAGATTGTTATCCTTACTTTATAAGTGAGGCAACTAAGGCTTGCAAAAGTGTAGTAATTTGCAGAAAGTCTTACAACTAGTTACTGTTAGAATTTGAGTCTAGGGCAGTCTTAATTTGAAAGTTCATGCTTCTTTCTACTATGGGCAGTTGTATACCAGGGAGAGAATGCACAGACGTTTTTACTCTTTTTCTGTCTTAAGCATCGTAATGTTAAGAGCTGCTTTGGCCAATTAGTTAATTAGAATATTGTTGTAATATAGCCATGTTTGTGGGTTTGGTTAGTAATTCATTTAGGCTTTACAAAAAAGTAGAACTTGAGTTATTTTTTTTATCTGCATGGCTAAATTGGGTTTGTGGAATAAGCATCCCAGAAGCACATGGTCAAAGCAATGGGTCATTGACTTGTTTTCAGAACTTCACTTATTCAGGTACAAATGTCAGCAGTTTTGCCATTTGCCAGTTTTAGATTAAAAACTTTTGTTTAGTGTTGCACCTGGAACTATTCCTTAGCCACTGGTGGTTTGCGTATCACTCATTGGAAAACTCAGATTTGGAAGATTTAACCCTAAGGGTTTTATCTTTTTTCAAGATAAAATAAGCTGATAGAGAAAGATTGAGCTAAGGAAGGTGCAGGCATTCATACTAAGCAAGAGCAAGACCAGAGCAGAAAGCATATGAGACCAGGCCCAAAGTGACTTCTTTATCTAAGCGATACGATTCATATCAATTTATGTATACCTTTTATACCTTTTTTAGCTACAGTAATTGTCTAAGATGTCTAGTAGATTTTTGCCATTTATTTGCCTTTTGAAAAGAGCTTTCAATTGTGAAATAAAACACAAAGTGCATCAAACATAAATGTACTGCTTAGTTATTATAAAGTAAACATTGTGAAACTGATTTGGTCAGGACCCAGAACATTGTCAGCACTGGAGAAGCTCCTCCACTGCATGCCCATTTGCATTACAGCTCCATCCCTTTATCTTAAATGAACAGTTATCCTGATTTTCTTGGTTATAATTTTCTTGTTTTTAAAAATATTTCTGCCTCTTTAGTCTTTATCCCTAAATGTTATAGCTCGGCTTTGTCTATTTTATAGAGGTTCACATGGACAGAATCACACTATTTTTTTTGTGTCTTGCTTCTTTCAGTCGATAGTGCATTTGTGAAATTCCTCCAGGTCGTGTGGACCTATAGTTCTTTTTTTTTTTAAATTAATTTATTTATTTTTGGCTGCGTTGGGTTTCATTGCTGCACACGGTCTTTCTCTAGTTGCGGTGAGCGGGGGCTACTGTTCATTGAGATGCGCAGGCTTCTCATTGCAGTGGCTTCTCCTGTTGCGGAGCACGGGCTCTAGGCACGCGGGCTTCAGTAATTGTGGCACGCGGGCTCTAGAGTGCAAGCTCAGTAGTTGTGGCGCACGGGCTTAGCTGCTCTGCGGCATGTGGGACCTTCCCTGGACCAGGGATTGAACCCATGTCCCCTGCATTGGCAGGTGGATTCTTAACCACTGCGCCACCAGGGAAGCCCTGTAGTTCATTTATTCAGTATTCAATTGTGTGATTATGCCACAATTTATCCATTCTACTGTTGATGTACATTAGATTATTTTCAGTTTGGGGCCATTACAAATAACAAATAACGCTTCTAAGAACACTCCTGTATATATTTTTAATGCACACGTGTTACCATTTCTGTTGTGTCTATATCTAGGAGTGAAATCTCCTGGTCCTAATGCATGTCATCAGAAAATGCCAAGTTGTTTTCCAGAGTGGTTTTACCATACTTTATTTCTGCCAGCAGTATATGGGAATTCCCTTTCCTTTATTTTTCTCCCCAGCTCTTACTGCAGTCTTCTAAAGTTTTAGCCATTTTTGAGGGTTTTAATTTGTATTTTCACTGGGTACTAATGCTGTTAAGCACCTCAGTTTTGGCTCTTTTTACAAGCTATTTTGTGAAGTGATTGTTCTTGTCACTTGTCCGTTTTTCTATTGAATTGTCTCTGTTTTGATTCATAGGGCTTCTTTATATATTCTGAATATTGAGTCCTTTGTCAGTTTAAATAGATCCCTAGTATCTTCCATTTTGTAGTTGCCTAAGGTGCCATTTAAAATGGTGTCTTTTGGTGCCAAGAAGTTCTTATATAGTTACATTTATCAGTCTTTTCCTCTATGCTTAGTGCTTTTTGTGTCCTGTTTAGAAAAACCTTTCCTTGCTTGGAGGTTATGAAGTTATTTTTCTAAATCATCTAGAAGCTTTATTTACTTTTCTTATTTAGGCATATACTTTATCTGGAAATGATTTTTGTGTGTGTATTAGGTCAAGTTTTAATGTTTTTTTTTCTTAAATGAAATAAACTGGCTTTTATGAAATTTGGAGTTTTACCAGTGAATACTTATTCTATCTTGTTCTATTCTTTTTTTTTTAAAATTTATTTATTTTTATTTATTTATTTTTGGCTGTGTTGGTTCTTCGTTTCTGTGCGAGGGCTTTCTCCAGTTGTGGCGAGCGGGGGCCACTCTTCATCGCGGTGCACGGGCCTCACTGTCGCGGCCTCTCGTTGCGGAGCACAGCTCCAGACGCGCAGGCTCAGTAGTTGTGGCGCATGGGCTTAGTTGCTCCGCGGCATATGGGATCTTCCCGGACCAGGGCTCAAACCTGTGTTCCCTGCATTGGCAGGCAGACTCTCAACCACTGCGCCACTAGGGAAGCCCTTTAATGTTTTTTAATATGGATATTCAGTTGTCCTGTCACCACTTAGGAACAATCAAACAAAAAAATCTGAAATCTTTCCTATTGCTCTGCAGTGTCATCTTTTTATAATTCATGTTCATATAGGCATGCTTTGTCTCTGGGCCTCCATCCTGAGTCTGTTTGTCTATCTTTGCCCTAATATCATTGCCTTATTTATTGAGTTTAATGTTGATTCAGAATATTCTACAAAGCAAGTCTTCCCATTCCCAAGACTTCTTAGTCTATTTCTTTGCATTTCATGTGTATTTTAGAACTATCCTGTCAGTTTCTCCCTCCCCTCCCCGCAACAACAACAACAAAAATAAAACCCCCAGCCAAACCATAAAACCTGTTGGAATTTTGATTGGGATTGCATTGTTGCTTTAGATCAGTTTTGGGGTGGGGAGAAATGACATCCTTTATAGCTTTCTGGATAGAAGTTATGTATCTTTTGTTAGATTTATTATTAGGTATTTAAATTTTTTAATGCTATTATAAGTATTTAATTTTGCTTTTTTTTTAGGTGGACTCACAGAAATTGGGATACTTTAATCAGGAGGTTTTTTTTTTTTTTTTTTTACATCTTTATTGGAGCATAATTGCTTTACAATGGTGTGTTAGTTTCTGATTTACAACAAAGTGAATCAGTTATACATATACATATCTTCCCATATTTCTTCCCTCTTGCGTCTCCCTCCCTCCCACCCTCCCTATCCCACCCCTCTAGGTGGTCACAAAGCACGGAGCTGATCTCCCTGTGCTATGCAGCTGCTTCCCACTAGCTATCTATTTTACGTTTGGTAGTGTATATATGTCCATGCCACTCTCTCACTTCGTCCCAGCTTACCCTTCCCTCTCCCCGTGTCCTCAAGTCCATTCTCTCCATCTGCATCTGTATTCCTGTCCTGCTCCTAGGTTCTTCAGAACCATTTTTTTAAATATGTGTTAGCATATGGTATTTGTTTTTCTCTTTCTGACTTACTTCACTCTGTATGACAGACTCTAGGCCCATCCACCTCATTACAAATACCTCCATTTCATTTCTTTTTATGGCTGAGTAATATTCCATTGTATATATGTGCCACATCTTCTTTATCCATTCATCTGTCGATGGACATTTAGGTTGCTTCCATGTCCTGGCTATTGTAAATAGAGCTGCAATGAACATTTTGGTACATGACTCTTTTTGACCTATGGTTTTCTCAGGGTATATGCCCAGTATTGGGATTGCTGGGTCGTATGGTAGTTCTATTTGTAGTTTTTTAAGGAACCTCCATACTGTTCTCCATAGTGGCTGTATCAATTTACATTCCCACCAACAGTGCAAGAGTGTTCCCTTTCCTCCACACCCTCTCCAGCATTTATTGTTTCTAGATTTTTTGATGATGGCCATTCTGACTGGTGTGAGATGATATCTCATTGTAGTTTTGATTTGCATTTCTCTACTGATTAATGATGTTGAGCATTCTTTCATGTGTTTGTTGGCAATCTGTATATCTTCTTTGGAGAAATGTCTATTTAGGTCTTCTGCCCATTTTTGGATTGGGTTGTTTGTCTTTTTGATATTGAGCTGCATGAGCTGCTTGTAAATCTTGGAGATTAATCCTTTGTCAGTTGCTTCATTTGCAAATATTTTCTCCCATTCTGAGGGTTGTCTTTTCTTCTTGTTTATGGTTTCCTTTGCTGTGCAAAAGCTTTTAAGTTTCATTAGGTCCCATTTGTTTATTTTTGTTTTTACTTCCATTTCTCTAGGAAGTGGGTCAAAATGGTTCTTGCTGTGATTTATGTCACAGAGTGTTCTGCCTATGTTTTACTCTAAGAGTTTGATAGTGTCTGGCCTTATATTTAGGTCTTTAATCCATTTTGAGTTTATTTTAGTGTATGGTGTTAGGGAGTGTTCTAATTTCATACTTTTACATGTACCTGTCCAGTTTTCCCAGCACCACTTACTGAAGAGGCGGTCTTCTCTCCACTGTATATTCTTGCCTGCTTTATCAAAGATAAGGTGACCATATGTGTGTGGGTTTACCTCTGGGCTTTCTATCCTGTTCCACTGATCTATATTTCTGTTTTTGTGCCAGTACCATACTGTCCTGATTACTGTAGCTTTGTAGTATAGTCTGAAGTTAGGGAGCCTGATTCCTCTAGCTCCGTTTTTCTTTCTCAAGATTGCTTTGGCTATTCAGGGTCTTTTGTGTTTCCATACAAATTGTGAAGTTTTCTGTTCTAGTTCTGTGAAAAATGCCAGTGGTAGTTTGATAGGGATTGCATTGAATCTGTAGATTGCTTTGGGTAGTAGAGTCATTTTCACAATGTTGATTCTTCCAATCCAAGAACATGGTGTATGTCTCCATCTATTTGTGTCATCTTTAATTTCTTTCATCAGTGTCTTATAATTTTCTGCATACAGATCTTTTGTCTCCTTAGGTAGGTTTATTCCTAGATATTTTATTCTTTTTGTTGCAGTGGTAAATGGGAGTGTCTTCTTAATTCCACTTTCAGATTTTTCATCATTAGTGTATAGGAATGCTAGAGATTTCTGTGCATTAATTTTGTATCTTGCTACTTTACCAGATTCATTGATTAGCTCTAGTAGTTTTCTGGTAGCGTCTTTAGGATTCTCTATGTATAGTATCATGTCATCTGCAAACAGTGACAGCTTTACTTCTTTTCCGATTTGGATTCCTTTTATTTCTTTTTCTTCTCTGACTGCTGTGGCTAAAACTTCTAAAACTATGTTGAACAATAGTGGTGGGAGTGGGCAACCTTGTATTGTTCCTGATCTTAGAGGAAATGGTTTCAGTTTTTCACCATCAAGGATGATGTTGGCTGTGGGTTTGTCATATATGGCCTTTATTATGTTGAGGAAAGTTCCGTCTATGCCTCCTTTCTGGAGGGTTTTAATCATAAGTGGATGTTGAATTTTGTCAAAAGCTCTCTCTGCATCTATTGAGATGATCATATGGTTTTTCTCCTTCAATTTGTTAATATGGTGTTATCACATTGATTGATTTGCATATACTGAAGAATCCTTGCATTCCTGGGATAAATCCCACTTGATCATGGTGTATGATCCTTTCAATGTGCTGTTGGATTCTGTTTGGTAGTATTTTGTTGAGGATTTTTGCATCTATGTTTATCAGTGATATTGGCCTGTGGTTTTCTTTCTTTGTGACATCTTTGTCTGGTTTTGGTATCTGGGTGATGGTGGCCTCGTAGAATGAGTTTGGGAGTGTTCCTCCCTCTGCTATATTTTGGAAGAGTTTGAGAAGGATAGGTGTTAGCTCTTCTCTAAATGTTTGATAGAATTTGCCTGTGAAGCCATCTGGTCCTGGGCTTTTGTTTGTTGGAGGATTTTTAATCACAGTTTCAATTTCAGTGCTTGTGATTAGTCTGTTCATATTTTCTATTTCTTCCTGGTTCAGTCTCGGAAGGTTGTGCATTTCTAAGAATTTGTCCATTTCTTCCAGGTTGTCCATCTTATTGGTGTAGAGTTGCTTGTAGTAATCTCTCATGATCCTTTTTATTTCTGCAGTGTCAGTTGTTACTTCTCCATTTTCATTTCTAATTCTATTGATATGAGTCTTCTCTCTTTTTTCTTGATGAGTCTGGCTAATGGTTTATCAATTTTGTTTATCTTCTCAAAGAACTAGCTTTTAGTTTTATTGATCTTTGCTGTCGTTTCCTCCTTTTCTTTTTCATTTATTTCTGATCTGATCTTTATGATTTTTTTCCTTTTGCTAACTTTGGGGTTTTTTTTGTTTTTCTTTCTTTAATTGCTTTAGGTGTAAGGTTAGGTTGTTTATTTGAGATGTTTTTTGTTTCTTAAGGTAGGATTGTATTGCTATAAACTTCCCTCTTTGAACTGCTTTTGCTGCACCCCATAGATTTTGGGTTGTAAGCAGGAGTTTTATAGTAAATATTTTTTTTTTAAGTGCACCTTTTTAAAAAAAATTATTTTTTTGGTTTTGGCTGCATTGTGTCTTCGTTGCTGCATGCGGGCTTTCTGTAGTTGCGATGCGCAGGGGCTGCTTCATTGCGGTGCATGAGCTTCTCATTGTGGTGGCTTCTCTTGTTGTGGAGCACGGGCTCTAGGCACCAGGGCTTTAGTAGTTGTGGCTCATGGGCTTAGTTGCTGCGTGGCATGTGGGATCTTCCTGGGCCAGGGATCGAACCTGTGTCCCTGCATTGGCAGGTGGATTTTGAACCACTGTGCCACCAGGGAAGTCCCTAGTACAATTTTTTGTGAATAGAATTTCATTCTAGTTTTAAGTCAAAATTTCCAAAGCATCTCTAGCATTTTTAAAGCCTGAGAGAGTTCCAGATGCTACCCAAAATAATTGCTTCTGATAATGACATTTTCCTTTTGTTTTCAAAGAAGCTGGACAAAGTGATTATTGTGTGTTGTGATAAAAATATACTTCACATGATCATTTCACTTAACTCAGTTTGGTTGAGTGGATTGTATTTCTTTTTGTATTTGGCTTTTAGTTGGATTTACAGTTTTAAGCTACTCGTAAAAATAGTTGCTTAAATGGTTTATTTACTTTTTTAAAAATACATTTATTTGTTTATTTATTTATGGCTGCATTGGGTCTTTGTTGCTGTGCTTGGGATTTGTCTAGTTGCGGCGTGCAGGGGCTACTCTTCATTGTGGTGCACGGGCTTCTCATTGCGGTGGCTTCTTTTGTGGAGCACAGGCTCTAGGCACGAGGGTTTCAGTAGTTGTGGCTCTCGGGCTCTAGAGCGCAGGCTCAGTAGTTGTGGCGTGTGGGCTTAGTTGCTTTGCGGCACGTGGGATCTTCCCTGACCAGGGCTCAAACCCGTGTCCCCTGCGTTGGCAGGCGGTTCTTAAGCACTGCACCACCAGGGAAGCCCTTTACCATTTTTCAGTTTTAGATTTTTCTTCTTGGCAAACTTTACTTTGCATTAAATAGTTTCTTCTGGTCTCTGGTTGTAATGGGGTAGGGGCTGTGACCTAAGTAAACATTAACGTGAAGTCATTATGCAAATTACAACCTTGTTGCAATGAATATGAAATATAAAAAGACTTTTAAAAATTCTAGGACTATGGAAAGGAAACAAAATACAGTGTAGGTTTAATCCTGCATTGTGGTGTGTATGTGTGAGAGAGAGAAAAAATTAGACAGGAACCCTGGAATTGGAGCACTGGAATAGAGTGTACGAGAGAAAAGTATCAGAGAATAAAGGTGTAAAATAAAATATCTTGCAGAAGAGAATGGTAAAATAATATTTTAACAGCTTATACGTTTTTGGAAAACCATTATGAATTCAGACTTCAGTACTGTGGGAAAACTGATCTTCAGAAATAAACATTTTAATAAAAACTTATACATTGGAATTTTGGGTGGGTGCACTTTCCTAAACCCAGCATATTTCTAGGGGTAAATAGGCCAAAAAATGTTGTATTACATTTTATGAAAAAATTCTGTGATACTGTGATACTTACATGGAGTTCTCAAACTCTTCCTTAATTAGGGCAAAGTTCATTTAAGCTGGCAGAAATAACCATAGATTGTTTATGTAAGTCATACTGTAATCTGACTTTCTCAGATCATAAATTCTCCATCAGGGTTGGTTATAAAGTAGGTAATTGTAAACATTCACATACCTAAAATAATTGTAAGAATTTATCACACATTTAAAAGATTATGTGACTCTTTACTACATATTATTTTTTGGGGGGGTTGGAGGGTTGAACTAGGCACCTAACAATGGTACAAGCACCAATATAGTAAGCAGTGAAACTGTTTATTTCAAATTAGTGTTTCATAGTTCATACTGGTTTCCCATTATCCTTTACTTTTTTTAAAAATTGAGAAATTCATATACAATTAACTTTTTTTTTAAACTAATTTATTTATAGATATATATATATATATATATTTTGGCTGTGTTGGGTGTTCGTTTCTGTGCGAGGGCTTTCTCTAGTTGCGGCAAGCGGGAGCCACTGTTCATCGCGGTGCGCGGGCCTCTCACTATCGCGGCCTCTCTTGTTGCGGAGCACAGGCTCCAGACGCGCAGGCTCAGTAGTTGTGGCTCACGGGCCTAGTTGCTCCGCAGCATGTGGGATCTTCCCAGACCAGGGCTCGAACCCGTGTCCCCTGCATTAGCAGGCAGATTCTCAACCACTGCGCCACCAGGGAAGCCCCACAATTAACTATTTTAAAGTGTGCAATCCAGTGACATTTAGTGCAGTCATACTGTTGTACAGCCACAACTCTCTAGTTTCAAAACAGTTTCATAGCACCAGAACACTCCCCATATCCATTAAGTAATCACTCCCCACTCCCCCCGACACCTGTTAAAAATCAATCCCCCCGCAAGCCCTTATCTGCTTTCTTTCCCTATGAATTTGTTTATTCATGGTATTTCATATAAATGGAATCATTTAATATATGTTTGGCTTTCACTTAGCATAATGTTTCAAAGTTCATTCAAGTTGTAGCTTGTATCAGTACTTATTCCTTTTTATGGTTGAATGATAATTTTATTTTATGTGTGCCATTTTATATAAGGGACTTCATCTGTGGATTTTGGTATCCGTGGTGGGGTCCTGGAACCAATTCCCTGAGGATACCAAGGGACAGCTGTACCGCAATTTGTTTGTTCATCTGATGCGCATTTTGGCTGATTTGTCAATAATGCTGCTATAAATATTTGTGTACAAATTTCTGCGTGAACGTATGTTTTCATTTCTCTTGGGTGTATACCTAGGAGTGAAGTTGCTGGATCATGTGGTTAATTCTGTGTTTAGCCTTCTGAGGAATTGCCAAACTGTTCTTGATGGTGGCTGCACCGTTTTACATTTTCACCAGCAAGGTAGACTTCCTGTTAGTCCACATCCTTGTCAACACTTGTTATTTTTATTCTTATTGTTTTGATTAAAAAAATCAGTATCGATTACTGTAGCTTTGTAGAAGTTTTGAAATTGAGGTGTGGGAGCCCTCCTACTTGTTTTTCCTTTTCAATATTGTTTGACTGTTTGGGGCCCCTGCAATTCCATATGAATCTGAGGACTGGCTTTTCCATTTCCATATCCTACTAGGTGGGAAGTAGTATCTCATTGTAGCTTTGGCTTGAATTTTCTTAATGACCAGTGAAGTTTTTTGTTTGTTTGTTTTGTTTTCCCAATATGTTTGTTGGCCAGTTGTGTATTATCTTTGGAAAAATGTCTTTTCAAGTCCATTGTTGATTTTAAAAAATTAGGTTATCTTTTTGTTGTTATAAGAATTTTTTATATATTGTGAATACTAGACCTTTATCAGATGTATGATTTGCACATATTTTCTTTCAGTCTGTGAACTTTTAACTCACTTGATAGTGTCCAGAGTTTTTAAGTTTGATGAGGTACAATTTATTTTTTCCTTGAAGTACTTGTGCTTTTGGTGTTACCTCTAAGAAACCATTGCCAACTGCAAGGTCATAGGTTACTTCTAAGTTTTCTCTGAGAGTTTTATAGTTTTAGCCTTTATATTTAGGTCTTTGACCCATTTTTAGTTAACTTTTGTATGGTGTTAGTTAAGAGTGCAACTTCATTCTGTTCCATGTGGCTATCAAATTATCCCAACATCTTTTGAAGAGACTGTTTCTCCTTTATTGAATTGTTTTGCATCCTTGTCAAAAATCATTTGACCATAGAAGAGGTATGTTTATTTATAGATTCTCATTTTTTTCTCTTGGTTTATATATCTGTCCTTGTACCAGTACCACACTGCTTTGATTACAGTAGCTTTGTGGGAAGTTTTGAAATTAGGAGGTGTGAGCCATACAACTTTGTTTTTCGTTTTCAGTATTGTTCTGACTATTCAGGGCCCCTTGCAATTTCATATTAATTTGGGGGTTGACTTTTCCATTTCTGCAAAAAAGGCTGTGGGAATTTTGAAAGGGATTGCACTGAGTCTGTAGATCACTTTGGGCAGTAGTGCCACTTTAGCAATTTTAAACAGTGTTTCAGTCTGTGAATATGGGATGCCTTTCCATTTAATTAGGTTTTCTTAATTTCTTTCAGCAGTGTTTTGTAGTTTTTAGTTTACAGGTCTTTAACCCCCTTGGTTAAATTTACTTTGGGATGTTTTATTTTTTGGATGTTATTGTAAATGGAATTGTTTCTTAATTTGCTTTTTGGATTGTTCTTTGTGAGTAGAAACACAGTTGATTTTTTTATGTTGATCTTGCACCCTGCCCTTGGCTCAGTTTGTTTATTAGCTTAGTAATTTTTTTGTGGATTCTTTGGTATAGTTTATCTATCTATCTATATCTGTCTGATCATGTTATGTACAACTAGAGGTGGTTATACTTCTTCCTTTCCAATATGGATGCCTTTTAATTCTTTTTCTTGCCTAATTGCTCTAGTTAAGACTTTCAGTACAATGTTGAATAGCAGTGGGCTTCCTTGTCTTGTTTCTGATCTTAAGGGGAAAGCTTTGATGTTAACTGTGGGTTTTTCATAAATTTCTTTTATCACGTTAGGGAAGCTCCCTTCTATTCCTAGTTTTCTGAGTGTTGTTTTTAGCATGAAAGGGTGTTGAACTTTGTCAAATGCTTTTTGTGTGTGTCTGTTGAAATGATTGTGTTTTTTCCCTCCTAAGTTCTATTAATATGATTCATTACATTGATGAAATTGTGTGAGCCACCCTTGTGCATTCCTGGGATAATTCTCACGTGGTCATGGTGTACAGTCCTTTTAATGTGCTGTTGTATTGGGTTTGCTGATATTTTGTGAGGGTTTTTGCATGTATATTCGTAAAGAATATTGGTGTGTAGTTTTTTTTCCTTGTGGTATCTTTGTCTAGCTTTGGTGTTAGGGTAATATTGCGCTCATAGAATGTGTTAGGAAGTATTACAAGTAAATCTTGTAATTTTTGGAAGAGTTTGATAGTATTGGTGTTAATTCTTAAGAAATGTTTGGTAGAATTCACCAGTGAAGCTATCTGGATTAGGCTTTTCTTTGTCTGGAGGTTTTTGGTGATTGATTCTCTTGTTATAAATATATTGATTTTCTTCTTGAGTTAGTTTGGGTTTGTTTCATTTACATTATCTGATTTGTTGGCATCCAGTTGTTCATAGTGTTCTCTTATAGTCCTTTTATTTTCTGTGAGATCGGTAGTACTGTCATTTTAATTTCTGATTTTAGTTATTTGCATTTTGTCTTTTGTTCTTAATCTAGGTAAAGATCTGTCAGGTTTGTTGATTTTAATTGTTTTTCTGTTCTCTGTTTCATTTATCTCTGTTCTAGTCTTTATTATTTCTTTTCTGCTGGCTTTGGGTTTTGTTTTGCTCTTCTTTTTCTAGTTCCTTAATGTATAAAGTTAGGTTACTGATTTGAAATATTGCTTTTCAATGTAGGTGTTACTAGGTGCTATAAATTACCTTCTGAACACTGCTTTTGCTGTATACCAAGGTTTTGGTAACTTGTATTTTCATTTTCATTAGTCAAGTTATTTTCTAATTTTCCTTGTGATCTATTCTTTGACTTGTTTCTTGTTTAAGGGTGGGTTTATATTGCTATTTTCCAGTTTTCCTTCTGTTATGGATTTGTAGTTTCATTCCATTGTGGTCCAAGAAAATATGTTGTAGATTTCAGTCTCTTTAAATTTACTGAGGATTGTTTTGGTACCTCACGTGTGGCCTATCCCAGAGAATATTCCATGTGTATTTGAGAAGAGTGTATGTTTTTCTGTTAGGTGGAGTGTTCTGTATATGTCTGTTACATTTAGTTGATTTATAGTGTTACTCAGGTCCTCTATTTTCTTATTGATCTTCTGTCTAGATGTTCCAGCCGTTGTTGAAAGTAGGATTTTTAGAGTCTCCAACTATTATTATTCAACTGCCTGTTTTTCCTTTCAGTTCTCAGTGTTTGCATATTATTTTGGGGCTTTTTGCTTGCTTATAATCATTTTCAATTTTTTGACCGAAAATCAGTAACTGAACCTGGATAAATGAAGTGAATTATAACTGAATTTGTAGTTGAATTTATAAGTTATACCTGCTAACTTAATTTAGTAATTTAATTTAATTTAATGTTGGCCACTATTGGTTGTAAATAATTTTAACAATTAGTGATTTTCATTTAAAAAGATGTAAAAGAGTAGTTAAATTAGGTTTGAATCACTAATTAAAATCTAATTAACTTGTATAGTGAAACTGGGGGCAAAGAAATAGCTCTTCATATTTTACGATGTTAATTAGCAGACTTCATTTGAAGTTTCAGTGGTAGAAAGAATGGATTTGTTAAATGATTCTCACCAAAGTAATAGCTACCTTTTACTGAGTGATTCCTATATTCCTAGGACACTGAAAGATGCCATTATATGATCTATTTTAATCCTCAGAGCATCCCCATAAGATAGGTATTTTCTTTATCTTTTCATTTGGGAAAATTGATGCTCAGAGAGGCTAGGTGTATTTACACAGTGGGGTGGCTAGTACCAGTTATTAAGTGGCAGAGGTAGGAAGCAAGTTCAGGTCCTTCTGGGTCTGTTTCACTAAGCTGCTTTTGATTATGGGATACAGTGACTTCTAGGACTTCTCTGAAAAAGTAGAAAGAACACTACTTATTCTGGAGAGGTAATTTTCCTATAATGAGGTATTGGGTACTGATGTTTTCATTGAAGAAGAGGTTCTTTTTTAATAAGATTTTTTATAATTGTATACACATGTAGATATTTGAGGATAGAATAGTGGTGGGGGTGTGTAAGCTAGGGGTTAAGTTTTAATCAGGAACCAAAATATTCAAGGATAAAAGGCAGTTTTTTTTTAAAGTCCATTTTAATATATTGCAGGCAAATTGGATATTTTAAAAATAAAGTGTATTTAAAGTTTTTTGAAGATTCAGTAATTCAAGATCGGGATTGTTAAATCTACTTAAAATAGTTGAGAAAGCACATAAAATGTCCTTTTAAATTGTTCTTGAGAGACCTTGTGTTAAATTTCTTTCTAGCAATCCCATTATAAGTAACAGAATCATTGAATCATATATCCTGTAACTGGAAGGGACTTTTGAAATAATCTACTTGTGTATGTCCATCTAGTAGATGAGAAAACTGAGTTGGAAAGTTTCTAAGGTTAGAAACCCAGTTTAGTGATCCTTTTTCTTTAAGTCCCCTTGGTGCTTAGTTGCTCAGGATTAGGAATGGAGACTAGCATGAGCATCCAGAAATAATTTTCTGCAATTACCAGTTCTAGGCAAAGCTTTCTAGACAGGGAGGAAGAAATAATTTGGGAGGTATGGCAAAAAGGAGAGAAGCTGGAAGGACATTGTCGTATTTTAGGAGTGTAGAAGAACATAGCACATCAAAGAAAGGGAAGAATAAACTGTTCCTTTTCAACAAGTGGGCAATTTTGAATATTCTAAAGTAAATTTATAGGCATTAGCGGGCAAGAGGAAGAATTGGGGGCATATAACTTGGTAACAAGCTTAGAATTTTGAAGGTGGTGATATGTAGACATGATGTGGTTACTTGGTAGGGCCCTCCTTATTTCTTCGGATTAAATAAATCTATTGATTAATCTGTTAATTAACTCTTAACTTCTTGTTCCTCTGAAAGTATTTTTCTTTTATTAGAGAAACATGGATGTGAAGACTTAAAGGTTATGAATCACAACCTGTAGTATTTATTTTTTATATTTTAATTCATTGGTTGTCAGTATAGTGATCGGGGTTATATAGCATCAGAAGTGTCTAGGGAGGTTTTTTGGAAAGCATATATCTATTTATGACTCCCCCTGATAAATCAGAATGTGTAAATGTAGGGTCAGAGTAGAGAGGAAGATACTATTTATATTTTGGAAAAAACTACCCAAGTGATTATTCTGCATCATCCTCCTACCTCCTCTCTCAAAAGAGGGTTTGAAAAGTCAAACTAGGGCTTCCCTGGTGACGCAGTGGTTAAGAATCTGCCTGCCAATGCAGGGGACACAGGTTTGTGCCCTGGTCCGGGAAGATCCCACATGCCGTGGAGCAACTAAGCCGGTGCGCCACAACTACTGAGCCTGTGCTCTAGAGCCCGCGAGCCACAACTACTGAGCCCATGCACTATAACTACTGAAGCCTGTGCACATAGAGCCCGTGCTCGGCAACAAGAGAAGCCACCGCAATGAGAAGCCAGCTCACCGCAACGAAGAGTAGCCCCCACTCGCCGCAACTAGAGAAAGCTCGCGCGCAGCAACAAAGACCCAATGCAACCAAAAATAAATTAAAAAAAAAAAAAGTCAAACTAAAATCTTGTGTCAAAGACAGGAATTTGGAGGAGTCTGAATTTGGAGTTGATCAAGAGAACCTTAAAATAAGGATGAGTTTTAAAATATGTTTATTTAACTGAGAATGTTAAACTGAATTGATGTTTTGGATAGGAGATATGACACAGAATGATGTGTCACAGAGGAGGACTTGTTCAGTTATCTTTAGAAATAAAACTAGAAGAGGTCAGAGATAGATCATAGGTAGATAAACAGAAGTGAAATTTCGGTAGCAAATGAACTACAAATGTCAGCAGAATGAGGAATGGGTTTCTTATTTAAACTTTTTTTAAATTAAAAAATCAGTATAGTAAATATGTGAGTGTTCACCATGTGACAGGCTGTATTCCAGATAAATCAGTGAACAAAGAAGGCAAAGATCCCTATCCTAATGGAAGTTACATTTCAATTTGAGGAGGAGGGCACAGTATAAACAATAGCTAAACATAAGTAAATAAAGTGGTAAGTATTCTTGTAAAAGAAAAAAGTAGAGCAAAGTAAGAGCATTGAGAGTGTTGAGACGTAGAAGGTTGCAATTTTTATTAGAATGGTAAGAATAAAGCTATTGAGAACCAAAGACCTGAAGAAGTAAATATCTGCTGTAGATATTTGATGGTAGGGAAAGTTAGCTTCGCAGATACCTGGTGGTGATGTCAGTGTAGGGAGTCGCATAATACAAACCAAGAGCTTGGGAAAGATTTTTAGACTAAAGATAAAAAATTGAGATTATTAGTTTAGATGATCTTTAAAGCTGTAAGATTACATGTTGTCATCTGCAGGGACTGGGTATAGATAGAGAAGAGCCCATTGGGTTGTTTTGCACTGGGGTATGTACTCAAATCTTAAATAGTTGGGGAGGAGAGGAGGATCCAGTGAAGTTGTTACCAGCAAAGGAGGACAGGTAGAAGAGTAAGGTATTCTGGAAGACAACAGATGTTTTTAATTTTGACTGTGCTGCTGATGGGTCAAATTGAGGACTGAGTATTGACCATTGGGTTTACCAAAAGGGGTTAATGGTGACCTTGATTAGCTGTTTTGGTGGCATAGTGGGGAAGAAGTCTTGTAGGAGTGAGTTTAAGAAAGAATGGAATGAGAGATGTTGGAAATAGCAAGTATAGACAGTTAAAATGGGTTCCAGAGAAGATTTTTAAAAGAAATTGAGGGAGACTTCCCTGGTGGTGCAGTGGTTAAGAATCCGTCTGCCAATGCAGGGGATACGGGTTCAAGCCCTGGTCCGGGAAAGTCCCAGATGCCGTGGAGCAACTAAGCCCGTGAGCCACAGCTACTGAAGCCCGCATGCCTAGAGCCCATGCTCTGCAATAAGAGAAGCCACTGCAGTGAGAAGCCTGTACACCGCAAGGAAGAGTAACCCCCACTTGCCGCAACTAGAGAAAGCCCGTGTGCAGCATCGAAGATCCAACACAGGCAAAGATTAAATAAATAAATAAATACATTTATAATAAAATTTATAGAAAAAGAAATTGAAAATGTTTTTCTATGCTGAGGTGAATGATCAATTAATGTGTGAAAAATTGATGTAGGAAAAAAATTGAGGAATTGTGGGAATATAACCTTGACAAGTTCACTGGAGGGAGGCAAAGTATGTGGGTGCAGGTGCCGATGAGTGGGTAAATGTAGGGTTTTTAGTTTGTGGAAGTTTTGTGACAGTTTGTCTTTTCAGTGAAGGGGGAAGCTGAGCAAAGATGGGAAAAGATTTGTTGTAGGATTGAAGAGAGACTTAATGTGGGTGTGTGTGAAATGGTTGTCTAGGACAGTGGGAAAGTAAAGTGCTCATTATTTAATTTTTTTTCAGAACTATATAAAGTAGAATATGAGAATTCCCATTCACTTTATTATCTGCCTCCCCTTCCTGAGAGGTAATTACTGTTAATGGTTTTCTCTGTATCCTTTTGTTACCCCTTTTTTTCTAGCTACTTAAAAATGTATGCTCACACATGTATACAATTAACAAAATGTAACTGGGCTGGATAACGTTGAATAGACCCCCGTAAATGTCCATGTCCTCACCTCTGGAACCTGTGAATGTGACTTTTGGAGAAAGGGTCTTTGCAGATATAATTAAGGATCTTGAGGTAAGGTCATCTTGGATTAAGGTGGGATTTAAATCCAATAACAAATCTCCTTAGAAAAGAAGACAAGACACAGCGAAGCAGACCATGTGAAGTCAACAGATATGGGGAGAAGGTGATCTGAAGGTGGAAGCAGAGATTTGAATCCACAAGCCAAGGAACACCTGGAGCCAACAAAAACTGGAAGAGGCAAGGAAGGATTTTTCTCTAGAGCCTTTGTGGGGAGTAGGGCCCTGCCTACACCTTGAGGACTTCTGACCTCTAGAACTGTGAAGAATTTCTGTTCTTTTAAGCAATCAAATTTGTGATAATTTGTTATGGCAGACCAAGGAAACAAATATAATTCATATTATACATCTTTTTTTATAGCTTTTAACTTTTTATTGTGAGCATCTTTCATATTACTGCGTAAGGATAGATTTTGTTCTTTTATAGCAACTGCATTGTATTTCCATAGGATGAATCTACTATGCGTAGCATGTCCATGCATGGTATAGTATGGACATTTAGCTTATTTCCTATTTCTAGTTCTTTAATAAACAAATTTGTTTTTAGATCTTTGTTGTTTAAGTATATTTCTGTCAAATTCCTACAAGATCTGCCAAATATGCCCTCCTAAAAGATTGTTTTAATTTATATTCTCATCTTCAGTTTGAGTGTTGCTAACACTGAATATGATGAATCTTTAATTTCTCTTATTTGATGGGTACAAAATAGTATATTATTGTTTTTGTTTTGCTTTCCTTTAATTGCTAGTGAAATTAAATATTTTGTCATGCTTGACCATTTGTAAAGCTGCCTAAAAATGATACTCGTTGTTTAAAAGAAAATATCAAAGTATAATAAACTTTAAGTATATTTTTAAGAGACAAATGTATAATTTTCTTTTCTTTTCAGTTGACAGTTATCTTCCTTTATTAGTTTAATCAAGTTTAAGAATAAGCCTACCCTAACATAAAATGTTAAAAAAGGAGGGGAGGGCAGGGGGGGGCTTTGTAACCTTTGAAGACAAAAGTAGAATCTTGTGAATGTAGTTTGACATGTTGAACTTGTATAAAATACAGGTAATCCTGCATAATATGAAATTGTTCAACTCACAGAAAACTGGTATTTTGTAACTATTAGAAGACCACTTTTGTTATGAATTTTAACTCTTACCACTTAAAATCATGAGTTCTAGGTATAACTTCTCACACCATTCTTCTTTAAACCCTATGCCTAGATTTCTTTTCTCTTCTTCCCTCCCCTCCCCTCTTCTTTTCTTGTTTTTTCATGTAAACCATGACATAGACCTTTCATAGTAAAAAATTTTGGTATCTTGTGAAAATCAAAGAAATCATCATAATGATCCTAATTACTGAAATTAAATATATTCAGAGCATCTTAAGTTATTTTAAATGAAGATAAATAATCAGAGAAGAAAGATTTATTGCTCCTATTGTCATAAACAGAAAATATGGCTAGTGAATTAAATTGCAACTTGATCCCCAGTCTGAAGTTAAAAAATGAATTACTTAATCAAGAAACTCCTATATAAACTACCTCTTCCAACACTGAGGATTTGATTCATCCCTTGGCTCTTCCTTTAACTAAGTCTCCTTACTTATGATAGACTGGTGTCTGTTGATTCATAGGTCTGGGAAAGATGGCCCAGATTCAGTATGCTCTGTCTTAAGTTACTGTTCTAATATATTCATTTAATTCAGAATACTCTATAAATTTTGTGAATTTTGTTCAAATTTTGAAAAAATTTTAATCTTTATTTTTCTTTACTTTTTGCATTTAGCCAGAGGAGATAGGGTGAAAAATGACAAATTGTCATAAAATTAAGAAAGGCTAAACAGTTTGGGAATGGTGCATGATGAGGCAAGTCAGCAGCATTTAGGAATGAAAGTGAATGAAAGAGTTCTTGTCTTTTTGCTGTGAACATAGTTATGAAGGACACTGAAAAACATTGAAGGCAGTGAGGAGCACCAGGCCAGTATGGTCAAGTGATGATGAGAAAATGCAGTTGACTGATTCTCTAGTTTGGAAAAATTTTTGATTATCTGGATGAGTAAGAAAAACACTCCTGTATTTCTTTTCTTTACTACAATACTGAACACTCTGACCAAATGTGTCGGTTATCTGCACATCAAGCAATTCCATGTCACCAGCTGGGTATCCTAAAATTTTAATCAATTCTGACAGTGTTTACCTGGAGGTAGCATCAGATCACACAAGTAAAGACTTAATCCCACAAGACCAGAGCACCCGAATCCTCCCCCAACCCGCCCCCCGCCGACGGACACACATACACATATCTTCAGACACCAGTAGCTAGCCCAGGTTGTTTACTTGTCCTTCTGACCAACTGGTTGTAAATGGAGGTTCCCACGACTTCCTCCTTGGATTCAATTAATTTGCTAGAGTGGCTCATGGAACTCAGGAAAACAGTTTATTTGCTAGACTATAGGTTTATTATAAAAAGGATACAACTCAGGAACAGTCAGATGGAAGAGAGGCATAGAGCCAGGTGTGGGGGAAGGAGCGTGGCACCCCCTCCTCCACGAGTTCATCAACCCAGAAGCTCTCTGAACTTCTTCCTTTTGGGTTTTTATGGAGACTTCATTGCACAGGCATGATTGATTAAATTATTGATCATTGGTGATTAATTTAATCTTCATCCCTGCTCCTCTCCCCTCCCTGGAGGTCAGGGGATGGGGTTGAAAGGTCTGATCCTCTAACTACGTGGTTGGTTCCCTGGCAACCAGCCCCCATCCTTAGAGGCTTTCTAAAAATCATCTCATTAACATAAACTCAGGTGTGTGAAAGGGGCTTGTAACGAATAACAAAAGACATTATCGCTCTGATCCCTTAGGAAATTACACAGGTTTTAGGAACTCTGTGCCAGGAGGACCAAATATATATTTCTTATAAATTACAGTACAAAAATGGATAAACAGTCAAACACAGAATCCTTAAGTATGTGAATAAAGCAGTTATCTCAGCAGAGGCATTGTCTCCCTATAAAATTAAGTAGGCTGGTGGGACCTTAAAGGGAGATATTTTTAGTAGGATCAAAAAGATGGTTTGATCTCTCCAGTAAGACAGCTGGCTAGCAAATAGTACTAGTATCAAAGTATTTTCTAATGTGAGCAAAATAGGAAACTGTTTGATTCTTGACTATACAGCAAGTGTGGTTGAATTGTTACATACAGAAACTCAGGAATGAAGATTTTTGCTTAAGAGTCTCTGTGGGAACAGCATTCTGCCCTCATTTATTATTCTCATACCTTCTAAAATGATTTCTCATCACAGGAGATTTTTAGAAAGAGGAACTCCAGTTTTATAGGAAATTCTACATTCCTGAAGCAATGATTTCCCGTGCTTTTAAATATATAGATTAAAATAATAAGAAAACAAGAAAGTGTGTTCTCCACAAACTTGTTTACTATTTTATGATGTGAAATAGGATTCTAAGAAGAGAAAATGATACATTCAGGAAGTAAGGGATCATCTTAAGGAGAATTACTTTACACCTATTGTTTCAGGAATCAGTGGGTCTTAAGGTGGGGGTCAATCACTGGTTTTTAGCAATTAATCTAATAAAATAGCATTGAGAAGCAGAAGAATATAGGTTTACGTCTTGGCTTCTTATTTGATTTTTTGGGGTAAGTCATATACCTCCTTTAGTCACAGTTTCCTATTCTGTAAATTGATAATGATGCCTGTTAATGGGACTGAGAGAATGTATCTGAAAGTGATTTGTAAACTGTAAATATGATTTGTAAAACATATATATCTATATAGAGATATATATGTTTTGTTATATATATTCTGTTTTTAAAGATTGTAAATGGAAAGCCAGGGGAAGATGGGGGAAAAAAGGAAAAGAAATGTCAAAAGTGAAGTCTTATAGTATTAAAACTCAAATAAAATTTTATCTTAGTTTTTAAGTTTTACAGAGAGTATTTAATACTAAAATGAGTTTTTAATAGCAAAAGTAGACAGTTGGCTGACCTATAATTTACTTTTCTTCAACAAATGTTTAAAAATAATCCAAAACAAACAGAACCTATGTTAGTGCTCAAGTTTGATAAGCATCGGATTTTCTATAGTTGTAATGTGTATTTCAATAAAAAAAAAATGATTGTGGCTATCTCACTTGCACCAAATATACCTCGTTTATTTATTTAAATATTTGCTGTGTAGTCCAGTTTCTATAAATATATGCTCTAACTTCTCTATTAAACAAGATACAAATCTAGGGAATGCAGTCAGGCTGAGGAAATTTTGGTTTCTTCGTTTTCTATTCCTCTTAGTTGCACAACTCCAGATTTAAAAATGTCTGGGTTGTGTCTAACTTCAAAATGTTCAAGTAGATGAGTTTTACCAGTAATAAAAAAGTACAGTACATTGTGGTAGTAGGTTGTAGTCATTATTTGTGATTGCATGATTTTTTTTTTTTTTTAAATCAGAGATCCTTGGGCTACTGACATTAGAAATGACTGGGGTGCTTGTTAAAAATCTGACCTCTGATGCCAACCCAAGACTTACTGAATCAAAATAAACCTTGGTTACACATTAGAATTATCTGGGGAATTTAAAAAATACCGATGGCTGGACCCCACCCCAGAAAATCTGATTTAATTGATCTGGAGTTGTGGCTAGGGGTTCTTAAAACGGTGTTAGAATTACCTGTAAGGTTCTTCTGGGATTGTTGGGCCCCAAACTGAGAGTTTGTGATTCATTTGGTCATGTTTGGGGCCTGATACTTCGCAGTTCTAATAAGTTCCCAGGCAGTACTGATGTCAGTCCAGGGACCACACTTTGAGAACTGTACTCTGATTGAGGTTATGAACCACCTATTTTGGAGGATATGTAATATTAAATGAGGAAACTTAGTCCATAAGGAGTATAGGAATTATAATAGATTTCAAAGTGAAAAGTGTTGTATGGTAAGCTCTAAATTTTGATTTGTAAAGCAGAAAGGTTATTACTATATTCATTACATTTATAAGTCTAAAACCTTTAAAGTTTATTTACAATGAAAAAATCCCAAACATTATAAATAATAAGTTATCAAAAAGAATATCCTTAGAGATGTTGCAGAAAGCAAAGTTTTCTCTCTCATGTCAGGTTTATTGAGGTTTACATATAGTAGAAATTACTCTTTCATGAGTTTTGACAAATGCATCGGTTGTGAAACTATCAACAGAATCAAAATACAGAAGAGTTCTAACAGTTCTCTCATGCCCCTACGTGGTCAGCTCTTCCTCCAACCCCATATAGTTCTGTCTCTTTCAGAATGTCATATAAATGAAATCATCTAGCATGCAACCTTTCGATTCTGGTTTCTTTCACTAAGCAGAGTACATTTGAGATTCATCCATGTTGTTGCATTTATCAATACTTCATTTCTTTCTTTCCTTTTTTTTTTTTTTTTTGTAAGAGCATTTTAGGTTTACAGCAAAATTAAGCTGAAAATGTAGAGAGTTCTTGTATAGCCCTACCCTGCACACCTCCCACCATTCCCAGCCTCCCTCACTAGCAACAGAGTGGTTCAGTAGTTACAATTAGTGAACCTGCGTTGACACGTCTTTATCACTCAAAGTCCATAGTTTACATTAGGGTTCATTTTATTGTATATTTTTGAGTTTGACAAAAGTATAATGACATGTGTCAGCCATTATAGTATTATACAAAATAGTTTAACTGCCCTAAAAAAAATCTGTGCTTTGCCTGTTTATCCTTCCCATCCTCTTAACCCCTGGCAACCACTTTTTACTCCATAGCTTAGCCTTTTCCAGAATGCCATTTAGTTGAAATCATACAGTATGTAGTGTTTTCAGATTGGCTACATCACTTAAAAATATGCATTTGCTGTCATTTCCTGACTTGATAGCTCATTTCTTTTTATTGCTGAATAATATCACAGTTTATTCATTTACATGCTGAAGGACATCTTGGTTGCTTCTAAGTTTTAGCAATTATGAATAATGCTGCTATAAACATCTGTGTGTATGTTTTTATGTGAACACAGGTTTTCAGTTCATTTGGATAACTTTCAAGGAGTGCAGTTGCTGGATTGTATGGTAAGGGTATGTTAGTTTTGTAAGAAACCCCCCAGCTGTCTTCCAGGTGGCTATACCGTTTTGTATTCCTGCCAGCAATATAAGAGAGTTCTTTTTTTTTTTTTAATTTGTATTTATTTATTTATTTATGGCTGTGTTGGGTCTTCGTTTCTGTGCGAGGGCTTTCTCTAGTTGCGGCAAGTGGGGGCCACTCTTCATCACGGTGCACGGGCCTCTCACTATCGTGGCCTCTCGTTGCGGAGCACAGGCTCCAGACGTGCAGGCTCAGTAGTTGTGGCTCACGGGCCTAGTTGCTCCGCGGCATGTGGGATCTTCCCAGACCAGGGCTCGAACCCGTGTCCCCTGCATTGGCAGGCAGATTCTCAACCACTGCGCCCCCGTGTCCCCTGCATTGGCAGGCAGATTCTCAACCACTGCGCCACCAGGGAAGCCCTATAAGAGAGTTCTTGATGCTCTACATCCTCATCAGAATCTGATATTGTCAGTGTTCCAGACTTTGGCCATTTCGATAGATGTGTCTTCTTGAGTATCTTTTCATATGCTAATATGCCATCTGAATATCTTCTTTGGTGAGGTGTTCAAATCTTTTGCCCATTTTTAGATTGGATTGTTTGTCTATTTTACTGTTGAGTTTTAAGAGTCCTTTGTATATTTTAGATAACAGTCCTTTATCAGATACATTGTTTACATATTTTTTTTTCCAGTCTGTGACTTTGCTTATTCTCTTGAGAATGTCTTGCAGAGGAGAAGTTTTTAATTTATCAAAGTCCAACTTATCAATTTTTTCCTTTTATGAATTGTGCCTTTGGTGTGGTATCTAAAAAGTTCTCTCCAAACGCAAGATCATCTAAATTTTCTCCTATGTTATCTTCCAAGGGCTTTATACTTTGGCATTTTAGATATAGGCCTGTGATCTATTTTGAGTTAATTTTTGTGAAGAACATAAGATCTGTGTCTAGATTTATTTTTTATTTATTTTTAATTTTTTATTTGGCATGTGGAAGTCCATTTGTTCCAGCACCATTTGTTGAAAAGATTTACTTTTTTCTCCATTGTGTCACCCTTGCTCCTTTGTCAAAGATCAGTTGTGACTGTATTGGTGTGGGTCTATTTTTGGGCTCTCTGTAATATTTTCTTAATCTAGCTGTCTGTTCTTTTGCCAGTATCACACTATCTTGATTACTGTAGATTTAAAGCAGGTTTTAAAGTTGGGTGGTGTCAGTCACCCTGACTTTGTTCTTTTCCTTTAATACTGTGTTGGTTCTTCTGGGTCTTTTGCCTACCTGTTTAAGCTTTAATATGAGTTTGTGATATACATAGAGTAACTTGTTGGTTCTGATTGGGGTTGTGTTGAATCTATAGCTCAAGTTGGGAAGAACTGACATCTTGACAGTATTGAGTCTTCCTATCCATGAACGTGGAATAGCTCTCCATTTATTTAGTTCTTGGATTTCTTTCATCCGTTTCATCATGATTAGTTTTCCTCATATAGATCTTGTGTATAGCTTTTTAGATTTGTGCCTGAGTATTTCATTTTTTGGTGCTGATATAAATGGCATTATGTTTTTAATTTAAAATTCCACTTGTTCAGTGCTGGAATATAGGAAAGCAATTGACTTGTATATTAACCTTGTATCCTGCAACCTTGCTATAATTGCTTATTATATAGGAGTTTTTTGTCTATTCTTTCAGATTTTCTACATAGACAATCATTTCATCTGTGAATAAAGGCAGTTCTGTTTCTTCTTTCGCAATCCATATACCTTTTATTTCCTTTCCATGTTTTATTGCATTAGCCAGGGTTTCTAGAACAGTGTTAAAAAAGAGTGATGACAGGACATCTTTGCCTTGTTCCTGATCTTAGTGGGAAAGCTTCTGCTTTCTCAACATTAAGTATGAGATTAGCTGTAGGTTTTTTAAAAAAAATTGTGTTAAAGTACACATAACGTAAAATTTACCATCTTAATTTTTAAGTGCACATTTCAGTAGTGTTTGGTACTTCCATATTGTTGTACAACCAATCTCAGAATTCTTTCCATCTTGCAAAACTGAAACTCCATATTGGTTAAACAACAACCTCGTATTTCTCACTCTCCACAGACCTTGACAGCCACTGTTTTACTTTGTCTCTATGAATTTGATTACTCTAGGTATCTCATATAAGTGGAATCATATGCTATTTGTCTTTTTGTGACTAGTCTGTTTCACTTGGCATAATGTCCTCAGGGTTCATCCATGTTATAACATGTGTCAGAATTTTCTTCCTTTTTAAGGCTGAATAATATTCCATTACATGTATATATTGTGTCATTATCCATTCACCCATCAATGGACACTTGGATTGCTTCCAAGTGCTATTGTGAGTAATGCTGCTCTGAATGTGGGTATACATGTATCTCTTTGATAGCCTGCTTTTGTCTTTGGTGTATACTCAGAAGTAGAATTGCTGGATTGTTCATTTCTTCTTTA
Source organism: Balaenoptera musculus (assembly GCF_009873245.2). Classification (NCBI taxonomy): domain Eukaryota; kingdom Metazoa; phylum Chordata; class Mammalia; order Artiodactyla; family Balaenopteridae; genus Balaenoptera; species Balaenoptera musculus. The sequence continues at coordinate 17,859,277 of NC_045788.1, read as the reverse complement.
ATTTCTTTCAACAACTTTTTGTAGTTTTTAGTATATAAGGCTTTTGCTTTCTTTGTTACATTTGTTGTTAAGTATTTTATTTATTTCTCGGTTTGCCAATTTTATTTTTTATTTAAAAATTTTTTTTATTGAGGGACTTCCCTGGTGGTGCAGTGGTTAAGAATCCTCCTACCAATGCAGGGGACATGGGTTTGAGCCCTGGTCCAGGAAGATCCCACATGCCATGGAGCACGTAAGCCCATGTGCCACAACTACTGAGCCTGCGCTCTAGAGCCCGCAAGCCACAACTATTAAAGCCCGCATGCCTAGAGCCCGTGCTCTGCAACAAGAAAAGCCACCGCAGTGAGAAGCCCACATACTGCAACAAAGAATAGCCCCCACTCACCACAACTAGAGAAAGCCTGTGCGCAGCAATGAAGACCCAATGCAGCCAAAAATAAATAAATAAATAAATAAATTTTTTAAATTGAAATATGATTAATTTACAATGTTGTGTTAATTTCTGGTGTACAGCAAAGTGATTCAGTTATACATATATAAATATGTAATTCATTTTTTACATTCTCTTCCATTATAGGTTATTACAAGATAATTGAGTGTAGTTCTCTGTGCTATACAGTAGGTCCTTGTTGGTTATCTACTTTATTTATAGAAGTGTGTATATTTTAATCCCAAACTCCTAATTTATCCCTCCCCCCTTCCCCTTTGGTAACCATAAGTTTGTTTTCTATGTCTGTGAGTCTATTTCTGTTATGTAAATTAGTTCATTTATATCATTATTTTTAGATTCCACATGTAAGCGTTATCATATGACATTTGCCTTTGTCTGTCTGGCTTACTTCACTTAGTATGATAATCTCTAGGTTCATCCATGTTGCTGCAAATGGCATTATTTCATTCTTTTTTTATGGCTGAGTAATATTCCATTTTGTGTGTGTGTGTGTGTGTGTGTGTGTGTATACACACACACACACACACACCACATCTTCTTTATGCATTCATCTGTCAGTGGACACTTAGGTTGCTTCCTGTCTTGGCTGTTATAAGTAGTGCTGCAGTGGACATTGGGGTGCATGTATCTTTTCAAATTATGTTTTTCTCCAGATATATGCCCAGGAGCGGGATTGCAGGTAGCTCTGATATTAGTTTTTTAAGGATTTTTAAATTTTTGATGATATTGTAGATGGAATTGTTCATTTTCAAATTGTTCATACTCAGTATATGGAAACACAGCTTATATTTGTGTGTTTATTTTGTATCATATAAGTTTGCTAAATCTTTAAAATTAGTACTGAAAGCTTTTATTGTGTGTGGAATCTTTAGGATTTTCTACATATAATATTATGTGATCTACAGACAGTTTTACCTCTTTTCCTATTTGGATGCCATTTATTTATTTTTCTTGCCTAATTGCTGTGGTTTCTAGTACTGTGTTGAATAGAAGTGGTGAAAGTAGGCATCCTTAACTCCTTCCAGATTTTAGAGAAAAGCTTTCAGCCTTTCACTATTAAGTATGATATTAGCTGTGGGTTTTTCATATATGGCCTTTATCATATTAAGATAGTTTCCATCTATTCCTCGTTTGTTGAGTGTTTCTAATCTGAAATGGTGTTGAATTTTGTTAAGTGCTTTTTCTATATCATTTGAGATCATCATGTAATTTTTCCCCTTCATTTGTTAATGTGGTGTATTACACTGATTGATTTTTTAAAATAAATTTTTAAATTTATATTTATTTTTAGCTGTGTTGGGTCTTCGTTGCTGCGCATGGGCTTTCTCTAGTTGCAGCAAGTGGGGGCTACTCTTCGTTGCAGTGCGCGGGCCTCTTATTGCGGTGGCTTCTCTTGTTGTGGAGCATGGGCTCTAGGCATGCTGGCTGCAGTAGCTGTGGCACGTGGGCTCAGCAGTTGTGGCTTGCGGGCTCTAGAGCTCAGGCTCAGTAGTTGTGACGCATGGGCTTAGTTGCTCTGTGGCATCTTCCCGGACCAGGGCTTGAACCCATGTCCCCTTCATTGGCAGGCAGATTCTTAACCACTGTGCTACCAGGGAAGTTCCACATTGATTGATTTTAATATGTTTATCCATCCTTGCTTTCTAGGAATAAATTCCATTTGGTTAAGGTGTATAATTCTTTCAGTATGCCATTGTTTAGCTGAGTCTTGAAACATTTTAAAAGATGAAGTTATCTTTGTTTATATAGTGCCAGTGTTAGTAAATGACAGAGGCTATATTCATTTTATAGAAAGTTTGTATAACCTGGTATTTCAGTTCGTATTTATGATCTCATGCCTATATACTGCCTTGCTTGGATAATGCTTGATTTAAGGGAGTATACTGTTCCCCTAAGACTACAGGCAGATCCATAGTATAACTGAATGGCTTAATTTCACATATGAAAGCTGCTCATTTAAATCATACAATTAAATATTGGTGAGTTTGATACACTTTTCAGTTCTAGCATAAAAGAGGCATATTTTGCAAGTAGGGCATGGGTAAAGTTGTCATTTTGTAGCATTTTGAACTATAATTCCCAGATTAATATATTTTTAGTCAGAGAGTTACAACTTTAAATGATTTTATTTTCTTCTGTAGAATTCAATTGATAGTTCTTATTCATATATTTTTACCATGTATAAATTATTGTGTGTTACAACAAGCAATGCTTAGTTTTCTTTATTATATGTAAGTGTAATTCTTTAATCCTTATATTGGACAAAATTTGTATCTTGACATATCTGCTTAAAATAAAAAATACTTACTTTATAATTTTTACATGAAGACAAATGAGAACTTATCCTCCTGTGCCATTCTTTTTGGCTTAGCTCTAAACTTTCCCTTCTCACTGCATCAGAACTACTTCCATCCTAACTGTGTATATAGCACAGTATAATATATTGGTTCATGTTTATGTGTCTCTTCATATAACTTATACAGATATTTGTATTCCCAATTACATATATAGGCTTGCTGTGATGATGAGTTTAAAAAGGTGCGATCATTATATATACTTTTCTGCATCTTTCCGTTTTCACTAATAGTACCTTAGAGAAATCCCCCATCTAAGGAATGACTCTGCTGTCTGTCTGTAACTTTTATTCATTATTTTCATAACTCCAAAAGACTGCTTCATGGTGTGTTATATAAAATTTATTTAGCCATTCCCACATTTATCCAATATTGTCTTCCTAGTTTTTTGCCACTTTAAGCAGTGTTGCATCTTTGAATATATGTCCTTACTTCCAGATGCTTTTATTTGTGTGGGATAGATTTCCAGAAGTAGAATTGCTGGGTTTAAGGGGTTTTATATTTTTTATTTAAGTAGATGTTGCCAAATTGCTTTCTACCAAAATTTTCCACTAGCAGTGTGTGAGAATACTTTCTCCTACTTCACTGCCAGGAATTGGGCTATAGCTTTTTAAACATTTGCCAGCCCAATAGGTGTAATGTTTATCCCATTGTTATTTTTAATTTGAATTTCCCTGAGTACTAATGAGATTGGGCATCTTTTCTTACATGTGAGGACATGTAATTTTCCTCTTTTGTGAATTGTTGTTTTGATATCCTTTGCCCGAATTCTATATGGGTTGTTTGTCTTTTACAGATTGTAAGAGCTCACTGTGTGTTAAAACATTAATACGTCATTACCTCTGTTGCAGATGTTTTTATTTCTCCCCAGGTACAAAAACTTTTTTATGTGAACCCCTTTATACTTTTTAGTTTTGAATTGTGAATAAGATGTTTCCCAGCTTTTTTTCCTGCAAGATTTTTATTTTTATTTTTTACATTTCACATTTGTCTTGAGTTTATTTTTGTATGTCTTATAACATTAGGGCACCCAGTTTTTCTTCAATATTACCAGCACTTTAAAAAAATTTAATTAAGCCATCCACTTCCCACTGACTTGAGTGATTGCCCTTATTTTATTCAAAATTTTCATTTTTATGGCACTCTTTCTCAGTTTATTATTTTATTGATATTGTTCTATTTCTATATCAATACTTTACTGAGTTGTTTTCTGTGACAATAATGTTTTCATATTTGAAGCACGTTCCAAGTTACCCTTGTTTTTCATCTTTGGTTTGCAGCATTAGTTCTTATATATAAATGTGGTCATTTCTTTCTTAAAAATATAATAATTTAAAACCCATTTGGATTCTAATTTGAATTACATGAAATTCATTACTTAATATAGGGGACAACTGACATGCCTATGATAGTGCTTTCTAAATATATGGTTGTGCTTATGATTTTGATAGGAATGTATAGTTTCCTTAAATTTAATTTAGTGCCAAATTATTTAATTCATTCAAAAGTATTGTATAGGTCTTGCTGCTGTTGTAATGAGAACATTTTAATCTCATTTCCATTTCTTTCTCCAGCACAAAAACTATTGATTTTTGTATACTGCTTTTGTCTCCAACCATCAGGTGGTAAATGGATAAAACAAAATATGGTATACAACAAAACATTATTTAGCCATAAAAAGGAATGAAGTACTGATTCATGCTTTAGATAATATAGATTAACCTTGAAAACATTATGCTAAGTAAAAAGAGCCAAACCCAGAAGTTCACATAGTGTATGATTCCATTTATATGAAAATGTTCAGAATAGGCAAATCCAGAGAGGCAGAAAGTAGATTAATGATTGTCAGGGGCTATGGATAGGAGAAGTTACTGCTAATGGGTGTAGGGTATCTTTTGCAGATGATGAAAATGTTCTGGAATTAGATAGTGGTGATGATTATACAACCTGGTGAATAAACTAAAAACTACTGAATTGTGTATTTAAAGTATACAAGGGTGAATTTTATGATGTGTGAATTATGTCTCAGTGTTTAAAAAGAAATATGACTGTATTTATTTGTATCAGTTAGCATTGAATTTGGTATTAGGTAACAGAAAACCAGACTACCCTGGCTTGATAAAATAAGGCTTCATTTTTCTTACATAACTGGCTTGTATTGCTTCACTGGTACATTGATATCAGAACAGGTATCTCCATGATTAATTTTTGGCTTCTTTTTCATGTTTGCATATGGTTGATATGGCTCCAAGCACTGGAAGATAGAGGAAGGGGGGAAGCAACAGTGATTGTATCAGTAACTCCAAAGCAGTCTTCAGATCTCAAGGCTGGACCTTGTTAAATGGTCACTCTTGGCTGGAAGTTGGTTGGGAAAAAGGAAGTGGTGGGGAGTGAGATTTGGGTCAGAAAGTTCCTGGCACATGAGCTTTCCCATCTAGATCCTTATTTAAACTAATATCATTTAGTGTTTCACAGTTCAAAAAGATATTTGTTGTTGCTTTCGTAGTCTCAATTATATTCAAGTTGTTTTCCCAGTTCACTTAGTTTTTTTCTTTTAAAGTAGTCTACATTTTCAGGGGTTGTTTGTAGCATTTGTTTATTATGGAAAGGGGAAGAGGGAACTAATTATTCAAGACTCCATTTAGCTTTGTTTTTAACAGCTTTATTGAATTAGAATTGACATACAATAAAGTGTACATATTAAATTGTACAATTTATTAAATTTTGACCTAAGTGTACACCTATGAAAACATCAGTCACCGCAATTAAGTATTTTTTATTAATGCCCCCTTTATTGAGATGTAATTGATGTGTAACATTATATTAGTTTCAGATATACAACATAATGATTTGATATTGTATATATTGCACAGTGATCACCAAAGTAAGTCTAGTAAACATCCATCAACACAAATAGTTACATTTTTTTTTTCTTGTGGTAAGAACTTTTAAAACTTTCAGTAACTTTCAAATATATAATACAACATTATTAACTGTAGTCACCATGCTGTATATTAAATCCCCTGGGCTTACTTATTTTATAACTGGAAGTTTGTACCTTTTGGTCACCTTCATCCATTTGCCCACCCTGACCCCTTGCCTCTGACAACCACCAATCCCCTCTCTGTATTTATGAGTTTGGTGTTCTGTTTTGTTTTGTTTTTAATTTTTTAGATTCCACATTTAAGAGATAGTGTAGTACTTGTCTTTCTCTGTCTGACTTATAATGCCCCACGGTCCATCCATTTTTCACAAATGACAAGATTTTCTTCTTTTTTATAGGTGAATAATATTTAATTGCATATATATAGTTAGATACATATGTGTGTGCACATATGTACATGCACACTTACATCTATATATAATATATCATGTTTTCTTTATGTAACGTGCAACCTAGTTGCTTCCTCCCATATCTTGGCTATTCTAAATAATGCTGCAATGAACATGGGAATGCAGATCTCTTCAAGACAGTGTTTTCGTTTCCTTTGGACAGATACCCAGAAGTGGAAGTGCTGGATCATGTGGTAGTTCTATTTTTAATATTTTGAGGAACCTTCATACTGTTTTCCATAGTGGTTGCACCAATTTATATACCTACCAACACTATACAAGGGTTCCCTTTTCTCTACATTCTCACCAAGACTTATTTTTTTGATAATAGCTGTTCTAACAGATGTGAAGTGATATCTCATTTTGGTTTGATTTGCATTTCCCTGATGGTTAGTTATGTTGAGTGTCTTTTCATGTACCTATTGGCCATGTGTATGTCTTTGGAAAAATATCTATTCAAATCTTCTGGCAATTTTTAAATGGGATTTTTTTTTTTTTTGCTATTGAGTGGTATGAATTCTTTATATATTTTGGATATTAACCCCTTATCAAGTATATGGTTTACAAATATTTTCTCCCATACAGTAGGTTGCCTTTTGTTGATGGTTTCCTTTGCTGTATAGAAGGTTTTTAGTTTGATATTGTCCCACTTGTTTGTTTTTGCTTTTGTTGCCTTTGCTTGTGGTATCAAATCCAAAAAAATCATTGCCAAGACTAATGTCAAGGATCTTACCACCTTTATTTTCTTCTAGGAGTTTTACAGTTGCAGGTCTTACATTCAATTCTTTAATCATTTTGAGCTAATTTTTGTGAATGATGTAAGATGGTGGTCCAGTTTCATTCTTTTGCATGCGGCTGTCCAGTTTTCTCAACACTATTTATTGAGATTGTTCTTTCCTCACTGCATATATTTGGCTCCTTTGTCATAAATTAATTGACCGTATATTCCTCAGTTTATTTCTGGGCTGTGTATTCTGTTTCGTTGATCTGTGTGTCTGTTTTGATGCAGGTGTCATACTGTTTTGAAATTAGGGAGTGTGATGCCTCCAGCTTTGTTATACTTTCTCAAGATTGCTCTGGCTATTCATGGTGTCCTATGGTTCCATACAAATTTTAGGATTGTTCTATTTCTGTGAAAAATGCCATTGGAATTTTGATAGGGATTACACTGAATCTGTAGATTGCGTTGAGTAGTATGGACATTTTAACAGTATTAATTCTTTTAATTCATGAGCATGGTATATCTTTCCATTTATTTGTGTCATCTTCCATTTCTCTCATCAGTGTCTTGTAGTTTAAAATGTACAAGTTTTTTTCTCTGTTAAATTTATTCCTTGGTATTTTATTCTTTTTGTTGCAATTGTGAATAGGATTTTTGTTGTTGTTACTTATTTCTTAAAATCAACTTTATTGTGGATAGTGTTTATAAATGTTTGAACTTTAAGTGCATGGTTTTAGTTTTGACAAATGTGTAGGTTTTTGTAACCACCACCACCACGATCAAGATGAAAAACATTTTTAGCCCTCCAGAAAGTTTTGTCATGTTCCCTCCCAATCATTTACACCACCACTCTTATCTCAGGCATCTACAGTTCAGCTTTCTGTCAGTATATGCGACAGAATTTTTAAATAGAATATATAGAATCATAAGTGTATATAATTTTGCTTCTGGCTTCTTTTGGTGAGGCATTGTCTTTTAAAAGTCATGCATGTTGTTGCATGTATCAGTAGTTCTCTCTTTTTTATTGGTGCATAGCATTCTGTTGTATGGGTATATTCAGTACATCTGTTCACCTGTTGTTGGACACTTAGGTTGTTACCGATTTTTGGCTATTAGAAATAAACTTCTTGAAAATTTGTCTAGAAGTCTTTCTGTGGACATAAGTTTTCATTGCCATAAATATGTCAGTCTACATTGCCTAAAAATGTCATTTCTGTATATGACTATACCATTATCATGTCTAAGAAAAATAAGAGTGATATTTTACTATGCTACTTAGTTCGTGTTCAGATTTACCCAGTTGATTCCAAAAGTCTTTCATAGTGTCTTTTCCTCCCCTTGTATGTATGAGTAATGGACCACGTCAAGGCCCATGGTTGTTATGTCTTTGTTCTCATGTAATCTAGAATACCTCATGCTCTTTTCCCTCTAAGATATTGACTTCTTTACTAGACAAGGCTGCTTATTTTTAAAACATCCCAACTTTTTTTTTCTTTAATTGTTTCAGAGATGTTCTTTAACTTGGTCCTCTCTTTTCTGTATTCCTTGTGAACTGAAAACATAGAATGACTGTGTTTGCTGAAAATCTTTAGTTATAATTAGTTTATACTGTAAAATCTCTTCATCTTCTGATAATGTCGAGTATATTCTGAGACCAGGATGAATAGACCTTTCATTTCTTATTTCATTTTGGGGAGGAAAAACGATGCTAATTATAATACATTATAATTATATAATTATTAGATAATACATTTTATAGTACATTAGAACACATGTGGTAAGATCTAAAAGGAGTAGAAGGTTAAACAAAGATGAATTTAGGTCATCAGAAATGACTGCTTGATGTAGGATTTAGAAAATTGTAATGTAATTGGGTCCCACAGCCCCTATTATAAGTTGTATGTATATGCTACAGTGCCACTACCTCAATATTTTAATCTCTTTTCATAACTAATATCTAAGGAGAAAGGGGGAAATTTTCCACTTCAAAGCCTGCCCATTAGATGACACAGTTCTTGGTCTCCAATTTTGTTTTCCCTGTGCATGAAAAAAACCCACTGGGTAAATTTGGAACAATTTTAACATCAAAAAGAATAACTGTAATTGATTATAGAAAATCTGTGGATCCACAGGGCTACTCGGAAAGACAGAAAGAGAGAGAAACTGACTTGCTACTCCAGGAATGTACATAGGAGAAACTCCTTATTCTGAAAAAACGGTTAAGTAAAGGTAAAGAATTAAGCATTTCTGCTGCATTTTTAGGCAGAGCTATAGTTTATCCTTGCTTGTAAGTAGAAGTTGTTTGTTTTTTTTTTAATAGAAAAATGCCAGTGAATAAATAGGGAAGAAATAAAAGAATTAGAAAATTACCATTTTGCAATCACTAATGAAATAACTGATTCAGAAACGGATCATCAATGGATTCTAACACCATTAAATGAAAGATATTTTGGGCAACAATATCACTCCACAAATTGTAAAGGGAAAGATCTGGTAAATCTTACCATCTTATTAACTAAATGATCAGATTCATCATCACTAACAGTGGAAAAAAAATTGAATTTATGTTCCCACTTCAGCGGGAACATATAAAGTACACAACATTGCTTATAAACTATCTGTGCAAAAAATGTTTAACCATAAATTAATGAAGCATTTAAGACAATTTTCATTTCACAAGACCTGAATACTCCATGTTGGTATGCTCTGTGTAGTCTGGTTTTCCTTTTATCGGAATTACTAGTTTAGGCAGCCTCTTCACTGGGGCCTTTGTCTGACAATGCTCTTGTATTCAGAATCTGAAGTTTATCTCCTTTGTCTAACAGTGCTCTTGTATCCAAAATCTGAAGTTTATCTGCTATACTAATTCTCTTTGTTTCTTCTTTTGACTAGGCGGGTGTGTATGTATGTTTTGGGGTGGAGTGGAGTGATTGGTACACTTGCTCAGTGCTTATCTTGTTCCAAGTTCTCCAGTTGTTGATTTTTACATGTTGGTGATAACACTTTTGTTAATTTCTGTGTTTCGTGGTAAAGTTTTAATGGAAGTATGTGGATGTCAAAAATACAAAATAGCAAAATTTTGTTATAATTTTTTTCTTTCTCTAAATTGCAGTGCTTAAGAAAAGTACATCTAATATATACATATATGTCTGTTTAGGCATATAATGCATCTGAAAAGATACTGACACAATTGGTTACAATTGTGGGTCCAGTTGCCTTTGGGATAAGGGGTTGTAGGAGTCTTTTCATTATGTATCCTTATTTACTTTTTAAACCCCACCCCCCAAATTTAAGATCTTCTTTTGTATTGAAACACATATATCTGTGTGTGCACATACATCCATTAAAAATGCTGTTTCCGTCTTAACTGATACGTTTAGCAGGAGCAATAATTTTCAGTTTGTGGGCTTCATTTTTGTGGACTAATCTGAACTCTCATGACATTTCTATTATTCTAGTTAAGCTCATGTATGTTGGCTAGAATGCCAACTCCAGGTCAGGGAAATCTTTGCTTTGGTAAGCAGTAACCAAAAAAAAAAGTGTTTCTGCATATTTATTTGAGTGAAATTATAGAAATGTGTTTTATTTGAATGGGTTACGTGGGTCAGCTCATGTTTCAGCAGCTCAACTTCCTCCCACCTCATAAAGCACTGGAGATGAGAATATTAATTTATTCCTTTATATCGTTTGTTCTGCACTTAACATCATTTGTATCTATTCATCATTTCAGTATATTACTTTCTCATTAAAATTCTTCTTCAATAGTCCTTCTATTTTTCAAGTATTTCTTAGTGTATCTTTACATTTTTCTTAGTGCTGTCAAAGGAGTTATCTAGAGATATGTTGGGTCCAGACATTACTTTTGTCCTTTACTTCCTATCCATCTGCATCAGTGAAGATAATAGTAGGCTGTATTGAGAACCAAATAGAGTATGAGATAGTACCTGTCATAGATATATAAAGCATCTGGAAGAGAAAAAACATGAGCTATAAGGTATATACACATTTTTGGTAATTTATTTTAAAGAGAAAAAAAATCCCATTAAAAACTTGAGCCTCTTTGTTTTTGTGCTGTTTCTGGCATAGTCTTTATAAATGCAAAACAAAAATAAACAGTTCACCAAGAGCTGGAAAATCCATCCATTATTGGAACTCTTTGTGGGGTCAGTTAACATTTATCCCAACATTTATCCCAACATGTATTGGGATACATGATTTTTCTTCAAAGTACAAGTTGATTAAAAAAAAAAGAAAAGAAAATCTAGAGTTCTAGCTCTTTAAAGTGAACGTATTTTTATTTGGGTAAATTAGAGTACTGGAGGAATGTGTGAATTTTGCAAGAGCCTTACCAGTGTAGTCTAAAAATCAATTATGAATCAGTGTTTTCCCCTGGCATTGCCACTTAATCGCTTGGTGACCTTGGCCTCATACACCAAATTCTGCATTTATTAAATGGGAATACTAGAATCTCTTTTGGCTACAGGGGTGGAAAAACCAAGAGAGTAATGTGAAATTATGTGCTTTTTACTACATACATTGCTGCTAATGTTGAATGAGTCTGTAAAATTGAAATGATTAGTGAATAATTTGACTGTAAATTGTTGCTGACACATATATTCAAATCATTGAAAATTTCCTGAAAATTACGTAATATGTCTTAGTTATTTGTGTGCTACCAATAAGTGCTATGATTTCACTAGTTGAACGTAAAGATGTTATTTGGAATAATTAAATGCATGTGTCGTTCCTTAATGGGTAGAGTGGTCTTTGAAGTGAATGTTATAATTTGTAAATGTGATTTATTTGGGGAGATAAGCATATTGCTTTCTTTTTTTTTAATTGAAGTATAGTTGATTTACAATATTGTGTTAGTTTTAGGTGTACAGAAGAGTGATTCAGTTATACATAGATATATATCTATTTTTTTCAGATTCTTTTCCCTTATTGGTTAAATATTGGGAAATATTTAAAATATTGAGTATAGTTCCCTGTGCTATACAGTAGGTCCTTGTTGGTTATCTATTTTATATATAGTATCAAGTTGGCCAAAAAGTTTGTTTGATTTTTTTCTGTAAGATGGCTCTAGTAGAGCTTAGTTGTTTTTAACTTCACTTGAAACAATTTTGTTAGGTTGTATGTGACAGCTGTCATATCAGTGTGCATTTAAAAAAAGACTTATCAAAATTGGTGAATTTTTGTGTAGCCATTTTAATATTGAAGATGGAAGAAAAAACAACATTTGCAGCATATTATGCTGTATTATTTCAAGAAAGGTAAAAAAACGCAACTGAAACAAAAAAAAGGTTTGTGCAGTGTATGGAGAAGGTGCTGTGATTGATCGAATGTGTCAAAAGTGGTTTGTGAAGTTTCGTGCTGGAGATTTCTTGCTGGACAATGCTCCAAGGTCGGGTAGACCAGTTGAAGTTGATGGCGATCAAATCAAGACATTAATTGAGAGCAGTCAATGTTATACCACGCGGGAGATAGCCAACATACTCAGAACATCCAAGTCAAGCGTTGAAAATCACTTGCACCAGCTTGGTTTTGTGAATCACTTTGATGTTTGGGTTCCACATAAGTGAAAAAGATCTTCTTGACCATATTTCCCCATGCAATTCTCTACTGACATGTGAACGTTCTGTTTTTAAAACAAATTGTAGTGGGCGATGAAAAGTGGATAGATACTGTGCAGTAATGTGGAATGGAAGAGATCACGGGGCAAGCAAAATGAAACACCACCAACCACAGCAAAGGCTGGTCTTCATCCAAAGAAGGTGATGTTTTGTATATGGTGGGATTGGAAAGGAGTCCTCTGTTATGAGCTCCTTCCAGAAAACCAAACAATTAATTCCAACTAGTACTGCTCCCAATTAGACCAGCTGAAAGCAGCACTTGACAAAAAGCATCCAGAATTAGTCAACAGAAAACGCATAATCTTCCATCAGGATAATGCAAGACCCTGTGTTTCTTTGATGACCGGGCAAAAACTGTTACAGCTGGGCTGGGGAGTTCTGATTCATGTGCCATATTCACCAGATGTTGCACCTTTGGATTTCCATTTATTTTGGTCTTTATAAAATTCTCTTAATGGAAAAAAATTTCAGTTTCCTGTAAGACTGTAAAAGGCACCTGTAACAGTTCTTGGCTCAAAAAGTTAAAAAGTTCTGGGAAGATGGAATTGTGAAGTTGCCTGAAAAATGGCAGAAGGTAATGGAACAAAACGGTGAATATACTGTTCAATAAAATTCTTGGTGAAAACGAAAAATGTGTCCTTTATTTTTACTTAAAAACCGAAGGAACTTTTTGGCCAACCCAATAGCGTGTATATGTTAATCCCAAACTCCTACTTTATCTACCACCCCCCCCACCCGCCCCTTCTCTTTGGTAACCATAAGTTTGTTTTCTAAGTCTGTGGGTCTGTTTCTTTTTTTGTATAGAGGTTCATTTGTTTTTTGTTTCTTTTTCTTTTCCAGATTCCACATATAAGCAATTTTGTCTTTCTCTGTCTAGCCTTGTAAATGTGATTTTTTTTGTTGTTAGTTTGTAAGAGGCCAAATAATTTTTTTTGGTAATATAGATCTGAAGTTGTGGGAAGAGACAAGTTTTCAGTTCAGGGCTTTTATTTAAACAAATTTTTAAGAGAGCTTACTCTTCCTGATTACCAAGATCTTGTAATGGGAATCGGAAAAAGTATAGAAAATACAAGTAAGCAAAAAAGGAAAAAGTTATAATCTCACTACCCAGTAGGTAACTTCTATTATAGCATTTTGATGTTTATCCTTCTAGTCTTTTTTGTTTGTGTTACAGGTTTACACACAAGCACAAGAGTTAATTCTAAACACACATTGGTTACTTTTTTCAATTAAAAGTAACTTTTTGTGACAGAGGCTGTTTTTTTTTTTTTTTTTTTTTTTTGGCTGCTTTGGGTCTTTGTTGCTGCATGCCGGCTTTCTCTAGTTGTGGCTACTCTTCATTGCGGCGCACGGGCTTCTCATCGCGGTGGCTTCTTTTGTTGCGGAGCACGGGCTCCAGGCCTGTGGGCTTCAGTAGTTGCAGCACGTGGGCTCTAGGGTGCATGGGCTTCAGTAGTTGTGGCGCACAGGCTCAGTAGTTGGGGCTCGCAGGCTCTAGAGCGCAGGCTCAGTAGTTGTGCATGTGGGATCTTCCCGGACCAGGTATTGAACCCATGTCCCCTGCACTGGAAGGTGGATTCTTAACCATTGCGCCACCAGGGAAGTCCCAAAGATGTTCTTTGAATTTTTTGGTTTTTTTGAATTCTTTTTAGCATTGCAGTCATTTGTTCAAACTGATTTTAGGGAGAAATGTAGTAAATAAAACTGATAAAAGTGGAGCTGCTTTGTTGAAAGTGGGATGGAAATCCAAAACTTCGGTATTTGGCTTTCTTCACTAGCCTGAACAGTCTGCCTTTGAGATACCTCTGAAGAACTCTAGGGCTTCTTATAGGAAGTATAATTGAAAATTAGCATTTGCTAATATTTTTAACGGCTGCAGAGTATTCCCTTATATGGCGTCTGTGACAGCCCTATAGGTGTTCTGCTTAGATCTCCCTGGGAAGAAACCTACCTTTAAGGAATATTGTTAATTGACAGCCTCCAGGCCACAGAGCCTTTGGGATATGCTGCAGCATTGAGCCATGGCCACATTCTTCCTGGGCAGCTCCCTGCCAGTAACTGAGCACAGCAGGATACTAGGGTCTAGCTGTTTCTTCCCAACGTGGGACTTCTCTAAGGCAGTCTTTGTGCCTAAGCTCCCTGTTGGGCTGGCAGACCGGAGCTGCACTGGTCTGAGGCTCAAACACTATAGTCAGACCTGCATTGCAGCCTGAAGGCTTTCTCTGCCTATTCAGCTCCTGCTCATTCTCCCCTTAATTCTTTTTTTTTTTTTTTTTTTGACTGTACAGCATGTGGGATCTTACTTCCCGGACCAGGGATCCAACCTGCGCCCCCTGCATTGGAAGTGCAGAGTCTTAACCACTGGACTGCCAGGGAAGTCCCTCCCCTTCATTCTTTTTTTTTTTTTAACAGATTCTTTTTTTAAAATTAATTAATTAATTAATTTATTGGCTGTGTTGAGTCTTCGTTTCTGTGCGAGGGCTTTCTCTAGTTGTGGCAAGCGGGGGTCACTCTTCATCGCGGTGCGCAGGCCTCTCTTGTTGCAGAGCACAGGCTCCGGACGCGCAGGCTCAGTAATCGTGGCTCATGGGCCCAGTTGCTCCGCGGCATATGGGATCTTCCCAGACCAGGGCCCGAACCCGTGTCTCCTGCATTGGCAGGCAGATTCTCAACCACTGCGCCACCAGGGAAGCCCCTCCCCTTCATTCTTAATAGGCATTTTTCATGATGAATTTCTTCACCTTCTAACTCGATCTTGGGTCTGATTCCCAGAGAACCTGACCTGATGCACATCCAGGCGTGTGTTTACTAAATATATTTAAGAGTTATAGATGTAATACATGTCCATGGTTTTAAAAAAAGCAGAGAAATGCACAAAATGAAAAGTAAACTATCTACCCCTTTCCAAAACCCTCAGAAAACCATCTTTACAAGTTAATTTTTATACCAATATCATGTTCTCACTTATATCATTATTTCTTGATTTATCAACTTTAGGTAGTATCTGTTATCTTACTGTTTTGAAAGATCAGGGAATTAGTGTATCTAACATTCCTTTTATCTTTCCTCCTCCATCTTTTAATTTTTGTTAACTCGTGATGTTATTATTTTTACCTCATCAAAGCTTTGTTTATATTTAGTTATATATCTGTAATTTAGACTGTTTTGACTATAAATTGATTTTAAAAGTGATTTTAAACAATAGCATCTGCTATATTATAATTATATAAGTATAATTTAGTTGTGAACCAAGTGATTTATTGAAACTATAAAGGAGGAATGTTGTTCTGTATATTTTAGCTTCTGCCAAAGAGTGTCTTCAAGTTTCATTCTAGATGCTCAGCTATCTCTGTTCCTTCTTGATCATGTTGTCTTCTTTATGGTTAAGAACACAAGCCACACTACTTGGGGTTGAATCTCAGCATCAGTAGTTACTGGTAATGTGATTTTGAGCAAGTTACTTAACGCTCTCTGTGCTTAAGATTTCTGATCTGCAAAATTGGTGTAGCAGTTCTTATGTTGGCTTTTGATTGCCAATTAAGAAATTACCACGGGCTTAGCATCTTACAGTTTCCATAGGTCAGAAATTCAGTGGGCTAGGCCGAGTCTGTGCAGAGTCTCACAAGGCCAAAATCTGTTGGCAGGGCTGGTTCCTTTCTGGAAGCTTTAGGAGAGAAACCATTTCCTTGATCATGCATATTGTTGGCAGAATTGATTTCCAAGTGGTTGTAAGGACTGAGGTCCCTTTTCCTCCTGGCTGTTGACTTGGGAAAGGGGAGTCATTCTCAGCTTTTAGAGGCCACTCACATTCTTTCGGTTATGGTCCACTTCATATCAGAAACAGCAATGGAAGGTCGAGTCCCTCTCAAGCTTTAAATCTCTCCTGCCTCTTCTGCTGATCCTTGACCTTCTGCCGTCTTCTTTTTTAAGGGCCCATGTTATTTGCATTTGTGCCTACCCGTATAATCTATGATAATCTCCCTGTTTTAAAGTTCCTAACTCGTTTCCCATATAGTGAGATGTGTGCAGGAGTAACTGCAGGGAGTAGAGATGATGGGGGCCAAAATCTTGCCTACTATAGTCCTCGTTCTGGCCTCTGTGATCCATATCCATCTCACATGTAAAATACATTAACCCCACCTCAAGGTCCCCAAAGGTCTCATCCTTCTTAGAGTATCAATTCAGAGTTCAGAGTCTCATCTAAATCTCATCAGCTCAGAAGTCCCATGTTTCATATCTATTGATAAATTGTATACATCATGTATGGATGAAGCTCTCTTGTTGTGGACCTGTGAAACCAAAAAAATCGTTATCTATTCCAAAAATACAGTGGTGGGACAGCCTTAGGATGACAGTTATTAGTCATTTCAGTTCAAAAGGGAGAAAATAGAAAGAAAAGAAAGCAGTCACAAGTAACTTTAAAAACCAGCTGGGGAAATACCACTAGATTTTAAGACCTGGGAATAATCCTCTGTGGTTGGGACCTTTACCCTCTGGGCTTGCATCTCTGCCCTCTCTTTGGTTATTTTTGTTGTTTGTTTTTTCATCTTTTGTTTTCCCTTAGATTTGTTGATTTTTGGCTGTCTATCCATACTCATGAAAGAAAGATTAAGTTGGTCAGTGAGGTTCTTTCCTGTAGGTTTGTTTCATTCATAGGTTCCTTCCTTAGACTGTGGCATGTGGTAGGCTTCTTTATTTACTCTAAGGCATGAATTCTCAAAGGGGTAAAAATTGATTATGGGGGTAAAAAAAAAGTGGCCCCTTTTAAGTATATATCACAGATATACATATAGTATACAAACAGATACACAGTATATCTGTGGTACTAAAATTTCATGGAGGGGGTGATCGGGGAAAATGTTTAAAAAGCTCCTTAGTGGGTTGATAATGGAAAGAAAGGTGGGAAAAGTGCTTTTTAAGGTATATATGGTTGAGGAGGAGGCAGACTGTTAGGTAGCCACAATTGCCAAACTCATCGTAGCTTACGTGGGGAGTGGAATGCTTTAGTGTTTCAACTGCTTCTCCGCTTTTTTTTTTTAGTCTTCAACACCCACCCTAGGAACCCTCCACAGACCTGCACACTTAATTTCGAGTAATAGCCTTCTGATTTTAAAAACTGTGATTCATAGTATAATTTACATTGAAACTTAGCACGCACACACACACACACACATATATATATAAATTTATAAATATATAACTGAGTAAAAGTTCCATGAAATGGTATATACCCTCACTTTGTATTTTCTGTTTTATTCATTATTGACTGTTAGAAATTGCTAGTTGTAACCCAACAAAATTATTTCAAACCTATTTGAAGAGCACTTTAGTGCCTGGGCTTAATCCTGAGGCTAACAGCCATTGCTCTCAGCTTTTTCTTTAAGCAGGGAGAGTTGACTGAATCATTTGGAATGCAGTTCATTAATTACTGATGTACTGATTTATATTCTGGATGATACCTCACCTTCACCTCCTGCTTTGTGTTTTAAGCTTGGAGCCTCTCTTTGACTTTGTTGGAAAGATGCAAACTGCTATCTTGGTTGTGGTTCCCTTTGCTCACTTTTTATTAATCTGATTTTTTTATTTTCCAGGTATCACCCAAAATTTCTGATATGATGATGGAATACTTTTTCTTCCATACGTTTGTGATTTGATTTATATTCTTAAGGCACATTTGTGTGCTCAGTCTGCCATCTTGAATTGGAAGTCCTTTAGTTTATTTAACAGGCCTCAAATGTTATATTTTGGTGTTTTCTAATTTTTCTAAAAGTTTATGATTGTTAAATCTGCGTGCATAGCCATGATTATTTTTAAGAATGTTTATAACATGTTGACTGCCTGTGTGACAGATCTACTTACCTGCAAAATCTTTAATTCCCCCTTTCACTGATGCTAACTGGTTGAGCCATGGATAAGATAGGTTGTCACTGGAGAAGCTGCCAGAGGTTTTTGAATTCCAGTTCTGTCACTTATTAGCTCTCTACCTTTGGGCAAATTACCTCATTTCTCTTTACCTGTTTGCTTATTCTAAAGCAAGGTTAGTAATATGTACCTCTTAGGGTGTTGTGATAATTAACTGTTAGGGCATATTTTAAAAAAATCTTTTAAGACAGTGCTTGGCATGTAGTAAGCATTTAATAATTGTTACTTGTCTATATCATCATCATAACCATACTCATCTATACATATGTGTCTTTTTGCATAAGAAGAAAGAAACGTCATTTTATTTTATCCTCTTGAACAGTTTTTAATCTAGGTTTCATAGATGAACAAGTTCCTCCTTTTTTGGGGGGGTTGTTTTCAACCTACTTGATTTTTATTTAAAAAATCTAATTCTTTTTTGCTTTGCTTGAATTATTAAGCTGGGAAATTGACATAGCTAAGAATGAGTTAACTAAACTAAGGAGAGAAAGGG
Organism: Balaenoptera musculus; assembly: GCF_009873245.2. Lineage (NCBI taxonomy): Eukaryota > Metazoa > Chordata > Mammalia > Artiodactyla > Balaenopteridae > Balaenoptera > Balaenoptera musculus. The sequence goes on along the minus strand of NC_045788.1, from coordinate 17,840,370 downwards.
TGAGAGGTGACTAGAGAACCATCAGTTAGGATGAAGGGTTGGAGATTGTAAACCATATTCACTTACTTGGGCCTTGTGGATATTAGATAAAGGTAGGGGATATAGAGTTGGATTGTCTGGGAAAGAACATTGATTCCACAACTTACTGGCTATGTGACTTGGGGTGAGTTGCTTAACTTTTCGGTGCCTCAGTTTCATCATCTGTGAAGTGGAGATAATAAGGGATGTTGTGAAGATCCTATGAATTGACACATATAAATTGCTTAGAAGAGTTAAGCTGTTAGTAGTTTTAATATGTTGCTGGGATTTTGAATTGTGTTTGGCGTTCAGGGTTTGTGTAAGTGTAAGAAATACAGGGTTGAAATAAGGGTGAGATTTTTATATTGAAAGGAGACATGTACTATGTTTTCTACTCTTTAGAAGTGAAATAGCATTTGGAACAAAGGAATTATCTAAGTTAATGAATATTTCATTAACACAATAATACTTTAATCATTGGGCCTTCTAGGGTTGTTCTTAGGTGTCTGGGGCCACACCTGGTCACTGCTATGGTGACTTGTTGCTAGTTGTCTCATTTAATAGATATTAAAATATTTCTCTTTCATTTTTGTTATGCCTTGTTTTTTGAATTTCTGCTTTAGTAATTAACAGTAATTAGCCCATTTATTTATTTATTTAGATTTTATTGACGTATAGTTGATTTACAATGTTGTGTTAATTTCTTCTGTACAGTGAAGGGGCTCAGTTATACATATATATATATTTTTTTATTGGCATATAATTGCTTTACAATGTTGTGTTAGTTTCTGCTGTACAACGAAGTGAATCAGCTATATGTATACATATATCCCCTCCCTCTTGAGCCTCCCTCCCGTCCCCCCTCCCAATCCCTCTCATCTAGGTCATCACAGAGCATGGAGCTGAGCTCCCTGTGCTATACCCAGGTTCCCACTAGCTATCTATTTTACACACGGTCATGTATTTATGTCAAACCTAATCTCCCAATTCATCCCGCCCTTCCCTTCCCACCCTGTGTCCATACCTTCGTTCTCTACACCTGCGTTTCTATTCCTGCCCTGGAAGTAGGTTCATCTGTACTATTTTTCTAGGTTCCACATATATGCATTAATACACGATATGTGTTTTTCTCTTTCTGACTTACTTCACTCTGTATGACAGACTCTAGGTCCATCCACATCTCTACAAATGACCCAATTTCGTTCCTTTTTATGGCTGAGTAATATTCCATTGTATATGTGTACCACATCTTCTTTGTCCATTCATCTGTCAGTGGGCATTTAGGTTGTTTCCATGACCTGGCTATTGTAAATAGTGCTGCAGCGAACATTGGGGTACATGAACATGGGGTACATAATCCAAAAGATTTTGGATTATGGTTTTCTCCGGGTATATGCCCAGTAGTGGCATTGCTGGGTCATATGGTGGTTCTATTTTCAATTTTTTAAGGAACTATTCTCCCTAGTGGCTGTATCAATTTACATTCCCACCAACAGCGCAAGAGGGTTCCCTTTTCTCCACACCCTCTCCAGCATTTATTGTTTGTAGATTTTTTGATGATGGCCATTCTGACTGGTGTGAGGTGATACCTCATTGTAGTTTTGATTTGCATTTCTCAGTAATTAGTGATATTGAGTATCCTTTCATGTGCCTCTTGGCCATCTGTATGTCTTCTTCGGAGAAATGTCTATTTAGGCCTTCCACCATTTTTTGATTGGGTTGTTGGTTTTTTTTGATATTGAGCTGCATGAGCTGTTTTTATATTTTGGAGATTAATCCTTTGTCTGTTGCTTTGTTTGCAAATATTTTCTCCCATTCTGAGGGTTGTCTTTCGTCTTGTTTATGGTTTCCTTTGCTGTGCAAAAGCTTTTAAGTTTCATTAGGTCCCATTTGTTTATTTTTGTTTTTATTTTCATTACTCTTGGAGGTGGGTCAAAAAAGATCTTGCTGTGATTTATGTCAAAGAGCATTCTTCCTGTGTTTTCCTCTAAGAGTTTTATAATGTCCGGTCTTACATTTAGGTGTTTAATCCATTTTGAGTTTATTTTTGTGTATGATGTTAGGTAGTGTTCTAATTTCATTCTTTTACATGTAGCTGTCCAGTTTTCCTAGCACCACTTATTGAAGAGGCTGTTTTTTCTCTATTGTATATTCTTTTTCATATTCTCTTCCATTATGGTTTGTTACAGGATATTGAATATAGTTCCCTGTGCTATACAGTAGGACCTTGTTGTTTATCCATCCTATGCTTAATAGTTTGCCTCTGCTAATGCCAGACTCCCATTCCTTCCCTCCCCTAGTTCCTATTAAAATTTTTTTTTTTCTTTGAAGTTGTACAAAGTTTAAAGTTAAAATATGTACAAAATAGAATCTTACATTACATTAATTTATAGTTTCTTTTTAGAGTATGTTACTCCAAATATTTTTTTTTCTAGTTTTTGAGTATTAGGTACTCAAAAGTATTAGATTTTTAGTAATTTCAGTATGATTTACCTAGTTATCCTATTTGTAGTAACTTTTTCCTGATTAAAAACGCTTTGGGTAATACTTTTTATGCATTCTGTTTATTTACATGAATTAGATGTTTGAGTATAATTTTAGAAATAGATTTTTCAAGACTGCTAAGTTTTGTGTCCTATTTTTTCCTTTAGTCATGTATATTCATTAAATATCAATTTTGAAGTTACTTTGCAGATACAAGTTTGTTTTTGAAAGTTTTTTATTGCAGAATTGCACACTATTCCATGACTTCGCTGGTTAACCCTGGCTAGCTGTGCATCTCTTTATGAGAATGAATTTCCCTAGTATAGTCTTTGAAGAAAAGATGTCTATCTCTGATGAATTGCCAAAAGAATGATTTTTCTTAAAAACAGTAGAATGTCTTTTGTATTTACTATGCCTGCACATCTTTATCTATGTAGTGTGTGTGACACGTACACACATGCATGTGCCATATGTGCACTGAAAAACGTTTTAATCTACCACATTTAGGGTCAACTGTTTTGTTAGTAAAATTGTGTGAAAATTTGGCAGTTTTTATTATAGCATATTATGTTCATTCATTACCCTTGATGGCCCATTGCTAAATGTAGTTCTGATTATTCTTATTTCCTTTCCTGTATCAGTTTTGTGCATTAATAAACAAGCTGTGCATCTATTCTTTGTATTCTGTGTTATTAATTATAAGCTTGATTTTGATATTTATAGAACACAATAACATTTTGATTCAAGAATATCAAATATTCCTTTTGTTACAGAGTAGTTACCCTGTTAAAGGTAGGTGAGTTTTTCATTTCATTTGGGTAATGTGCTCTGTTGAGCTTAGGTTGTTAATTGATAGATGTGGTATCCTCTCTGTGAGAGCTTTTAAAATGCATAACACGTATTTCGGAAAGCAGCTGTTGCTATGGCAACTCTCGGGTCACTTGCAGCTCAGCTTACATGATTGGCTGTTAATGGAGTCTAATATGCTTGAGAAGAGAATTGAGCAAATGAAAGAGGGTTTTGAAGGAATCCTCTTAAACCTCTTGAAGTTTAACAGACTAGCACACAAAAATTTAACACTTATATTACTGTTAAAGAATTTACTGGAAGTAGTTTTATGAATAATGAAAATGAGACAGGAAAAATATTTGAAAAAATAATTTTCCGAACCCTTTTAAAAAGCATGTTGGAAGCTTTTGTTGTCACTTTTCTTAATTTTACTATTGTTTAAAGAAACACTCTCAAAGCTATCAGTTACATTCTATATTCTACCCTCTGTAGCACCTATCTCAGAGGAGTTAATTAGATTGAGACATGGAAAGGTTGTTAATTGTGCAGGGTCAGAAAGAATGGTAAAACCAGGAATAAAGACTAAATTGACTGGGGTTAGATTAGAGGCTGCTCTCACTTGGATTCTTAAGGTAGTCTCATGAACCTGCCTCTCTTAGGGTTATAGGAATGGTGTGAAAAGGGAGGTGGTGGTGTGTACTTTGGATTTTGAGGCCTGTAAAGTAAGTAAAATCAAGTCTAATTAAGAACTACCATAATACAAATTAATAGAGCCATGCAAATTGGCACAATAATATCTGTCTTGTTACATGATGGAATTTTCATCAGTATCTACTTACCGCCTCTTTTGTAACTGTGGTGTTAGAATGAGGGCAGTTTTACTAATTTAAGTATCTGCTGTTTCTACTTTATGTTAGGGTTTAAAATTTTTTTGATTATGGTGGTAGTGCTGAAATTGATACACTAAATAAGTTATAGCTATGTTAGTTTGTATAGTTATATTAGATTTTCTAATTTTGCTAGCAAAAAATAACTTGTGATAAAAATTAATTAGCACTTAATAAATCAAAGGTAATTTAGGGTATTACTATTTCCTTTATTAAGGAAATACTTTGGGATATTAAAGAAAAACTTTTCATAATAGACTACATAGAAATGTAGGGTACCCCCATTAATTTTTTGACGAAACACTTTGGAAGTTCAATAAATGACTTCTAAATACTAAAATCTGTATGTCCATCATCAGTATGACCTTTGGAAATATTTTTAAAAATCATTTGTTTTTAAATGATAGTGACCATGTGACCTGATGACCATAGGTCCTGGTCTGCTTTGGGCTGTTCTGGTAGTACTGAATTATCCTGTTACCTAATGAAAATATTAATAGCACTCCTATTTTATGTTTAGTACAAGGAAATATAAAGAAAAGTACTGGAAATCACATATGAATCCGTAGCTCATAGATAGCCATTATTAACATTTTAGTGCATTTCCTTTTCAGTCTTTTTCTGTGTACATGACTGTATATAAAACATGCATAGTAGAGGTCATCCTTCATATATTTTCCTTCCATATAATATCATTAACATTTCATGTTTAATATTTTATAATCATTGTTTTAGTGGTATATAAAATATTTCATGAGTAACTGCTCTCCATTTGTAGGGCATTGTTGTTTCCAGTTTTATTTTTATTTTTTTATATTATAAATGGTTCAGGACAAGTGAACAGCTTTACGTGTAAAAATAGTTACATTTATTTTTATTTTAGGATAGATTCAGAGAATAAGAAATACTAAATCAAAGATTATTGATATTTTAAAGGTCTGAATATATGTTAGTTGCTTTCTAGAAGAATTTTTAAGTTTTTTGTCTTTTGAAGTTATTTTAAATATACTTGTTGAACCCCAGGTGCGGAGTATTGAATTAATCCTGTCCTCAGTTCATGGCACATGATAATTATTGACTCATTTAAGGTCTTGGTGTCATTTTATTTATTTCCTTTTATCTGCATTATCCATTCTTTTCCCTGTCTTTTCATAGGCATTTATTTAACATGATTGATATATATACATCTATTTGTGTGCATTCTTTTTTTAAAAAATTAATTATTTTTGGCTGTGTTGGGTCTTCGTTGCTGCAGGCGGGCTTTCTCTAGTTGCGGCGAGCGGGGGCTACTCTTTGTTGTGGTGCACGGGCTTCTCATTGCGGTGGCTTCTCTTGTTGTGGAGCACGGGCTCTAGGCCTGCGGGCTTCAGTAGTTGTGGCACGCAGGCTCAGTAGTTGTGGCGCTCGGGCTTAGTTGCTCCGCGGCATGTGGTATCTTCCTAGACCAGGGCTCGAACCCGTGTCCCCTGCATTGGCAGGTGGATTCCTAACCACTGAGCCACCAGGGAAGTCCCTTGTGTGCATTCTTGTGAAACATACATTGCTGTCTTGTGTGGATTTTTTCCAAGTCAGACATAAAGCAGAATTGGCATCATTTTATTCTTCGCTATTTTTCCCACCACTCAGCATTGTGTTTTAAAGATCTATTCATGTTGCTCTATGCCTATCTTGTCCATTGAATCTAATGGCTTCTTAGTATTCCATAGTGTTCATCTGCCATGTTTCACTTAACCATTATCTCAGTGCAGTGATGGACACTATAATTCCTCCAGCTCTCTGCTAACACAAACAGTGCTGAAAAAGAGCTTCCTTATACATGTCCACTTATGGATATATATTCAAGATCTGGATTCCTGGGTTATGTGTGCATATACTCAGTTTCACTAAATAGTGACAGATTACTCTTCTGAATACTTGCACCAGCCTGTACTCCCACCAGGAGTACATGAGGATTTCTGTTTTTCCACTGCAGATAAATTCCTGGTGTGCTCAGTTCTATCAAAATTAGTAGGAAAGAGCCAACTACTTCCAGGTTCCAGGAGTGTAATTGTTTTCTAGGCACTTCACTTCAGTCTTTCCAGGGTTGTCTTTGCATTGTTTTGCCAGGTAAGATAGTGAAGTGGTTTAAGAGTATGCATTCTGGACCCAGTCAGCTTGGGATGAATCCTGGCTCTGTCAGCTAGTAATTGTGTGACCTTGGGCTTGCTTAACCACTGGATGCTTCAGTTTTGTAATTTGTAAAATGAAGTTAAGAGAAATTTCCTGCCCTTGTGAGGATTAAATTTGTGAATATATGTGTAGTGTTAGAATAGTGGCTGGCACAGACTAGATGCTACATTAAGTGGGTTACTGTTAGTTACCAAAGTAAAAAAAAAAATCCAGCTGGAATTTAGAAGGGAATTGCATCAAATTGATACATTTGAGGGAGAAATCAAATGGTAAAAGAAATGGTAAGTTGCCTCATCCAAGAGCATGGAGTGGCTCTCCATTGATCAAAACTTTTTATGTATTTTAATAACAGATTTTCTTTTGTTTTTCCATAATATTCATTATTCTTGATCACTAATTTTTAATCAGGGTCATTTTGTGTCCCCCAGGGACCATTAGCATTGTCTGGGGACATTTTTGGTTGTCTTGGAGACAACTTGGGAGTTGCTACTGCATCTCGTGGGTAGAAGACAGGGATGCTGCTGAACATTGTACAATGCACAGACTAGCCCCCACAACAAAGTATGATCTAGCTCAATACGTCAGTAAATGCTGAGGTTGAGAAACCCTGTTTAGATATAATGTTTTTTGTTGTTGTTGTTGCCACTGTGAATTGTGTATTTTATTTTCTAATTGGAAATGTTATGAATTTTCTGTTACCTTGTATCTGGCAATACTGCTGGACTCTTTAGTTGTGTAGATTCGGGTTATTTGTCAGTGTTTGTGTAGATTCTGGTTATTTGTCGGTGTAGATGATCTGGTCTCTTCCTTTCTCTTTCTCTTTCCCCACTCCTCCCTCTCCCCCTTTTCTCCTTTTCTTTTTTCTTGTAGCATTGGCCAGGACCTTTACTATGGTTAAATGGTATCAGTGATAGTGGGCATCTTTGTAGTGTTCCCAACTTTGTAGAATGAGTTTAAAATTTCTTAACCTTAACTAACACCAGAAATACAAGAGGGTGTCAATCTCATTTTACGATGCCATTATTGAGTATTACCACTTAAAATATGTTTTTGAGGGGAGAATGCTTAACTTCACTATTGATCAAAGAAATATAATTTAAAGCAATAATGAAATGATGTTTTGTATGTCACTAGTGATGTCAAGAATTTTTCTACATGTGCATTAGCCAGTTTTCCTCTGTATCTTTGTCCTTTGCCAGTTTGCTTGCTTATTACTGGTTTCACTGTTTCTGTAAGTTACCACTTTTTCAGATGTTAATATTAACACTTTGTCTTTTTGTGGTTAGTTTTGTAGCTTGCTTGTTTGTTTTGATGTGCAGAGTTTTCATTTTTATGAAGTCATATCTACTTATCCTTCCTTATTAAGATCTTTTACTGCTTTGATGCACAAGATGACCCTTAATTTCCTGAAACTTTCTTCTGAGACCTTCCTGTGATCTTTCCACTTACATCTGTGATATTTTCCTGGTTAAACAGGGGTATTCTTATCAATCCTTTCCCTTTTGTTCTGAATCACTCACCTGACTTCAGGTGTTACTTCTCCTGAAGTGCCAGAATTGAAGGTGATCGTAAATATTCACTGTCCCCCTCACATGCTCTTCCCCCTCCCCGCTGGTTTCCATAGAGGTCAGCATTTTATGGAGGTATCTCGGGGGCCATTGGAACTTTGCACTGAGATGTGAGCTTGATAAATGGGCAGGGTTCAAGGCTTCCTACCTTCCTACTTCAGATGTATACATATATGTATATGTATATATCTGAAGCACTTTGCTGTACACTTGAAGCTAACACAACGTTGTAAATTAACTATATTATAATTTTAAAAAATCTTAGAGTTATCTTTTATTGCATGTGTAACAGTTGTTTATAGTAAGTACAGAGAAGCAAAAACAAGGAATAAACGTTGTTCATAACTTCACTCTTCAGAGATATTCATTAGTCAAATCTTTTAAAATGAACTTCGTAAGAGTCAACTATTTATTTTCATATTTATCCTGTGTATGTTCTGGTAAGTTTATACATAACTTTTAATTTTTGTGTTGTTATTATGAACTTTGGAATCTTTATTTTTTGTTATTTTTATTCAGGTTTTTTTTTTTTGTATAAAAACACGTTCATTTTTCTCTGTTTTATTGGCTTCCTTACTGAAGTCTTTATTAACTCAAACTGGAGTCTTTCAATAATACACAAACAAAATGAATAGAATGTTTGAGGGAGGAAATAGCATGAGCAAAGTCATGAAAGTGTAAAACAGAAAGGTGTTTGCAGTGAATGACAAGTAGTTTGGTATTACCAGAGACATAAATTAAAAGTCAGGGAGAGATTGGAAGTGAATCTAGGGAGGAGCCAGATCATTAAGATTTTTGTTTGCTATGCTTACGAACTTGAGTTTCATCCTAGAAACGATAGGGAGTTATTTGAAACTGATCTGGTGCGATTAAATTAATATTTTAAACAAACCAGTCTGGCTCTGGGATGGTGTATTGAATTGAGGGAAACAAGAAGAGTAGGAAACTATTGAGATATTCATGGGGACAGTGGGGGGCCTTTATTAGGGCAGTGTGAGAAGGATTAGAGAGGAAGAGGTGGATTTAAGATACATTTTGCTGGTAAAATGGGCAAGATTTTAAGGAGGAGTCAAGACTGATTTCAGGGTTTCTGATTTTCCAGCTTGGGTGACAAGATGATTCCACTAGATGAGATGAATAATTTGGAGGAAAAACAGAATTTTAAAATTTAATTTTATTAAGTTAATTTCTTTTTTTGAAAGACTGGGAGGTGGGGGTACTCTTGAGAAGAGAAGCTCAGTTTATGGACTGTCGTGACAAAAGTCACAATTTTGCAGCTAAGAAAAAGTATACAGGAAGAAGTAGTAAAATCAAATCTGAAATAAGATTTTGGAGTCATCAGGTACTTTAAAAATCGGCATAAACAACATTTAAACCTGTCCAACATGTCTAAAGGATGCATCACATCCCATAGGTTATTTTATTTGTTGTTGCATGAGGTCAAGGATTGGGGAATTTTGGGGAGGTTGTGGGAGGGGAATACTCCCCCAACCCAGGTGACTCAGTGACTTCTGTGGTAGTTAAAAATTATGCTGTAGTTGAAAAGGATACTATAATGTAGACCTGTATTTTTTATTATTATGAACTTTTTATTAAGGAACATTTCAAGCATATACAAAAGTAAATGGAATTATATAGTGAACCCATATGTAACTATTACCCAGCCTCAGCAGTTATAAACTCATGGCTAATAGTGTTTCATCTGTGTATCTCCAATCCTATATTCATTTGAAGCAAATCCCTGACATATTTCATCTGTAAATATTTTAGGATGTATTTATAAAAGATAATAACCTGAAGAAACATTTAAAATATTGATAATTTCATAATATCCTAGTGATTTTTTTGAAAGAGTAATTCAGCAGAGAATTAGGGCTAAAATAAGATTAAGAAAAAGCAAAACAAGAGGGGGGAATGAGAAGCAAGGAGATGGGAGCAATGAATATAAACTGCTTTTCTAGGAAGGAAAACAGAGACTGTGGTACCTACCAAGGATAGCGAGCTGCAGTCTTTCTCTTTTAAGTGATAAGGGGACACTTGAATGGTTTGTAGGCTTAGGGAAAGAGATAATAGAGAATGAAATAATGATACGAGGGGATAGAGCAAGAACAAGAAGAAGGATACCTTATTTTTCTGAGATAATATTAAAGAAGAGACAGTGAGGGAGAGGCAAAAAGTTGAGCAGATATTTCATTACTAATGACTGAATTTTTTTTTTTTAAATGAACTTCAGGGAGGGTGCAAGTTGGCCATGGGAAAGGGTCTAAAGATTAAAATTTGGAGTAGTTGTTGAAGAGAATTAGAGAGGGAGTCTATCATGGACAAATAAAAACATTGCTTTAGTGGAATTAAGATTCCACCAGAAATTGTAGACCACAGTTTAGAGTGGTATTAATTTTCATGACTCTGATCCTTTTTCCAACACTGCTCAATAGCTTGGATGTTTAAGAGAAGATAGTTTGTGGGTTTGTTTTAGGCTTAGACTTTTACATGACAGGTCCTACAGAAGGACCAGTGGTAAAAGGTGTTGGTGAGGAATTGGTTTAGGAGATCATTCACATGTAGGCTTAACAAGGAAAGAAAATGACAGAGGGACCAGGTAGACAATGGTTGGTACTAGGTTGTGTGTGTGAAGTTGAGGAGCAGATATAAGGAAAGAGTGGGCATGAGACAGCTGTGAATATGGGAAGATTGGGTCAGATTAATTAAGTGTTTGGCTGTGAAAATTGGTAGATAAAGTCCGAAGGCTGTGTGTGAAGGTCTTTGGAATTGAAAAGGTTCAGGAATCTTGAGACTTGGGTTTTAGATAGATGTTGCCCATGCTGGTAGGACATATAAGGGCAGACTTCTGACCAAGATGTAAACATCTTCAGTGAATGTGAAGAGCAGTGGTAGGTGATCAGGAAGTGAGTAGATGACACTGATGAGGAAGATTAGAGCCTTTACACACTTGGAGGGCAGGAGTGATAATGGTTTAGGAGAGACAGTGGGTAACTAAGAGAATTCAGATTGTGGGAGAATATTTGTCCTAGTTTTCAGCTGAGTTCTAGATAGCTAAGATATCTCTATACGAAGATATCCAAGATCTTGGCCTTACCATAAATTTCAAAATAGTCATGTATAAATATAAAACAAGGCAGTTTTATAAATAGGTGCCATGAATGCCATGGGCAATAATATTCTAGGAAACTTTTGAAAAAAAGATTTATCACTTCATTCTGTGAATGCAACATTTGAGATGTTAAGAGATACAGAAATATGGAAAAGGGGGTGGGGTGGTGGTGGTGTAGGTGAAATGGAGGTGGAGAGTGGTATGAGCACAGGCAATTGGGGCTGAAGACAACAAAACTTAACATTTTACCTATAATAGATCAGGGGGGTAGGGGTAGTTGGAGAGGAAAGGTAGTAGGTTTAGCACCAAAAAAATCCCACTTTCATATGTTTAGCCTTTTCACCAGATTCTCGCAACTAAAACCTAGTTCTTCTGTAAGAATATTCCTTATAGTCCTTTTGGGCGTGGGGAGAATAAAAGATACAGCTCTGAGCAGCGATATCAAGGGAGTGCTCAGTATAATTTATGTTTGCCATTCAACATGCTCAATAATTTTGGGATTTAATGCAAAACATTATTTGTCCAGATATGTGTCCCAGACATGAAATCATTCATACTGTACAGGTTCTAGTTAGTAGAGACTTTGCTGTAGTCTCTTGAGTACCCAGTGTAATAAGAGCATATGACAGAAATACTGCATGTTTGTGAGAACTGAGACATAAGAAATGAGTCTAGTAAACTGTTAATTAAATGTAACAGTCTGCATTAAACCTGATCATTGTATTAAACTGTATTAAGCTACCACAATGATAGTACCTTAGAATTCTGTACTTAGTACAGTAGTTTTTGCCTCTTCGCTAATTCCCTGAATCACTACCATTGAAGATAGTAAGCTTGGCAGTGGGGAACACTAGAGAAATAAAGAGGAGAAACCTGATCAGAGGCATTCCTGGAGTATATTTAATCCAGGTGATTGCCTGGGTAGCTGGCAGGCTTGGTGCTCCAGTGAGCAGTGATGAAAGGGTATGGTTATGATTATTCTGGGACTTTTATACATATACTTTACCTTACTTTTTGCTCCACCCCTAGTTTCAGTGGAATACCGAGAAGCCTTCTATTGGGGGAGTACTCTAGTCTGTTCTTCAATCTCTGCTGAAGTTTTTTCCTTCTTAAGTTAATTTTCTCCTAATTGTGGAGCGTAGTATTTATTAACAGTAAATATACAACTGTATAGGGCTTCCCTGGTGGTACAGTGGTTAAGAATCCGCCTGACAGTGCAGGGGGCACGGGTTCGAGCCCTGATCCGGGAAGATCCCACATGCCACCGAGCAACTAAGCCCGTGTGCCACAACTACTGAGCCTGCGCTCTAGAGCCCGCGTGCCCCAACTACTGAGCCTGTGAGCCACAACTACTGAAGCCCGTGCTCCACAACAAGAGAAGCCACCGCAATGAGAAGCCCACGCACCACAACGAAGAGTAGCCCCCGCTCACCGCAACTAGAGAAAGCCCGCACACAGCAACGAAGACCCAACGCAGCCAAAAAAAAAGTAATTAATTAAAAAAAAATACAACTGTATAACCTATAAGTTTGCATTAAAACAGCACGGCATCTTGACTTAACCTACAATTATTAAGTTAAATGTCCTTTGAAACTCACTATTTGTGATCATCAAACTCTCATGGTATGGTTGCAGGCTACGCAAATTTAAATTATCCAAAATTGAAATAGCATAATCTAAAAAATTAAGTGTCTGACATTTTGATGTACAGAATTTGATAGACGATTCTATTAAAGTAAGAATCATAATTTCAAAGTTGATATGCCTAATAAATTGTAAACTGTCCGCTCCATTGCCATATGGCCATAACACTTAAGTAAAGAAATACCTTCCCTGCGTTGTCAAGAATAGTCACTCTGTTCCAGCCTTTTACATTGGCCATTACACTTGCACATCCTTCAAGTCTTTGCTCAAATGTTATCCCCTCAGAAAGTCTAAAACCATCCTCTTAAAGTACTTTATCACCTCCTATCACTTTGCACAATCTGAAGTTATGTTTATCTCTTTTATTTTCTGATTCTATGAACTGGAAATACCAGCTTCTTAAAGAAAGGGATTTCATCTAATTTATTTACCCCTCTATGTTCAGCACTTATTTGGAGCATAAGGAGTTTGCATAGAATATAGGAGTTGCTCAGTAAACATTTATTAAAACGGTGTTGCATGAGTAACTTCTAAATGATACTTTTATGGAATAGAGGGGTGTTGTGGGCTGATTTGTGTCCCCCCTCAAAAGATACGTTGAGGTCCTAACCTCTACCTGAGAATGTGACTTTATTATTTAGAAATAGGGTCTTTGCAGATTTAATTCAGTTAACATGAGATCATACTCAATTAGGATGAGTCCTAATCCAGTTTGACTGGTGTCCTTATGAGAAGAGAGAACAGAGACAGAGGAAGGAGAATGCCATATGAAGGCACAAAGACTCATGGACACAGTGAAGAGAACCATGTGAAGATGGAGGCAGAGATTGGAGTTATACTGTAATAAGCCAAGGAACGTCTGGGGCTACCGGAAGCTGGAAGAGGCAAGGAAGGATCCTCACCTAGAGGCTTTGGAAGGGAGCATGGCCCTGTCAGCATCTTGATTGTGGACTTCTTGCCTCAAGAACAGTGAGAAAATAAATTTCTGTTGCTTATAGCCACCCCAGTTTATGGCACTTTGTTATAGCAGCCCTAGGAAAGTAATACAAGGGAAGAGCCTTGGAAGTGCAAAATATAAGCATAAAAGATAAAAGAACTTACTACCATTGTTGTAACCTCTGGCTTTTAGCATTCTTTGGTTAGTAATTTTCTTAATGGGATTGAACATTTATGGCATTTTGAGGCATGTAAAAATATCATTGGTTTTATCAGAAAGTTTTTTTTCCCTTTAAGGATTTATTGAAATTCCATTTGTTGCACAGTACAGTCCCATGGAACTCTATGGGATATGCAAATAGTTTAAGTGCAATTTGGTTATAATGAGTTAGAATAGTTACCATTGTCTCAATCTTCAAGAGACATAGATTATGTTGAGTAGCGGGAGGGGAGGGAGAACCTACTAGCACTCAGGCTCAGCTTTTGTAAATGAATTACTAAGAATGAAGGAATGTTTTGAACCCGTGGGAGAAAGTGGGAAGATTGAGAAAATACCTCACCGGTTTTTTCCTTCATGTTCTTAGATCTTTTAATGAGGTGTATTTTAGTGTACAGTTTGGGAGTTATTTTGGATTTTTCTCCTTCCCTCCTGAAATAATTTCAGTTAAGTTCCAAAAGTAATACAGAGGTTTATCCTCTATATCCTTCACCTAGCTTCCCCAAATGCCAATATCTTACATAATCACAGCACAATTATCAGAATTGGAAAATTAACTGATACCATATTATTAACTAATATGCAGACCTTATTCATATCTCATTAGTTGCCCTGCTAATGTCCATTTTCTGATCTAGGATCCAATCTAGGATCACACGTTGCATTTAGTTGTCATGCCTCTTCTCGACTGTGGCAGTTTCTCAACCTTTTAAAGTCTTTCATGACTTTGACACTTTTGAAGAATACTGGCCAGTTATTTTGTAGAATGTTGTAGAATGTCCTTCAGTTTGGGTTTATGTGATTATCCTCATGATTAAATTCAAGTTTTTCTTTTTTTGGCAAGAATACGGCGGAACTGAAATTGTACCCTTCTTTGTTCCTCATATCATGAGACCCCTGTTGAAATGTCTCATTATTAGCGGTGATAACTATGATCCCCTGGTTAAGGAGGGGCTTGCCTGGTTTCTCCACTATAATATTACTGTTTTCCTCTTTGTAATTAATTAGTGTCAATATCTTGTGGGGAGATACTTTGAGACTATACATAAGTTTCTCACTATACTTTTGCCTACCAGTTTTGGTATCCATTAATGATTCCTGCCTGAAAAAATAATTATGATGTTTATTAAGTGGTGATTTTTCTCCTTTTATCATTCCTTATACATTTATTTATTCTACTGTAAGGAAAAGCTTTCCCTTTCCCATTATTTACTTTTCATTCAATTTTTATTTATATCATTATGGACTCTTAGATGATTGCCTTATTTTGGGGGTTGTAATTCATTATAGTTCAGGTTTTTCTAATTATACCGGTGTTCAAGATGTAAAGAATTTTTCAGAATTTAAGATAAAATGTTACTTGCTGGTAGAGTAGTAGATTTGAGGAGAACTCACACATAGCTCTCTCTGGATTTAAAGTTAACAACACAAAATTAGATACTTTAATTATTGTTCAATAAACAATGTTCAGATTTTCCAGTTATGAAAGAACTTTTCCTAAACCAACCCACAAAGCAATGAGCCACTACAATTTTATATCTTTTATCTGGTTTGGACCTCATTCTTTTTTTTTTTTTTTTTTAATTGAAGTATATAGTTGATTTAAAATACTGTGTTAGTTTCAGGTGTACAGCATAGTGATTCAGTATTTTTGCAGATTATATTCCATTATAGGTTAGTACAAGATGATAGGTATAATTCACTGTGCTATACAGTATATCCTTGTTGCTTATCTATTTTATATACATAGTAGTTTGTATCTGTTAATCCTAAACCCCTAATGACTCTCTCCCCTTCCGTCTCCCTTGTAACCACAAGTTTTCTGTATTTGTGAGACTGTTTTCCATATACATTCATTTGTATTCGTTTTTAGATTCCACATATAAGTGATGTATAGTATTTATCTTTCTCTATCTTACGTAATTCACCGAGCATAATATTCTCTAGGTCCATCCATGTTGCTGCAGATGGCAGTAGTTTGTTCTTTTTTTTGTGGCTGAGTAATATGCCATTGTACATTTATACCACATCTTCTTAACCCAGTGTCTGTTGATAGGCACTTGGGTTGCTTCCATGTCTTGGCTATTATAAATAGTGTTGCTATGACCACTGGGGTGCCTGCATCTTTTCAAGTTCAAGTTTTCCTTTTTTTCCAGATATATACCCAGGAGTGGAATTGTTGGATCATATGGTAGTTCCTGTTTTTAGTTTTTTAAGGAACTGCCATACTGTTTTCATAGTGGTTGCAGTGATTTACATTCCCCCCAGCAGTGTACGAGGGTTCCCTTTTCTCTACATCTTCTCCAACTTTTGTTATTTATAGACTTTTTGATGACAGCCATTCTGACAGGTGGAAGGTGATACCACATTGTGGATTTGATTTGCATTTCTCTAATAATTAGCAGTGTTGAACATCTTTTCATGTGCCTGTTTGCCATCTGCGTGTCGTCTTTGGAAAGATTGGACCTCATTCTTTAAAGTTCATTTAGTCATAAGGATTTATTAAGAACCCATTTCTTCCTGATCATGGTCCCATAGAATCTTATTTTTCACTGCTTCATCAAACTTAATAGGCACATATTCTTCCCTCAAAAAACTAAGAACCTGTCATGGATTCTGTGTATTTTTTCTGTCTGACTGAATTTTAAGTTCCTTAAGAGCAGGCACCATAATTTAAACATTTTTGGATACCAACATTGTCTCACATTGCCTGGCATTTAGTAGATTTTAAATACCAGTGGGGGTATGGAATGGAGGGCTCCAGAAGACGATGGCCTTGGCTTTTTAAGTTTGTGGGATTTTTTCCCCTGTGAAACTAAGCATATAGAAAACTATTCTAGAATGCCTCCTGGAGACTACAGATTCATCCCTAACCCAGAGAACAGAAGTGTGCATGCTGCAGTGAGAAAAGTTTATTATGTTGTTCTTGTTTTGAAAATTAGAATTAGTATTAGAAAGCCAGTTTTGCAAATTAATATTGTATAAGCTGAGTTAGTGAAAGTTGGAACAGTGATTAATGTGGAAAGAGAGTTGATTAAATAAGACTTTAAACTTGAGCTATAAATTATGCATAAATTTAAAATTTTTCTTTATGAAAAGCTTTAATAATGGAGTAATACACATATTTTAGCACCGCCCGGCTAGCTCAGTCAGTAGAGCATGAGACTCTTAATACACATATTTTAAGGGGAATTGAAAAAAAGGTTGCCCTTTAGTGATGTTTTCTTAACCAGGTTAAAAAAAAATTACCCTATATGTTTTTGTTAAATTCCATAAATTTTTTCTTAGGATGGTGGTAAGGTGTGGTTGTTGTTTCCACACTTTTGAAATAATTTTTATATGAAAATCATAGGACTATATTCCCATAAGTATTTTTATTTTTTCAGAAACTCTTTTAACAGTAGATGTTTATTTACTTTAGCCAAAGGACATATTTGGAATGTTTTTATTAATCCTCATGTGCAGTTACTAAACTGGTGATCTGTTTTTCTTAATGAAGCTGTTAGTTGCCAGACGATTCTTATTTGTATGAGTAAGTATATCCATTAGGAAAATATTTAAAAGAATGTAGCGTTTAGCTGGGGAGAAGTTAAATGGTGGTGGTATTTGAATTTTGGGAAAATTTTAATTTTTAAAAATCACAATGTAGTTTTCATATAAAGCACATGGGAACATAAATTCCTGTAGTTCTGATAGATCAGTTATCTATTTGCAAGCATATTCTCTATTGTATATTTAGTATAGGATGATTCAGTGTAAGGAACTTAATTTCCTTGGGGTTCATTTTTACTTGTTTGCTATCTTAAAGGCTGATGGCATTTTTTTTTTTAAACTAGATCTATTTTTTAATTTTATTTTTTAAAATTTATTTATTTATTTTTGGCTGCGTTGGGTCTTCGTTGCTGTACACAGGCTTTTTCTCTAGTTGCGGCTAGCGGGGGCTACTCTTTGTTGTGGTGCACGGACTTCTCATTACAGTGGCTTCTCTCGTGGAGCATGGGCTCTAGGCGCACGGGCTTCAGTAGTTGTGGCATGCGGGCTCAGTAGTTGTGGCTCAGGGGCTCTAGAGCGCAGGCTCAGTAGTTGTGGCACATGGGCTTAGTTGTTCCGCGACATGTGGGATCTCCCCACACCAGGGATCGAACCCGTGTCCCCTGTGTTGGCAGGCGGATTCTTAACCACTGCCACCAGGGAAGTCCCTGCTGGCATTTTTAATGCTATTTAAATTTAGAGCAGGCCAATCAATAACATATTTATTTGTAGTCATTTAGTTGTATAATTTAATATGGTTTAAGATCATTTTGGAGGGCTTTATATTTAACTAAATTTATTTGAATTTAATTTTTTCTTAAAAATGATAATGGATACATATCTGTAAAGCTTTCTTAAATTTTGATTGTTAGATTAATAATAAAGATGAGTGAATGTCTTGATTCTGCCACAAATCCACGTATTATATCCCTGCAGTCTTTGAAGTTTTATGGTTTGTTTCTAATCTGCTTTGGTCTTGATATATAGTACTTTATATAAGATTCTTTTCTCTTGGTTCCACTTTGTGTGTATAATTTTACTCCTGTTTCTTAGATTTGTTATTTTGCATCTGACTTTGGATTCTGATTTCTTATCAAAGCTCTAGTTTGGATCTGTTCAATTGATGCCTTTAGATTTTTCTACCTTTTTCACATAGTACACCTGCCTGTTGAACTCATGAAACCTAACTCAGGAGGCCTCATTCTTCTCTAGAGAGCAACCAGAGGTGGAGCTTGCTGTATGTAATCTGACTTCCTTTCATAGCTCCAGTGCTGTACAGATTTCCAGAAATGAGAAATTTCAGTTAAACTAAAAGGTAATTTGTATGTTAACCAGTTCTATGTAAGTGGTTAGAAATTACAATGAGAAAAAGATACCATGCACAATAGCATTAAAAACAAACTTACTAATGAATTCGCTATTTATTTACCAGTTTATTAATGTTACGTCAGTGTCATGGTATATATTTATTTTTTACACTTGCTATATTTATGTTTTACACCCTTTCTGGGTGCCAGGTACAGGCATTTCCTTAGGAACAGGAAGAGAAGACAGTTCTTCCTAAAAGATGATAAAATCTCCTAAAGAGCTAGAAGTGCAACTGAATCACTTAAATTATGTGGCAAGTTGCTGTGAACTTAAAACTGCCCTAAAAAATGAAGTTTATTAATTAAAAAAAAAGACCAACATAGAGTGGGGTGACAAAAATAAGGAGCTGAAAGAAATTTGTGACACTTATTGTTTACAAAATAATACATGAACACACACACACACAAAATACAAGGCAAAAGTTACTCTCAGTGGTATGTACAAGGTGGTGTGAAGCTTATTACATCAGTAAGTGTGAGACCTAACCCTGCCTAGATTACAAGAAGGTTAGAGCTTTCCAGTTTGCTTCAGGAAGAGTGGAGTATTGGTCATGAGGTAGTATTTACACATACACAGAAGCAGAAGAGAATTGGTTTTATAAAAGAAATAACAAGCACTTTGGAATTAGGAGTAGAGTAATGGGAGAGGAGCAACGGAAGTTGCGATTGTAGGAGAGCGTTAAGATTCTTGGTGTTATCTCTTGGTTTTGGAATATAAGAACATAAAGTAATGGGAATACTAAAAGTAAAGGGAAAGTGTGACTAGATATGAAGAAGATATGGAGGCAGCGTTTTGGGAAATAGTTTGAGGTTTATTATGAAATTGCATTTTCAGAGGTTAACATGTAAAGCTTTGGCAGAGATTGGTAAAAACAGAAAAAGTTCAAAGTTCTCTGGATGTGACAAGAGTCTTATTTAGGCTTGTCATTTTCCTTTAGTTTAAGGACATTCATCTGTGTTGTAGGGTTGTATGTGTGTTTAAGATCATTTGTGGGGGTTTTTTCAAACAACTTTCTTCCATTCCTCATATACTCTATTCCTCCATCTTATCCCTTAACTCCTTGCTTGGCCTCCCGCCTTCCCCCTCCAACCATCTTAATGTTTAATGTCACTGCTGAATAAGTCACAGTTACTGAGAATGCAACCCTCAACTATTTTTGTGTTTTCTTTTAAAGAAAAAGCTGCTGATTTTGGTGTGTTAACTCGGAGAATTCTCCTCATGTTCAGTTTTGCATCATGTGCTTTCAATTATATTTACATAATATATATGCATACACACATACATTGTTAATTCAACAAATGTTTACTAGGTTTCAGGCATTAAGAATATAGTAGTGAGCAAAAAGAACAAATACTTGCCCTTGCAGAGCTGACATTCCTTTATATTTTTATCTGCTCCTTCTTTCCGTAGCTAGGTGTTAATATTTATTAAAGAGTTGCAGGCATTCTTCCAGTTACTCTTCTCAGCAACCATATGAAGTATGCTTTTTTAAAATGTTATTCCTGTTTGAGAGGTGGGAATACTGAGGCATAGTAAGCTGCAGAGTTAGAAAGCATATCATTCTAAAGGCCCTGACAGTCTGGCTCCAGAGCCCAAACTCTTAAAGCCCTCTGCTATATTTCCTTTTGATTTTAAGGCTCTGTTACCTAGCGATAGTAAAAGAAGGGGATAGTTTTTTAGAATACTTTATTAGAAGAGAAAAGAGGAATAACGAGCCAATTTGCTGTTACCAATGAACTTTTTATCTCTGTCGCATTGAGCACGTAATTCAGTTTTGGTGTAAATGATCTTGTCTCTTTAATATTTGAGATTTTCAGGATTAATGTTTTCTGAAGTTTATTACTTCCCCATTTCTTGTGTCATAACGTTGCATATTTCCTATTTGGGTCATCTTGTAGTAGGAATTGCTATGTAACTTGGAGGCTTGAATTCTATCTGGCATTCTTTTTATTCACTGAAAGAACTAGAAAATCTTTCTCATTTGTAGGCTAAATTTTACTGGGAAGAGAGATTGGTACTTTGTATTCTTGATTGGAATCTACTTAAATTCTCTATATTATGAAGTATACATTTATGTATGTTGTATTGGGCAAAAATTTTTCTCTTAATATCTTTTATTTGCTATTGTAAACATAGGTAACAAACATAATTCTGGTAAAAAGAGTAAATGAAATGAATGTAATACTTATATGTAGTTACAGAGTAGTACTTACCAAAATTATTAAAAAGCAGTTTTAGAAATATTATCATTTTAATCATTGTTTTGTTTTGCAAATCATGTTGCGCCCCACTACCACCTACCCATGTGAGTATGTGTGTACACATTCACTGCTAAGAGATTCTTTAAGACAACTCAGGTAAAATTTTAGGAATGATAAAAGAGGGGCCTGAAATAATTAGATTGTATTATATAAGTCTTTACTTAGAGAGTGAATTAGTTAACGAGAATTTATAAAACGGTGTTACTTGGGAAAGGTACAGTCTGGGAGTTATATTCTGCATTTTATTTTTCTTCCTCTCATCATTTGTGGCACAGTGCATGGCAAACAGGTAGGGGTACTGCATGTTTAAGTAGATGGGGCATTGTGCCTCTGTATCTGTTGTGTACACATGCACTCTTGCACAGATGTGCTTAAATCCATATGGGATCATAAAATTGACCAAGGATATGAATTAACATCTGCGGAAAACTTTAATCTGCTAATAAATTATTTACTGTTTCTTTAAAAAAGACTTTATTTTTAAGAGCAGTTTTAGGATCACAGCAAAATTGAGCAGAAGATATGGAGACTTCCCGTATATTCCTTGTCCCCATGTACATACATTCTCTCCCACTATCAACATCTTACACCATAGAGGTACATACATGTGTTTAATTGATGAACCTACATTGACATGTCCTTATCACCCAAAGTCCATAGTTGTATGTTACTGCTCAGTTTTGGTGTTGTATATTCTATGGGTTTTGAGTAATGTATAATGATATGTGTCCATCATTATAGTATCATACAGAAAAGTTTTACTGCCCTAAAAACCCTCTGTGCTCCACCTGTTATCTTTCCTGCCCCTTAACCCCTGGCAACCACTGATATTTTTCCTGTCTCATAGTCTTGCCTTTTCCAGAACGCTGTGTAGTTGAAATCATATAGTATGTAGCAGTTTCAGATTGGCTTCTTTCAGTTAGTAATATGCATTTGAGTTTCTTCTATGTCTTTTCATGTTGTTTTTTTTTTTTTTGGATTAGTGTTATCATACTATATTTTTTCCTACCCTTTTACTTTTTTTTATTTTTAATTTTTATTATTTATTTATTAATTTTTGTTTATTTTTCACACACACACACTGTATTTTATTTTTACAAGACATAAATAAACTGACACCAAGCATTGTAAATGGATGACCACAACAAAAGCAACAATGATTGCAATTACCAAACACGAAACACACTCATACTATGTCATAATATTGACATTCAGTCCAGTAATCCTCCACTGTAACAGTTCCTTTACTTTGCAGTGAAATTGATCTGTATATTTTTTGCCTCTGAGTCCTTGTGGGAATTTTTTTTTTAAATTCAGACAGAAAGTCACAAAAATTACACTCATCCTCATCAGTTCACTCAGTCCCATGTAATTAATTTTTTTTTTCATCTTGAACTTTTGTTAGCACTTATATGAATTCATCAGTTTTCCATTATAGTTCTGAAAATTCTTATTCATTCAGTTCAGGAGTATAGTCAGTTACCAGAAACCTTTACTTATCAGAGTCTTCTCCACGAATTCCTTGAAGATGAAACCCTTTTATAGGAACATTTTTGCAAAAGCATCAAAGTACACCCAGAACTCTCTGTAAATGACAAAAGAGTTAAAAATGACCTTGGTTAAAGATTTGATTAAAGTTCATAATAATGCAGTTGACAAGGAAATTTAGTTATTTCTGAGATATACATTTTAAAGTAATAACTAGAATTATGACTTATAATATTATACCAGAACGTATAAGATTTTTAGAAATTTCATGTAATGTCTGAAACATTTATTATAACATATTTCCATACAAATAACCAAAAGAAAGTTTAGTATTAGTTTTTGTTTGTTTGTTTTATACTGCAGGTTCTTATTAGTCATCAATTTTATACACATCAGTGTATACATGTCAATCCCAATTGCCCAATTCAGCACACAACCATCCCCACCCCACCGTGGTTTTCCCTCCTTGGTGTCCCTACGTTTGTTCTCTACATCTGTGTCTCATCTTCTGCCCTGCAAACCGGTTCATCTGTACCATTTTTCTAGGTTCCACATACATGCGTTAATATACGATATTTGTTTTTCTCTTTCTGACTTATTTCACTCTGTATGATAGTCTCTAGATCCATCCACGTCTCAACAAATGACTCAATTTCGTTCCTTTTTATGGCTGAGTAATATTCCATTGTATATATGTACCACCACTTCTTTATCCATTCGTCTATCGATGGGCATTCAGGTTGCTTCCATGACCTGGCTATTGTAAATAGTGCTGCAATGAACATTGGGGTGCACGTGTCTTATTTTTTTTTTAAAGTAAAGCCATTTCTTTTTTCTTTTTTTAAAATTTTATTTATTTATTTATTTATTTTGGCTGTGTTGAGTCTTCGTTTCTGTGCGAGGGCTTTCTCTAGTTGTGGCAAGTGGGGGCCACTCTTCATCGCGGTGCGCGGGCCTCTCACTATCGCAGCCTCTCTTGTTGCAGAGCACAGGCTCCAGACGCGCAGGCTCAGTAATTGTGGCTCACGGGCCTAGTTGCTCCGCGGCATGTGGGATCTTCCCAGACCAGGGCTTGAACCCGTGTCCCTTGCATTGGCAGCCAGATTCTCAACCACTGCGCCACCAGGGAAGCCTGCATGTGTCTTTTTGAATTATGGTTTTCTCTGGGTATATGCCCAGTAGTGGGATTGCTGGATCATATGGTAATTCTATTTTTAGTTTTTTAAGGAACCTCCTTACTGTTCTCCATAGTGGCTGTATCAATTTACATTCCCACCAACATTGCAAGAGGGTTCCCTTTTCTCCACACCCTCTCCAGCGTTTGTTGTTTGTAGATTTTCTGATGATGCCCATTCTGACCAGTGTGAGGTGATACCTCATTGTAGTTTTGATTTGCATTTCTCTAATAATTAGCGATGTTGAGCAGCTTTTCATGTGCTTCTTGGCCATCTGTATGTCTTCTTTGGAGAAATGTCTATTTAGGTCTTCTGCCCATTTTTGGATTGGGTTGTTTGTTTCTTTAATATTGAGCTGCATGAGCTGTTTATATATTTTGGAGATTAATCCTTTGTCTGTTGATTCGTTTGCAAATATTTTCTCCAATTCTGAGGGTTCTCTTTTAGTCTTGTTTATGGTTTCCTTTGCTGTGCAAAAGCTTTGAAGTTCCATTAGGTCCCACTTGTTTATTTTTGTTTTTATTTCCATTACTCTAGGAGGTGGATCAAAAGAGATCTTGCTGTGATTTATGTCAAAGAGTGTTCTTCCTATGTTTTCCTCTAAGAGTTTTATAGTGTCCGGTCTTACATTTAGGTGTCGAATCCATTTTGAGTTTATTTTTGTGTATGGTGTTAGGGAGTGTTCTAATTTCATTCTTTTACATGTAGCTGTCCAGTTTTCCCAGCACCACTTATTGAAGAGACTGTCTTTTCTCCATTGTATATCTTTGCCTCCTTTGTCATAGATTAGTTGACCATAGGAGCGTGGGTTTATCTCCAGGCTTTCTATGTTGTTCCATTGATCTATGTTTCTGTTTTTGTGCCAGTACCATATTGTCTTGATTACTCTAGCTTTGTAGTGTAGTCTGAAGTCAGGGAGTCTGATTCCTCCAGCTCCATTTTTTCCCCTCAAGACTGCTTTGGCTATTCGGGGTCTTTTGTGTCTCCATACCAATTTTAAGATGATTTGTTCTAGTTCTGTAAAAAATGCCATTGGTAATTTGATAGGGATTGCATTGAATCTGTAGATTGCTTTGGGTAGTGTAGTCATTTTCACAATATTGATTCTTCCAATCCAAGAACATGGTATATCTCTCCATCTGTTGGTATCATCTTTATAGTTTCTTTCATGAGTGTCTTATAGTTTTCTGCATACAGGTCTTTTGTCTACCTAGGTAGGTTTATTCCTAGGTATTTTATTCTTTTTGTTGCAATGGTAAGTGGGAGTGTTTCCATAATTTCTCTTCCAGATTTTTCATCATTAGTGTATAGGAATGCAAGAGATTTCTCTGCATTAATTTTGTATTCTGCAACTTTACCAAAATCATTGATTAGCTCTAGTAGTTTTCTGGTGGCATTTTTAGGATTCTCTATGTATAGTATCATGTCATCTGCAAACAGTGACAGTTTCACTTCTTCTTTTCCAATTTGTATTCCTTTTATTTCTTTTTCTTCTCTGATTGCCGTGGTTAGGACTTCCAAAATTATGTTGAATAATAGTGGTGAGAGTGGGCATCCTTGTCTCGTTCCTGATCTTAGAGGAAATGCTTTCATTTTTTCACCATTCAGAATGATGTTTGCTGTGGGTTTGTAGTATATGGCCTTTATTCTGTTGAGGTAGGTTCCCTTTATACCCACTTTCTGGAGAGTTTTTATCATAAATGGGTGTTGAATTTTGTCAAAAGCTTTTTCTGCATCTATTGAGATGATCATATGGTTTTTCTTCTTCAATTTGTTAATATGGTGTATCACACTGATTGATTTGCGTATATTGAAGAATCCTTGCATCCCTGGGATAAATCCCACTTGATCGTGGTGTATGATCCTTTTAATGTGCTGTTGGATTCTGTTTGCTGGTATTTTGTTGAGAATTTTTGCATCTATATTCATCAGTGATATTGGTCTGTAATTTTCTTTTTTTGTAGTATCTTTGTCTGGTTTCGGTATCAGGGTGATGGTGGCCTCATAGAATGAGTTTGGGAGTGTTCCTTCCTCTGCAATTTTTTTGGAAGAGTTTGAGAAGGATGGGTGTTAGCTCTTCTCTAAATGTTTGATAGAATTCACCTGTGAAGCCATCTGGTCCTGGACTTATTTGTTTAGACCATTTTGTCTTCCAGGTCACTTATCCGTTCTTCTGCCTCAGTTATTCTGCTATTGATTCCTCCCAGTGTAGTTTTCATTTCAGTTATTGTATTGTTCATCTCTGTTTGTTCTTTAATTCTTCTAGGTCTTTGTTAAACATTTCTTGCATCTTCTCGATCTTTGCCTCTATTCTTTTTCTGATGTCCTGGATCATCTTCAATATCATTATTCTGAATTCTTTTTCTGGAAGGTTGTCTATCTCCACTTCATTCAGTTGTTTTTCTGGGGTTTTATCTTGTTCCTTCATCTGGTATATAGCCCTCTGCCTTTTTCATCTTGTTTTTCTTTCTGTGAATGTGGTTTTTGTTCCACAGGCTGCAGGATTGTAGTTCTTCTTGCTTCTGCTGTCTGCTCTCTGGTGGATGAGGCTATCTAAGAGGCTTGACGGGAGGGACTGGTGGTGGGTAGAGCTGACTGTTGCTCTGGTGGGCAGAGCTCAGCAAAACTTTAATCCACTTGAGTGTTGATGGGTGGGGCTGGGTTCCCTCCCTGTTGTTTGTTTGGCCTGAGGCAACCCAACACTGGAGCCCTCCTGGGCTCTTTGGTGGGGCTAATGACAGACTCTGGGAGGGCTCTTGCCAAGGAGTGCTTCCCAGAACTTCTGCTGCCAGTGTCCTTGTCCCCACGGTGAAACAGAGCCACCCACAGCCTCTGCAGGAGACCCTGCAACACTAGCAGGTAGGTCTGGTTCAGTGTCCCCCGGGGTTACTGCCCCTTCCCCTGGGTCCCAGTGCACACACTACTTTGTGTGTGCTCTCCAAGAGTGGAGTGTCTGTTTCCCCCAGTCCTGTCGAAGTCCTGCAATCAATTCCCACTAGGCTTCAAAGTCTGATTCTCTAGGAATTACTCCTCCCGTTGTCAGATCCCCAGGTTGGGAAGCCTGACGTGGGACTCAGAACCTTCACTCCAGTGGGCGGTCTTCTGTGGTATAAGTTTTCACCAGTCTGTGAATCACCCACCCACCAGTTATGGGATTTCATTTTACTGTGATTGTGCTCCTCCTACCATCTCATTGTGGCTTCTCCTTTGTCTTTGGATGTGGGGTATCTTTTTTGGTGAGTTCCAGTGTCTTCCTGTCGATGATTGTCCAGCAGCTAGTTGTGATTCTGGTGTTCTTGCAAGAGGGAGTGAGAGCATGTCCTTCTAGTCCTCCATCTTGATTCCTCCTCCGTTTTTTCACGTTTTGGTAACTCATTCTTTTTCATGCTGAGTAATATTACATTGTCTGCATGTAACACAGTTTATTTATCCATTCACCTCCTGAAGAACATCTTGGTTCCTTCCAGGTTTTAGCAATTTTGAATAAAGGTGCTAAAACATTTATATGCAGATTTTTGTGTGGAGATGAGTTTTTACCTCCTTTGGTTATATACTTAGGAGCATGATTGCTGGATCATATGGTAAGAGTATGTTGAGTTTGTAGGAAACTGCCAAACTCATCCAAAGTTGCTGTACCATTTTACCTTCCCGCCAGCAGTGAATGAGAGTTCTTGTTGCTCCGCATCCTTGTCAGCATTTGGTTTTGTCAGTCTTCTGGATTTTCACCATTCTAATGGGTGTGTGGAGGTATCTTACTGTTTTTTTTAACTTGCAATTCCCTAATGACATATGATGTTAGGTATCTTTTCATATGCTTATATGCCAGCTGTGTGTCTTCTTTTGTGAGGTGTTCGTTCAAGTCTTATGCCCACATTTTAAGCAGGTTGTTTGTTTTCTTACTGAGTTTTAAGAATTCTTTGTGTATTTTGGATACTTCAAATATTAGAAAGACAAAAATATCTTGAAAATATTAGAAAGACAAATGTCTGGAAAGATATTATTTCCCAGTCTGTAACTTGTCTTTTCATTCTCTTGACAGTCTTTTGCTGAGCAGAAATTTTTAATTCTAATAAGTCCAGTTTATCAATCATTTTTTCCCCATAGCTTGTGCCTTTGAGGTTGTATCTAAAAAGTCATCACCATACTCAAGGTCATCTAGATTTTCTCCTGTGTTATCTTAAAAGTTTTACTTTTCAGTGTACCTTTTGGTCTTTGATCCATATTGAGTTAATTTTGTGAAGAGTGTAAGATCTGTGTTTAGATTCTCCTTTTTTTTTTCCCACATGGATATCCAGTTTCAGCACCATATTTTGAAAAGAATGTTTCTTCCATTACCTTTGCTCCTTTGTCAAAGATCAGTTGACTGTATTTGTGTGGGTCTACTTCTGGGCTCTCTGTATTATTTTATTAATTTAGTTGTCTATTCTTTTGCCACTATCACAGTCTTGTTTACTATAGACTTAAAGCAAATCTTATATTCAGATGATGTCAGTCATCCAACTTTGTTCTTGTTTATTAATAGTGTTTTGGCTATTCTGGATCTTTATTCTTCCATATCACCTTTAGCATCAGTTTTTGGTATACAGAAAATAACTTGTTAGGAAATTGATAGGGATTGTGTTGAATCTATAGACCAAGTTGGGAAGGACTGACATCTTGACAATATTGAGTCTTCCTATCTGTGTACATGAAATAGCTATCCACTTATTTAGTTCTTGGATTTCTTTCATTGGAGTTTTGGAGTTTTTCTTGTCTAGATCTTGTCCATATTTTGTTGGATTTATATCCAAATATTTCTCTTTTTTGTGGTGCTAATGTAAATGGTGTTGTATTAATTTCAAGTTTCACTTGTTCATTGTTTGTATATATGAAAGTTCATGACTTTTCTATTCTTTCAGATTTTCTTATAGACAGTCGTGTAATCTGCATACAGAGAACGTTTGATGTCTTCCTTCCCAGTCTGTATACCTTTTATTTCCTTTTTAGCTTGGACTTCTAGTACAGTGTTGAAAAGCAGTGGCAAGAAGAGACATCCTTGCTTTGTTCTTGTTCTTAGAGGGCTATTTTCTCACCATTATGTGTGTTGTTAGGTGTAGGAATTTTGTAGATGTTCTTTATCAAGTTGAGGAAGTTCCCCTTTGGTTTAGTTTGCTGAGAGTTCTTTTAAAAATTATGAATAGGTGTTGGATTTTATAAAATGTTTTTCCTGAATTTATTGATATGACCATGTGGTTTTACTTTGCCTCTTGATGTGATGGGTTACATTATTTGATTTTCAATTTTTAAGTAGCCTTGCATACTTGGGATAAATCCCACTTGCTTGTGGTGCATAATTCCTTTAATACATTTAAAATTTTTGATTTGCTAGTATTTTGTTGAGGATTTTTACATCTGGGTTGATGTGAGATATTAGTCTGCAATTTTCTTGCAATGTCTTTGTCTAGTTTTAGTTTTAGGGTAATACTGTTCTCCTAGAAGGAGATAGGAAGTATTCCCTCTACTTCTTTCCATCTTCTGGAAGACATTGTGGAGAATTGGTATAACTTCTTCCTTAAATGTTTGGTAGAATTTACTAGTAAACCCATTTGGATCTGGTGCTTTCTGTCTTGGCAGGTTTTAAAATATTGATTCAATTTATTTTATAGATATAGGTCTGTTTAGATTGTTTCTTTTTGTGAGTTTTGGCACATTATATCTTTCAAAGAATTGGTTCATTTCATCTAGGTTATCGAATTTGTGAGCATATTCATAGTATTCTTTTATTATCCTTTTAATGTCATGGTATTCTGTACTGATATTCTCTTTTTCATTTCCGATATCCATAATTTGTGTCCTTTTTTCTTAGTTAGCCTGGCTAGAGGTTTATTGATTTTATTGATCTTTTCAAAGAACCATCTTTTGGTTTTAGTCATTCCAGTCATGTTGTTGATTTACTGTTTTTTCAGCTTCTTCTCTAATTTTTATTATTTGTTTTCTAATACTTAGTTTTTATTTAATTTGCTCTTTTTTTTTCCAGTTTTCATAAGATGGAAGCTTAGATGATTGATTTTAGATGCTTTTTCTTTTCTAATGTATGCAGTCAATGCTATAAATTTCTAAGTGTTACTTTTGCTGCATCCTATAAAGTCTGATAAGTCGTATTTTCATATTCATTTAGTTGAAAATGTTTTTAAATTTCTATTGAGATTTCTTCTTTGACTTGTGTTATTTAGAAGTGTGTTGTCTAATCTCCAGGTGTTTTTGGATTTCCCAGCTATGTTTCTATTAATGATTTATAGTTTAATTCCGTTGTAGTCTGAGAGCTTACACTGTATGATTTCTGCTTTTTCAAATTTGTTAAGGAATGTATTATGGTACAGAATGTGATCTGTCCTGAGAATGTTCCATGTGAGCTTGAGAGGTATGTGAATTCTGCTATTGTTGGATGAAGTAGTTTATAGATGTCAATTATGTGCAGTTGATTGATGGTGTTATTGAATTCACCTGTGTCTTTATTGATTTTCTGCTTGCTTTTTACTAGTTTTGTTGCCATTTTTTACCCCTTAGAAGTTTGACAAAATGAGGGAAACAGCTCTTTTGCATTTTATTTTGAGTGTGAGAACTGATGGGAGAAGTGGAAGAGTCAGGAGCCCTGAGAAGTAATCAGGTCAGCTTAGAAGACAACATTGGTGATGATGAGAGGTGTACCTTAGGTATTAGAAAAACTTTCAGAGTGAGTGAGAGACATATATGTTCTTTTAGGTAGAGTATCTTCAAAACCAACATAACTCAAAGAATGGGGAGTTTTCATTCTTGAAAGTGAAAATTAGCACAATGTCTAGCATGTAGGTAGTACTTGGTAGGTACTTATTTAATGAATATTGGATGTTCTCAGTAAAGAAAAGAAAAGCAAAAGCAAGTTGGTTACAGAGTGATACCAATTTATGGAAGACTGCCTATAAAAATGGAATAGATGGATGTATGACCAATGATGAATTCCAAGATTTCTAGAACTATATGAACAATGTTTAGGATGGCTTATGAAAAATATACTAAGTACAAACAAGACTTTTAAAGCTATGATTAAGAACAAAAATAAAGGCTAAGGGATGGTAAAATGTTAAGTGAAAGATTGGTACTCATCATTTATTTATACCTTCTCCACCAAGGGAAATATTTTTAAAGCTGTAGAGAGTACCCAGAACAAAATGTACAGGTTTCTAAGACAAAGTTGGATGTGCTTAATAAAATGAGACTCAATTAAAAGAAAAAGCGAATAAGAAGGCACCAGATTATTTTATTTAAGTAAAATATCCATGAACTGAGATTCTCAAAATTTTGCAAGTGTCCTGAAACCATCACTAGACATCTTGGTATATGATCCGAAAACCTGGCAGTGGACTTTATTTTCAAAGCAAGAGGGTTAGAGGCAGGAAGGGTAAGCTGATGTGTTCTGCCTTTTAAAGTTGTACTGGTGTGAAATTAAAACTGTACTAGTTTAAATAAGTTTAAATATATAATAAGTATGTTTTTATATTTAATACAACATATATTAGTAAAAGGAGTATAATTAGTACAGTATTTTTAGAGGGTAATTTGGCAGTAAAAGATTGCATGAATGTGTTAAAAATGTTCATTACAAGGAATCCGTCCTACAAATATGTTTGTCTGATTGAGGAAGAATACATGACAGCATTGTTTACAGCAGTCAAAAATTAGAGACAGGCTAAATTTAACCCAAGGAATGGGTTAAATATACTTATGACACAAGTATTAAGAGATGATATAGAATGTCCATAGTGCTTTTACAAGTGAAAAATGTAAATTGTTTATGAATATGTAAAACATTTCATATTTGTGTTTCTTATTAAACTTGTGTAAGTTTGTATATAGGAATTAGGTATTATGAGTCTTCTGACTTTTTTCTATTTCAAAATTGTTTTGGCTATTGTAGTTCCTTTTTGTTTCCATATTTATTTGAGAATTATCTCAATTTCTGGAAAAGATCCTGGTTGGATTTAAAAGAAGAGTTTTAATTTGCATACGTAGTTCACCCGCCAGATTCTATTATGCTGTCTCTTTGTGGTCAATCCTTTTTTCCCCCAACCTCTAACAGCCACTGATCTGTTCTTTGTCTCTGTGGTTTTCCAGAATTACCTTATAAGTAGAATTCTACAGTAAGTACATAGTTTGTGTACTTGAGACTCATCAATATTGTGGCATACATCAATAGTCCATTCCTTTTAATTATTGAATAGTATTCCATTTTGTGGATATGCCAGTTGTATATTTATATAGTCATTCAATTAAGGACGGTTTTGGGGATGTTTCCAGTTTTTGGCAATTATGAATAAGGCTGCTATAAACATTTGAGTACATGTTTTTTGTAAGAACATAAGCTTCTTTGCACCTGGTAAATATCTAGGAATGGCATTACTCAGTCATATGGTTAGTGTGTGGTTAACTTTTAAAAGGATCGCCAAAATGTGTTTCAAAGGGATTGTGCTATTTTTGTATTCCCTCCAGCTATGTATGAGGTTTCCAGTTGTTCTGACTCCTCACCAACACTTGAAATGGTCTTTTTAATTTTAGTCATTCTAATAAGTATGTAGCAGTATCTCATTGTGGTTCTAATTTCCATTTCCCTAATGGTAAAGAGCATCCATTGGAATATTTGTCACCCTTTTATCTTCTTTGGTGAAGTGTCTGTTCAAATCTTTCACCCATTAAAAAAAAAAAGGAACTGTTTTCTTTCTTATATTTGAGTTTTGAGAGGTCTTTAAATATTCTTCCTACAAGTTCTTTGTCAGATATGTGATTTGGAAGTATTTTCTCTCAGTGTATGACTTGTTTTTTCAGTCTCTTAACAGTGTCTTTTGCAGAGGAAAAAAAAGTCCAGTTAACTGTTTTTTGTTTGTGTTTTTATGGATAATGCTTTTGGTGTCATATTTAAGAACTCATTACCTAACCCAAGATGACAGAGATTTTCTTAGATTTGTTATCTTCCATTTTGTGATTATAGCCATCCTAATGAGTGCAAAATGGTATCATATTGTGATTTTCATTTGCATTTCTCTAATGATGTTGAGCCTCAACCCTTTTTATGTGCTTCTTGGCCAATAATATATCTTCTTTGGAGAAGTGTCTGAGTCCTTTGACCATTTTTTTAATTGGAATATTTTGTCTTGTTGGATTGTAAGAAATTACAGTTGACCCTTGAACAACATGGGTTTTGAACTATGTGAGTCCACTTAAACACAGAATTTTTTCAGTAAATACATACTACAGTACTACACAATCTACAGTTGATTGAATCTGTGGCTGCAGAACTGTGGATATGGAAGGCCATCTGTAAAGTTATATGTGGATTTTCAGTGGTGTGGGGGGTTGGCGCTTCTAACCCCTATGTTGTTCAAGGGTCAACTGTGTATCCTGGATATTAGATTCTTGTCGTATATATGATATGCAGATTTTATTTTCTCCCATTCCTTGGTTGCCTTTTGACTCCATTGATAATGTCTTTTGATGCAGAAAAGTTTTCAATTTTGATGAAGTCCAACTTTTTTTTCTTTTGTTGCCTGTGCTTTTGGTGTTATATCCAAGAAATCATTGCCAAATCTAGTGTCATGAAGTTTTTGCCCTAGTTTTTCTTTAAAGAGTTTTATAGTTTTAGCTCTTACACTTAGGTGTTTGATCCATTTTCAGTTGATTTTTGTGTATGGTGTAAGGTCAGGGTTTAACTTCATTCTTTTATATGTGAATATCCACTTTTCCCAGCACCGTTTTTTTGAAAAGACAGTCTTGCCCCTATTGCATGATCTTGGCTCCCTTGCCAAAATTCATTTGACCTATTATGTGAGGATTTAT
Organism: Balaenoptera musculus; assembly: GCF_009873245.2. Lineage (NCBI taxonomy): Eukaryota > Metazoa > Chordata > Mammalia > Artiodactyla > Balaenopteridae > Balaenoptera > Balaenoptera musculus. The sequence goes on along the minus strand of NC_045788.1, from coordinate 17,806,877 downwards.
TTCTGGGCTCTCTCTTCTTTTGGTCTGTATGTTTGTCTTTATGCTAGTATCACACTGTTTTGATTACTTTTACTTTGTGATAAATTTTGAACTCAGGGAGTATGAGACATCCAACTTTGGTCCTTTTTTTCAAGATTGTTTAGGTTTTTAAGGGTTCTTTTCTTGAGATTCCATAAGAATTTCAGATGGAATTTTCTGTTTCTACAAAAAACTAATTGAGATTTTGATGATGATTGTATTGAGACTGTAGATTGTTTTGGATAGTATTGATATCCTTATAATATTAAGTCTTCCCATCCATGAACAAATCTTTTACCTTGGTTAAGTTTCTGTTTAAGTATTTCGTTTATTCTGATGCAATTGTAAATGTAATTTTTTCTCTTCCTTTTTGGTTTCTTCATTGTCACTGTACAAAAATAGAGCCGATTTTTGTGTGTTGATTTTGTATCCTGTAACATTGTAAACTTATTCTAAAAAAACCCCACGATTTTTGTATGTTATGTTGTTATCTTGCACCTGCAACTTTTTTCTATTAGTATTTGGTTGTTGTTGATTCTTTGATATATTTGAAAAATAAAGTATTGTCTGTGAATAGTTTTATTTCTTTATCTATTTGGATGCAGTTTATGTCTCTTTATTGCCTAATTCTGCTTGAACATACAGTAATTTGTTGAAAGCTGTGGTGAAAATGGACATTGTTGACTTCTTGATTTTAGGGGGGAAGCTTTTATTTTAGTCATTCAACATTGAGTGTGACGTTACTTACGTGTTTTTCATGAATGCCCTTTATTATACTAAGAAAGTTCCTTTCTATTCGTAGTTTTTTGCATGTTTTTATCAGGAAAGCGTTTTGGCTCTTTGCTGTCCCTTGAGATTTTGTCAAATACTATTTGTCATAATTTGACATGATTATTAAAAAGAAGGAAGAAAGAACCATGTTATGTATTTTATTACATTGATTGGTTTTCTAATGTTGAACCACTGCCATGGTATACATATTACGTTTAATATGTGGTTGATTCTGTTTGCTAATAATATGTATATATATTTGAGGATTTTTGCATTTATATTTATAGGGAAAATTGGTTTGTAGTTTTTTTTTTTTCTTTTGATGTGGTGTGTTTGGCTTTTGTATAAAAGAAATGCCTCATAGATTGAGTTACAAAGTCTTTCTTCCTCATATTTTTAGGAAGACTTTGAGAAGGATCAGTGTTATTTCTTCTTTAAATTGCTTATAGAATTCACTAGTGAAGCCATCTGGTTCAGGACTTTTTTGTTGGGAGATTTTTGATAACTGATTCAATCTCTTTGCATATTATAGGTTTGTTCTGATTTTTTTATTTTTGCTTGAGCCATTTAATACAGGTTACGCAATTTATTGGCATGCAATTTTCTGTCCTATTCTTCCACAGTCTTTTTATTTCTGTAAGGTTGATAGTAATATTCCTGCTTTCATATATGATTGTAGTTATGTGCATTTTCTATCTGTTTTACTTACTGAGTCTATCTAAGTTTGTCAATACCATTGATACATTAAAAAAACCACAATTTTTGGTCTTACCAATTCTGTTTTTTCTCTAGTCTCTCTTGTTTATTTCTTCTTTTATTTTTATTATTTCTTAAATTTTGCTGCCTTTACATTTAGTTTGCTCTTGTTTTTCCTATTAAGGTACAGAGTTAGGTTATTGAATTCATTAAAAAACATTTTTTTAACACCTTTATTGGAGTATAATTGCTTCACAGTGGTGTGGCAGCCTGTGCTCTACAACAAAGTGAATCAGCTATACATATACATACATCCCCATATCTCCTCCCTCTTATGTCTCCCTCCCACCCTCCCCATCCCCCCCCCCACCACCAGGTGGTCACAAAGCACTGAGCTGATCTCCCTGTGCTATGCGGTTGCTTCCCACTAGTTACCTGTTTTACATTTGGTAGTGTATAGAAGTCCATGCCACTCTCTCACTTCATCCCAGCTTACCCTTCCCCCTCCCAGTGTCCTCAAGTCCATTCTCTATGTCTGCGTCTTTATTCCTGTCCTGCCCCTAGGTTCTTCAGAACCATTTTTTTTTTAAGACTCCATATATATGTGTTAGCATATGGTATTTGTTTTTCTCTTTCTGACTTGATTCACTCTGTATGACAAACTCTAGGTCCATCTGCCTCACAACAAATAACTCAATTTCGTTTCTTTATATGGCTGAGTAATATTTCATTGTATATATGTGCCACATCTTCTTTATCCATTCATCTGTTGATGGACACTTAGGTTGCTTCCATGTCCTGGCTATTGTAAATAGAACTGCAGTGAACATTGTGGTATGTGATTCTTTTTGAATTATGGTTTTCTCAGGGTAGGGTATATGCCTAGTAGTGGGATTGCTGGGTTGTATGGTAGATCTGTATTTAGTTTTCTAAGGAATCTCCGTACTGTTCTCCATAGTGGCTGTATCAATTTACAGTCCCACCAACAGTGCAAGAGGGTTCCTTTTTCTCCACACCCTCTCCAGCATTTATTGTTTGTAGATTTTTTGATGATGGCCATTCTGACCGGTGTGAGGTGATACCTCATTGTAGTTTTGAATTGCATTTCTCTACTGATTAATGATGTTGAGCATTCTTTCATGTGTTTGTTGGCAATCTGTATATCTTCTTTGGAGAAAGGTCTATTTAGGTTTTCTGCCCATTTTTGGATGGGGTTGTTTGTTTTTTTTGGTACTGAGCTGCTTGTAAATCTTGGAGATTAATCCTTTGTCAGTTGCTTCATTTGCAAATATTTACTCCCATTCTGAGGGTTGTCTTTTCATCTTGTTTATGGTTTCCTTTGCTGTGCAAAAGCTTTTAAGTTTCATTAGGTCCCATTTGTTTATTTTTGCTTTTATTTCCATTTCTCTAGGAGGTGGGTCAAAAAGGATCTTGCTGTGATTTATGTCATAGAGTGTTCTGCCTATGTTTTCCTCTAAGAGTTTAATAGTGTCTGGCCTTATATCCATTGGTCTTTAATCCATTTTGAGTTTATTTTTGTGTATGGTGTTAAGGAGTGTTCTAATTTCATTCTTTTACATGTAGCTGTCCGGTTTTCCCAGCACCACTTACTGAGGAGTCTGCCTTTTCTCCATTGTATATTCTTGCCTCCTTTATCAAAAATAAGGTGACCGTATGTGCGTGGGTTTATCTCTGGGCTTTCGATCCTGTTCCATTGATGTATATTTTTGTTTTTGTGCCAGTACCATACTGTCTTGATTACTGTAGCTTTGTAGTATAGTCTGAAATCAGGGAGCCTGATTCCTCCAGCTCCGTTTTTCTTTCTCAAGATTGCTTTGGCTATTCGGGATCTTTTGTGTTTCCATACAACTTGTGAAATTTTTTGTTCTAGTTCTGTGAAAAATGCCAGTGGTAGTTTGATAGGGATTGCATTGAATCTGTAGATTGCTTTGGGTAGTAGAGTCATTTTCACAATGTTGATTCTTCCAGTCCAAGAACATGGTAAATCTCTCCATCTGTTTGTATCATCTTTAATTCTTTCATCAGTGTCTTATAGTTTTCTGCATACAGGTCTTTTGACTCCCTAGGTAGGTTTATTCCTAGGTATTTTATTTTATTTTTTTCAATGGTGAATGGGATTGTTTCCTTAATTTCTCTTTCAGATTTTTCATCAGTGTATAGAAATGGAAGAGATTTCTGTACATTAATTTTGTATCCTGCAACTTTACCAAATTCATTGATTAGCTCTAGTAGTTTTCTGGTAGCATCTTTAGTATTCTCTATGTATAGTATCATGTAAACTGCAAACAGTGACAGCTTTACTTCTTGTTTTCCGATTTGGATCCCTTTTATTTCTTTTTCTTCTCTGATTGCTGTGGCTTAAACTTCCAAAACAATGTTGAATAATAGTGGTGAGAGTGGGCAACCTTGTCTTGTTCCTGATCTTAGAGGAAATGGTTTCAGTTTTTCACCATTGAGAACGATGTTGGCTGTGGGTTTGTCATATATGGCCTTTATTATGTTGAGATAAGTTCCCTCTATGCCTACTTTTTAGAGAATTTTTATCATAAATGGGTGTTGAATTTTGTCAGAAGCTTTTTCTGCATCTATTGAGATAATCATATGGTTTTTATTCTTCAGTTTGTTAATATGGTGTATCACATTGATTGATTTGCATACAGTGAAGAATCCTTGCATTCCTGGGATAAACCCCGCTTGATCATGGTGTATGATCCTTTTAATGTACTGTTGGATTTTGTTTGCTAGTATTTTGTTGAGGATTTTTGCATCTATGTTTATCAGTGATATTGGCCTGTAGTTTTTTTGTGTGTGATATCTTTATCTGGTTTTGATATCAGGGTGAAGGTGGCCTCGTAGAATGAGTTTAGGAGTGTTCATGCCTCTACTATATTTTGGAAGAGTTTGTGAAGGATAGATGCTAGCTCTTCTCTAAATGTTTGATAGAATTTGCCTGTGAAACCATCTGGTGCTGGGCTTTTGTTTGTTGGAAGATTTTTAATCACAGTATCAATTTCAGTGCTTGTGATTGGTCTGTTTATATTTTCTGTTTCTTCCTGGTTCAGTCTCGGAAGGTTTGCTTTTCTAAGAACGTGTTCATTTCTTCCAGGTTGTCCATTTTATTGGCATATAGTTGCTTGTAGTAATCTCTCATGATCCTTTTTATTTCTGCAGTGTCAGTTGTTACTTCTTTTTCATTTCTAATTCTGCTGCTTTGAGTTTTCTCCCTTTTTTTCTTGATGAGTCTGGCTAGTAGTTTATCAATTTTATCTTCTCAAAGAACTATTACTATTGTTTCCTTCATTTCTGTTTCATTTATTTTTGATCTGATCTTTATGATTTCTTTTGCTAACTTTGGGGTTTGTTTGTCTAGTTGCATTAGGTGTAAGGTTAGGTTGTTTATTTGAGATGTTTCTTGTTTCTTAAGGTATGGTTGTATTGCTATAAACTTCCCTCTTAGAATTGCTTTTGCTGCATCCCATAGGTTTTGGGTGGTTGTGTTTTCATTGTCATTTGTTTCTAGGTATGTTCTGATTTCCTCTTTGATTTCTTCAATGATCTCTTGGTTATTAAGTAGTGTATTGTTTAGTCTCCACGTGTTTGTATTTTTTACTGATTTTTTCCTGTAAGTGATATCTAGTCTGATCGCATTGTGGTCGGAATAGATACTTGATACGATTTCAATTTTCTTAATTTACCAAGGCTTGATTTGTGACCCAAGGTATGATCTATTCTGGAGAATGTTCAATGTGCACTTGAGAAGAAAGTGTATTCCGTTGTTTTTGGATGGAATGTCCTATAAATATCAATTAAGTGCACCTTGTTTAATGTATCATTTAAAGCTTGTGTTTCCTTATTTATTTTCATTTTGGATGATCTGTCCATTGGTGAAAGTGGGGTGTTAAAGTCCCCTACTATGATTGTGTTACTGTTGATTTCTCCTTCTATGGTTGTTAGCATTTGCCTTACGGACTAAGGTGCTCCTGTGTTCGGTGCATAAATATTTACAATTGTTACATTTTCTTGGATTGGTCCCTCCATCATTATGTAGTGTCCTTCTTTATCTCTTATATTAGTCTTTATTTTAAAGTCCATTTTGTCTGGTATCAGAATTGCTACTCCAGCTTTCTTTTGATTTCCATTTGCATGGAATATCTTTTTCCATCCCCTCACTTTCAGTCTGTATGTGTCCCTAGGGCTGAATTGGGTCTCTTGTAGAGAGCATATATATGGGTCTTGTTTTTGTATCCATTCAGCCAGTCTTTGTCTTTTGGTGGGAGCATTTAATCCATTTATATTTAAGGTAATTATTGATATGTATGTTCCTATTACCGTTTTCTTAATTGTTTTGGGTTTGTTACTGTAGGTCTTTTCCTTCTCTTGTGTTTCCTGCCTAGAGAAGTTCCTTTATCATTTGTTGTAAAGCTGGTTTGGTGGTGCTGAATTCTCTTAGCTTTTGCTTGTCTGTAAAGGTTTTTTTTTTTTAAACATCTTTATTGGAGTATAATTGATGTACAATGGTGTGTTAGTTTCTGCTTTATAACAAAGTGAATCAGTCATACATATACACATGTTCCCATATGTCCTCCTTCTTGCGTCTCCCTCCCTCCCACCCTCCCTATCCCACCTCTCTAGGTGGTCACAAACCACTGAGCTGATCTCCCTGTGCTATGCGGCCCCTTCCCACTAGCTATCTATTTTACGTTTGGTAGCGTATATATGTCCACACCACGCTCCCACTCCGTCACAGCTTACCCCTCCCCCTCCCCATATCCTCAAGTCCATTCTCTAGTAGGTCTGTGTCTTTATTCCCGTCTTACCCCTAGGTTCTTCATGACCCTTTTATACCGTATGTTAACACATGTATATGGAATCTAAGGAAAAAAAAAATGGTCATGTAAAGGTTTTAATTTCTCCGTCAAATCTGAATGAGATCCTTGCTGGGTATAGTAATCTTAGTTGTAGGTTTTTCCCTTTCATCCCTTTAAATATGTCCTGCCCCTCCCTTCTGGCTTGCAGAGTTTCTGCTGAAAGATCAACTGTTAACCTTATGCGGATTCCCTTATATGTTATTTGTTGTTTTTCCTTTGCTGCTTTTAATATTTTTTCTTTGTATTTAATTTTTGATGGTTTGATTAATATGTGTCTTGGCGTTGTTCTCCTTGGATTTATCCTGTATGGGGCTCTCTGCGCTTCCTGGACTTGAGTATTTCTTTTCCCATATTAGGGAAGTTTTCAACTATAATCTCTTCAAATATTTTCTCAGACCCTTTGTTTTTCTCTCCTTCTGGGACCCCTATAATTCGAATGTTGGTGCATTTAAAGTTGTCCCAGAGGTCTCTGAGACTGTCCTCAATTCTTTTCGTTATTTATTCTGCTCTGCAGTAGTTATTTCCACTATTTTATCTTCTAGGTTACTTAGCCATTTTTCTGCCTCAGTTATTCTGCTATTGATTCCTTCCAGAGAATTTTTAGTTTCATTTATTGTGTTGTTCATCACTGTTTGTTTGCTCTTTAGTTCTTCTAGGTCCTTTTTAAATGTTTCTTGTATTTTTCCATTCTCTTTCCAAGATTTTAGGTCTTTACTATCACTACTCTGAATTCTTTTTCAGGTAGACTGCCTGTTTCCTCTTCATTTGGTCTGGTGGGTTTTTACTTTGCTCCTTCATCTGCGTGTGTTTCTTTGTCTTCTCATTTTGCTTAACTTACTGTGTTTAGGGTCTCCTTTTCGCAGGCTGCAGGTTCGTAGTTCCCATTGTTTTTGGTGTCTGCCCCCAGTGGCTATGGTTGGTTCAGTGGGTCATGTATGCATCCTGGTGGAGGGGACTAGTGCCTGTATTCTGGTGGATGAGGCTGCATCTTGTCTTTCTGGTGGGCAGGTCCGTGTCCGGTGGTGTGTTTTGGGGTGTCTGTGACATTATTATTTTAGGCAGCCTCTCTGCTAATGGGTGGGGTTGTGTTCCTGTCTTGCTAGTTGTTTGGCCTAAGGTGTCCAGCACTGTAGCTTGCTGGTCATTTAGTGGAGCTGGGTCTTAGCGTTGAGAATGAGATGTCTGGGAGAGCTTTCGCTATTTGATATTACGTGGAGGTGGGAGGTCTCTGGTGGACCAATGTCCTGAACTCGGCTCTCCCACCTCAGAGGCACAGGCCTGACACCCGGTCGGAGCACCAAGACCCTGTCAGTCACAGAGGTCAGAAGGAAAGGGAAAAAAAAAGAAAAAAGGAAAGAAAAAAATAAAGTTATTTTAAAAAAAGAATAATTATTAAAAATAAAACAATTTAAAAGTGACAAAAGAAATGAGGAAGAGAGTAACCAAACCAAAAAACAAATCCACAAATGATAACAAGTTCTAAAAACTATACAAAAAAAAAAAAACAAAAAAAAAAACTGGACAGACAGAACTGTAGGACAAATGGTAAAAGCAAAGCTGTGCGGACAAAATCACACACAGAAGCATACACATACAAACGCACAAAAGGAGAAAAAGGAAAGAAATATATATATCGTTGCTCTCAAAGTCCACTGCCTCAGTTTTGGGATGATTTGTTGTCTATTCAGGTATTCCACAGATGCAGGGTACATCTAGTTGGTTGTGGAGATTTAATCCGCTGCTCCTGAGGCTGCTAGGGGAGATTTCCGTTTCTCTTCTTTGTCCGCACAGGTCCTGGGATTCAGCTTTGGATTTGTCTCCACCTGTGTGTGTAGGTTGCCTGAGGGCGTCTGTTCTTTGCTCAGACAGGATGGGGTTAAAGTAGCAGCTCATTAGGGGACTCTGGCTCACTCAGGCCGGGGGAGGGAGGGGTACAGAATGTGGGGCAAGCCTGCGACGCCAGAGGCCGGCATGACGTTGCAACACCCTGAGGTGCACCGAGTGTTCCCCCCGAGAAATTTTCCCTGGATCACAGAACCCTGGCAGTGGTGTGCTGCAGAGGTTCCCGGGAGGGGGTGTGGGTAGTGACCTGCACTTGCACACAGGATTCTTGGTGGCAGTGGCTGCAGCATTAGCGGTTCATGCCCGTCTCTGGGGTGCGAGCTGATAGCCGCAGTTCGCACCCATCTCTGGAGCTCGCTTAGGTGGTGCTCTACCTTCTGTGGGTACATGGAGCAGGAATCGCCTCTCCTCATGTACCCCACAACAATGGTCTCTTGCCTTTTCGGCAGGTCCAGACTTTTTCCCACACTCCCTCCTGGCCAACTGTGGCGCACTAGCCCCCTTCAGGCTGTGTTCTCGCAGCCAACTCCAGTCCTCTCCTTGGAAGCAAAGCTGTACAGACAAAATCTCACACAGAAGCATACACATACACACTCACAAAGAGAGGAAAAGGGGAAAAAATAATATATCTTGCTCCCAAAGTCCACTTCTTCAGTATGGAATGATTCGTTGTCTATTCAGGTATTCCACAGATGCAGGTACATCAAGTTGTTTGTGGAGTTTTAATCCGCTGCTTCTGAGGCTGCTGGGAGAAATTTCCCTTTCTCTTCTTTGTTCGCAGAGCTCCCGGGTTTCAGCTTTGGATTTGGACCCGCCTCTGCGTGTAGGTCGCCTGAGGGCGTCTGTTCTTTGCTCACACAGGACGGGGTTAAAGGAGCAGCTGCTTCGGGGGCTCTGGCTCACTCAGGCGGGGGGAGGGAGGGGTACGGCTGCGGGGCGAGCCTGCGGCGGCAGAGGCCGGTGTGACGTTGCAACAGCTTGAGGCGCGCTCTGCATTCTCCTGGGGAAGTTGTCCCTGGATCACGGGAGCCTGGCCGTGGCGGGCTGCACCGGCTCCCGGGAGGGGCGGTGTGGAGAGTGACCTGTGTTCGCACACAGGCTTCTTGGTGGTGGCAGCAGCAGCCTTAGCGTTTCATGCCCGTCTCTGGGGTCCGCGCTGATAGCCGCGGCTCGCGTCCGTCTCTGGAGCTCGTTTAGGCGGCGCTCTGAATCCCCTCTCCTTGCGCACCAGGAAACAAAGAGGCAAGAAAAAGTTTCTTGCCTGTTCGGCAGCTCCAGACCTTTTCCCAGACTCCCTCCCGGCTAGCTGTGGTGCACTAACCCCTCCAGGCTGTGTTCACGCCGCCAACCCCAGTCCTCTCCCTGCAATCTGACCGAAGCCCGAGCCTCAGCTCCCAGCTCCTGCCCGCCCCGGCGGGTGGCAGACAAGCCTCTCGGGCTGGTGAGTGCTGGTCAGCACCGCTCCTCTGTGCGGGAATCTCTCCGCTTTGCTCTCCGCACCCCTGTTGCTGCTCTCTCCTCCGTGGCTACGAAGCTTCCCCCCTCTGCCCCCTGCAGTCTCCGCCCACGAAGGGGCTTCCTAGTGTGTGGAAACCTTTCCTCCTTCACAGCTCCCTCCCACTGGTGCAGGTCCCGTCCCTATTCTTTTGTCTCTGTTGTTTCTTTTTACTTTTGCCCTACCCAGGTACATAGGGAGTTTCTTGCCTTTTGGGAGGTCTGACGTCTTCTGCCAGCGTTCAGTGGGTGTTCTATAGGAGCAGTTCCACGTGTAGATGTATTTCTGATGTATCTGTGGGGAGGAAGGTGATCTCCGCGTCTTACTCTTCCGCCATCTTTTCCTCTCTCCCAGTCCTCTCCTTGGGATCTGACCTTCGAAGCGCGAGCCTCAGCTCTCAGCTCCCACCCGCCCCAGCGGGTGAGCAGACAAGCGTCTCGGGCTGATAAGTGCTGGTCGGCACCGATCCTTTGTGCGGGAGTCTCTCTGCTTTGCCCTCTGCACCCCTATTGCTGCACTCTCCTCCGTGGCTCCGATGCTCCCCCCCACCCCCGCCTCTGCCAGTGAAGAGGCTTCCTAGTGTGTGGAAACTTTTCCTCCTTCACAGCTCCCTCCACTGGTGCAGGGTCCATCCCTATTCTTTTTTCTCTGTTTTTTCTTTCTTCTTTTGCCCTCCCCAGGTACGTGAGGAGTTTTTTGCATTTTGGGAGATCTGAGGTCTTTTGCCAGCGTTCAGTAGGTGTTCTGTAGGAGTTGTTCCACATGTAGATGTATTTCTGATGTATTTGTGGGGAGGAAGGTGATCTCCACGTCTTACTCTTCCACTATCTTGAAGGGCTCCCTCATTTTTTTTTTAATGTAAACATTTACAGCTGTATTTCCGTTTGAGCACTGCTTTTGTTGCGTCTCATAAATTTTGGTATGTGGTGGTGTTGTTTTCACTGGTCTCAAAGTATTCTAATTTGTCTTGTAATTTTTTCTTTAACTTCAGTAATTTAAGAGTGTGTTGTTTAATTTCCACGTATTTGCAAATTTTCCAGTTTTCCCTCCTGTTATTCATTTCCACTTCCTTTCCATTGTGCTCAAAGAAGACAGTTTCTATGACTCCAATCTTTTAAAAAAGTTACTGCGACTTTTTTGTGGCTTAGTCAGCTATCCTGGAGAATGTCATATGTGCCCTTGAGAATAATGTGTATACTGTTGTTGGGTGTAGTGTTCCATATATGTCTATTACGTCTGTTTGTTTTATGGTATTGTTCAAGTCCTCTGTTTCCTTATTGATCTTCTGTCTGCATCTTCTGTGTTTTTTTGAAAGTGGTATATTGAAATCACCAACTATTACTATAGTGATTATCTATTTCTGTTTTCGATTCTGTTAGTGTTTTTGTCATATATTTTGGGACTCTGCTGTGTGGTGTATATATCTTTTTAATTGTTATATCTTTCTGATGAATTGATCATTTTTACTCAGTGTATTTTGTCTGATATTAGCATAGCCACTCCAGCTTTCTTTTGGTTACCCTTTGTATAGAATACTTTTTTGTATCTTCTTGTTTTCAATCTCTGTGTATTTAAATTTAAAATGAATTTCTTATAGACAGCGTGTCATTGGATCATTTTATTTTTTTCAAAATTTATTTATTGGGCTTCCCTGGTGGCGCAGTGGTTGAGAATCTGCCTGCCAATGCAGGGGACACGGGTTCGAGCCCTGGTCTGGGAAGATCCCACATGCCACGAAGTGGCTAGGCCCGTGAGCCACAATTACTGAGCCTGCGTGTCTGGAGCCTGTGCTCCGCAACAAGAGAGGCCGCAATAGTGAGAGGCCCGCGCACCGTGATGAAGAGTGGCCCCCACTTGCCGCAACTAGAGAAAGCCCTCGCACAGAAACGAAGACCCAACACAGCCTTAATAAATAAATTAATTAATATTTTAAAAAAAAATTATTTATTTATTTTTGGCTGCTTTGGGTCTTCTTTGTTGCATGTGGGCTATCTCCAGTTGCAGCGAGAGGTGCAGAGTTGCGGTGCACGGGCCTCTCATTGCAGTGACTTTTCTCTTGTTGCGAAGCATGGGCTCTAGGCCCGCGGGCTTCAGTAGTTGTGGCACGTGGGCTCAGTAGTTGTGGCTCGCGGGCTCTAGAGCGCAAGCTCAGTAGTTGTGGCGCATGGGCTTAGTTGCTCCGTGGCATGTGGGATCTTTCTGGACCAGGGCTTGAACCCATGCCCCTGCATTGGCAGGCGAATTCTTAACCACTGCACCACCAGGGAAGTCCCTGGATCATTTTAAAACATTCCATTGTGCCAGTCTATCTCTTAATTGATTAGTTTAATACATTTATATTTAAGGAGATTGTTGATAAGGAAGGACTTTTACCATTTTGCTATTTTTCTTCTACTTGTTTTATATCTTTTTTGTTGCTCAGTTCCTCCATCACTGCCTTCGTTTGTGTTTGATTTTTTTCTAGTGTACGATTTTCATGTTTTAAATATTTTAAATTATCTTCGTAGTAATCATCCTGGTGATCAGAATTAATATCTCACGTTTATACCAATTTAGTTTGAAATGATAGTAACTTCGCTTTTTATTCATCTATTCAGGCATACCTCAAATGCATTGCGGGTTTGGTTCTAGACCACCGCAGTAAAGCAAACATCACAGTAAAGTGAGTCACTTGAGTTACTGTAGTCTGTTAAGTATTCATTACCTTTATGTCTTAAAAAGCTATGTACATACTTTTATGTACATACATAAAAAACACTTTATTGCTAAAACATGCTAACCATCATCTGAGCCTTCATCAACTTGTAGTCTTTTTGCTGGAGGAGGGTCATGCCTCAGTGTTGATGGCTGCTGTATGTTGGTGGTTGCTGAAGGCTGGAGTGACTGTGACAATTTCTTAAAATAAGACAACAGTGAAGTTTGCCACATTCGTGGACTCTTCATTCATGAATGAATTTCCTGTAGCATACAGTGCTGTTTGAGATCATTTTACCCATAATAGAACTTTTTTCAAAATTGGAGTCAGTCCTCTTAAACCCTGCCACTGCTTTATCAGTTAGGTTTGCATAATATTCTAAACTGTTTGTTGTCATTTCAGCAGTCTTGTCAGCATCTTCACCAGGAGTAGATTCCATCTCAAGAAACTATTCTCTTTGCTCATACATACGAAGCAATTCTCATTTGTAAAAGATTTTTTTTTTTTAGCAAAGAAAAGTAACTTTATTTTTTTTAATCAGTCATCGGTTTTATACATATCAGTGTATACATGTCGATCCCAATCATTTGTAAAAGTTTTTATCATGAGAATTGTAGTAATGCTGTCACATATTCAGACTGCACTTTTAATTCTAGTTCATTGCTATTTCACTACACCCACAGTTCTCTCCCCCACTGAAGACTTGAACCCCTCAAAGTCATCCATGAGGGTTGGAATCAACTTCTTGAATACTCCTGTTTATGTTCATGTTTTGACCTCTTTCCATGAATCACAAACGTCACTAATGGCATCTAGAATGCTGAATCTTTTCCATGTTTTCAACTGACCTTGTTCAGGTTCATCAGAGGAATCACTATCTGTGGCAGCTACAGCCTTACGAAATGTATTTCTTAACTAATGAAAGTTGAACAGTGAAATGACTCCTTGTGGTCTGCAGGATGGATGCTGTGTCAGGAGGTGTGAAAACAAAGTAACTCTCACTGTGCATTGTTAGCAGAGCTCTAGGTTGATCAGGTGCATTGTCAATGAGCAGTAATATTTTGAAAGGAATCTTCTTTTCTGAGCAGTAGATCTCAAGAGTAAGCTTAAAATATTCACTAAACCATGTTGTAAACAGATGTGCTGTCATCCAGGCTTTGTTTCCATTTCTAGAGCTCAGGCAGAATAGATATAGTGTAATTCTTAAGGGTCCTAGGATTTTTGGAATAATAAATGAGCACTGGCTTCAGTTTAAAGTCACTAGCTACCTTAGACCGTATAAAGAAGGCATGCTTGTTTTTTGAAGCTTTGAAGCCAGACACTGACTTCTCCTCTCTACCTATGAAAGTCCTAGACGGCATCTTCTTCCAAAATAATGCTGTTTTGTCTACATTGAAAATCTTTTGTTTAGTGTAGGCACCTTAATTACTTATTTTAGCTAGATCTTCTGCATAATTTGCTTCAGTTTCTACATCACCATTTGCTGCTTTACGTTGCACTTTTATGTTATGGAGACAGCTTCTTTCCTTAAGCCTCATGAACTAGCCTCTGCTAGTTTCATACTTTTTTCCTGCAGCTTCCTCACTTGTCTTAGCCTTTGTAGGGTCTTGCTCTGGATTAGACTTGGACTTAAGGGAATGTTGTAACTGATTTGATCTTCTATCTAGATTCCTAAGACTTTCTCATATCAGCAATAGGCTGTTTTGCTTTCTAATCATTCACATGTTCACTGGAGTAGCATTCTCAATTTTCTTTAAGAACTTTTTCTTTTCAGTTACAAGTTGGCGAACTGCTTAGTGCAAGAGGCCTTGCTTTTTATCTGTCTCAGCTTTTGACATGCCTTCTTCGCTAAGCTTAATCATGTCTAATTTTTGATTGAAAGTGAGAGACATACAATTCTTCCTTTGACTTGAACACGTAGCAGCCATTGTGGGTTTATTAGTAGGCCTAATTTCAATATTGTTATGTATCCAGGAATAGGGAGGGCCACGGAGAGGGAGAGAGACAGAGGAGTGGCCGATCAGTGGAGCAGTCATAACACACACAACATTTATCAATTATGTTTGCTGGCTTATGTGGGTGTCATTCTTGGCACCCTAAAACAATTATGATAGTAACATTGCTGATCACAGATTACCATAGGACACATAATAATAATTATGAAAAGTTTGAAATATTGGGAGAATTACCAAAATGTGACAAAGAGACATGAAATGAGCAAGTGCTATTGGAAGAATGACAGTGACAGACTAGCAGAGTTGCCACAAAACCTTAAATTTGTAAAAAATGCAATATCTTTGAAGCTCATAAAGCAAAGTGCAATAAGATGAAGTATACCTGTAATAACTTGTAAAATTTTGCTCCCATCCCCATCCCTCACTTATATTATTGTTATAAATTACATCTTTTGATTCAAAGAAATGGAAAGATGTCCATACTCTTGGATTGGAAGAATTAATATTGTTAAAATGCCCATACATTTTGGACAAAGAAATCTACAGATTTAATGCAGTTTGTATCAAAATATCCATGACATTTTTCATAGAGCTAGAACAAATAGTCCTAAAATTTATATGGAACTGCAAAAGACCCAGAATTGCCAAAGCAATCCTGAGTAAAAAGAACAAAGCATAACCTTTCCAGACTTCAGACTATACTACAAAGCTACGATATCTTATAATAACGTATAATGGAAAATAATCTGAAAAAATGGTATAACTGAATCACTTTGCTGTACACCTGAAACAAACACAATATTGTAAATCAACTATACTTCAATTAAAAACTAAACTATATCTTTATACATTGTGTATTCATTAACATAGTTAAATAAATACTATTTTATTATTTTTCTTTTAAATCATAAAGGAAACAAATACAGGAATTACAAACCAAAAATAAAATAATACTGGCTTCTATATTTACCTGTGTAGTTAATTTTTCCAACGTTCTCCTTTTTTTCTGTGGCTTCAAGTTATTGTTTATTCTTTATCTCTGCATGAAGGAGTTCCTTTGGCGTTTCTCGTAGGGCAGGGCAGGTCTAGCAACAAACTTCCTCAGTTTTTATTTTCCTAGGAATGTTTTAATTTCTCTGCCATTTTTGAGTGATAGTCTGCTAGGTATAGAATTCTTTTTTTTTTTAGAAATTCACATTCTTTTATTTATTTATTTATTTATTTATTTATGACTGTGTTGAGTCTTAGTTTCTTTGCGAGGGCTTTCTCTAGTTGTGGCAAGCGGGGGCCACTCTTCATTGCGGTGCGCGGGCCTCTCACCACCGCGGCCTCTCTTGTTGCGGAGCACAGGCTCCAGACGCGCAGGCTCAGTAGTTGTGGCTCACGGGCCTAGTTGCTCTGCGGCATGTGGGATCCTCCCAGACCAGGGCTCAAACCCGTGTCCCCTGCATTGGCAGGCAGACTCCCAACCACTGCGCCACCAGGGAAGCCCTAGAATTCTTGTTTGACAGTTTTCTTTCAGCATTTTAGATATGTCATCCTACTGTCTTCTGGCTTCCATGATATTTAATGAGAAATTGGCTGTTAGTCTTACTGTGGATTCTGTGGATTACTTGTATATGACGAGGTGGATTGTTTTTGTTTTTGTTCTTCCTTCAAGATTGTTTCATCTCTGGCTTTTACAGTTTGACTATACAGTTGACTTTTGAATCACACAAGTTTGAACTGCACCTGTCCACTCTTACACAGGTGTTTTTCAAAAAAAACTAAAATACTACACAGTCTGTGGTTAGTTGAGCGGTGATGTGGAACCACGAATACGGAAGGCTGACTATAAAGTTATATGCGGGTTTTTGACTGTGCAGGGAGTCATTGCCCCTAATCCTGGTGTTGTTCAAGGGTAAACTGTAGTTTGTATCTGTGTGACTCTTTAAAATTTTTTTTTAATTTTTGTACAATTTTTAAAGGTTACCTTCCATTTACAGTATTACAAAATGTTAGCTATATTCCTCATGTTGTATGATACATCCTTGAGCCTATCTTACACCGAATAGTTTGTACCTCCCACTCCCCCACCTCTATATTACTGACCCAAACCCCACCCCCATCCTCCCCACCCCCACCCACTGGTAACGACTAGCTTGTTCTCTATATCTCTGTGTGTGACTCACTTTTGAGTTTCTCCTACTTGGAGTTCATTTACCTTCTTGATTGTGTAGGTTTCTGTATTTAATTTTAAATTGCTAAGTTTTTTGCTGTTGTGTCTTCAGATACTCTTTCTACCTCTTTCTGTTGATATACTTTTGGAAGTCTGTCTTCTCTGGAAGTCTGACTTCAATATCTGGGCTTACATGGAGATGATTTGTTTGGAATTCTTTTTTTGTTGTTGTTAATGGGTCATATTTTCACATTTGTTTGTATGCCTTTTTATTTTTTTTGTTTTTTAAAAACTGGACATTTTGAATGTTAGTTTTGTAACACTAGATTCTCCTCTCCTCCCCATGCTTTACTGTTGTTGTCTTTTCAAGGGCTGCAGTCATTTCTTTATTTACTTTTTTCTAAACTGTTTTTGCAAGGACTGTATTCCCTGTCATGTGTGGTTACTGAAATTTTGTTGTCTGGGTGTTTAGCAGTGATCGTCCAGATTTCCTTAGTTAATGGGAATTGGAAAAATGTAATTTCTTGTTTTTTGCAGATTGTCTGTTAGCTGAGGTACTTCTTCAGAGGTTAGGCAGGCTACCTACAGCTTTGCCGTAGTATTCACCTTGTGCTTGCACAGAGAGCAAAGATCAGCTAGAGTTGCAAGCGTGTGCTCCTCAGGTCTTCTCTAAGAATTCATCCAGCCCTGGGCATTCAAGTAGCAGTCTACATTTCCTGGTATGTGCGATATCCCTTTAAAGTACTTATTCCTCAAATATCTTACTCCTCTGCCTTTTTATTTTGAGGCTTTTTAGATTGTCTGATATTTATGTAATCCACTGTCTTGCCCCTGGCAGCTACTTTTATTGTATGTCTTTAAATCCTTTTGAAAGATGATACTCTTTCAAAAAAAAAGGAAGCCCTTCAAAACACTCTGCCAGTTTTTGAGAATGGGTCCACGGTGTTCTCTTTGGCATCAGCAAGCCGTACTAGTAACTCTGTCTGCTGTCGCTGTGGGCACCATAGAGTTGGGGGAGGGGAGATGGCATACAGGTAAGCAAAAATACTACTGTGCTCTCTTATCAAATAAAATAGACTGTTAGGCACTTCTCTCTTTGTCATAAGTTTTTATTAGATTACAGATGTCCATAAAAGATGTCTTGTCATTTTTTTTTTTTTTTTTTTTTTTGCCAAGCTAAGAGTTGCTTCATTGGAGGGCCTAATTCTTGAGGTTTCTTACTCCTCCATTTTCCATGACATCATTTCTTTTTTTCATTTTTGAAAGATTGATAATTCAATGTTCATGTTTTTTTTCTCTCCACTCTTCAGTTTTATTCCATTGTCTTTCACCTTACATAGTTTCTACCAAAAAGTCTGATAAAATTTTTTGTTTTTCTGTGTGTGAGGAATTATGTTTTTTTAGTTTCCTTTTGAATTTTCTTTCATTTTTAGCAATATTATATTTTAGAGTATTCTTCTTGGGAATTCTCTGATCTTCCATCTGTGTTTTAATGTCTTAAATTATTTTTGGAAAGTTCTCCTCTGTTATCTCTTCAAATATTTATTTTGCTTTGATCTTTCTCTCTCCTTCTGGAATTCTAGTTATACCTATGTTATTCTATTAGGTATTGTGTCATGGCCTGTCTTGGATGCTCTCTTTTGTCCCACTTCCTCTGCTACTTTTTTTTTTTTTAAATAAACTTTATTTTTTAGAGAAGTTTTACGTTCACAGTAGAATTGAACAGAAGGTAGAGAGAGTCCCCCTATAACCCCTGTTCCCACATACGTATAGCCTCTCCCACTATTAACATCTCATATTACAGTGGTATGTCTGTTACAATCAATGAACCTATGTTGACATGTCATTATCACCCAGTGTCTGTAATTTACATTAGGGTTCACTCTTTGTGTTATACATTCTATGGGTTTTGATAAATGTACAGTTAGATGTACCCACCATTCTTGTATCATACAAAATATCTTCTCTGCCCTAAAAATCTTCTGTGCCCACTTAGTCATCTCTCCTACCCCATAACTTCTGGCAATCACTGATATTTTTACTGTCTCCATATTTTGCCCTTTCCAGAATGCCATATTGTTCAAATCATATGGTATGTAGTGGTTTCAGATTGGCTTCTTTCAGTTAGTAATATGCATTTGAGCTTTCTCTGTGTCTTTTCCTGGCTTGATAGCTCATTGCTTTTAAGTGTTAAATAGTATTCCATTGTCTGCATGTACCACAGTTTATTTATCCATTCACCTATTAAAGGACACCTTTCTTTCCTGTTTTGGCAATTTTGAATAAAACCGCTGTAAACATCTTTGTGCAGGCTTTTATGTAGACATAAATTTTCAATTCATTTGGGTAAATACCAAGGAGTGTGCTTGTTGGTAGTACTCGTTGATTGTAGTCTGTATATTCTGGCATATTCATTTTATTCTAAAGTAATTTTCAAAAGACCTAAATAGACATTTTTCTGAAGAAGGTATATAAATGACCAAAAGCTACATGAAAAGGTATTCAACATCACTAGTCTTCAGGGAAATGAAAATCAGAGCCATGATGTATCACTTCACACCTCTGTTAGGATGGCTTTTATCAAAAAGATAAGAGATATATTCTGGTTGAGGATGTGGACAAAACGGAACCCCTTCACTGTTTGTGCAAATGTAAACTGGGAAAGCCTCTGGAAAACAGTATGGAGGTTCCTCAGATAATTAAAAACTACCATATTACACAGCAATCCCACTTCTGGGTATATATCAAAAGAAATGAAATCATTATCCCAAAGAGATAGATGTACTCCCATGCTCATAGCACCATTATTCACCATAACCAAAATATGGAAACAACCTTATGTGACCATGGACATATGAATAAAGAAAACCTGGTGTGTGTATGTGTGTGGAATCACTTATATGTGGAATCTTGAAGTGGGGGTGGGGAATTCATAGAAAAGTGGTTGCCAGGGGCCAAGTGATAGGGGAAATAGGGAGAGGTTGGTGAAACGGTACAAACTTTGTTATAAATGAATACGGTCTGAGGATCTAATGTATAATATAGTGACTATAGTTGATAACACTGTTTTGTATAATTGAAATTTGCTAAGAGAGTAGAACTTATTGAATGTTGGGACCAAAAAAAAAGGAAAAGTAAATATGTGAGGTGGTGGATTTGTTAATTAACTCAATGGGGGAAGCCCTTCACAATGTATCCATATATCAAATCATCCCGCTGTAAGTATCTAACAGTTTTATTTGTCAGCTGTACCTCAGTAAAGCTGGAAAAAATCATTTCTTTCTTTTTTTTTTTTTAATTAACAGGATTACCTTTGAGGTTATTTTGGAAGTTTTGAATTGTACAGCACTTGATTCTTTGCTCCATTGTGGAAAGATCTTTACAGCAATGATTACTTCAGAGTTACCAGTGTTACAGTAAGTATTATAGCTTTCTTTTATTTTTTTTAAATGCATGTAACACTTTTTTGTATCAGAATGCTCTCATTAGTA
The DNA here is from genome assembly GCF_009873245.2 of Balaenoptera musculus. Taxonomy (NCBI): domain Eukaryota; kingdom Metazoa; phylum Chordata; class Mammalia; order Artiodactyla; family Balaenopteridae; genus Balaenoptera; species Balaenoptera musculus. Next base: position 17,786,867 of record NC_045788.1, on the reverse strand, counting down.
AGACACATCAAATATGTTCTCTGATAGTTGGGCAATATGTTTGAAGTAAAAGAACTATTAGAGGGTGTAATTACTATATCCATCTATAGCCCTTGCATCATAATGTCAGCATGTTCTGTGTTACTGAACAAAAAACATGTTACGCTGTCTTATATTAGGAGTCAGCAAACTATGAACATGGGCCAATCTGGCATGCTGACTGTTTTTGTAAATAAAGTGTTATTGGAATAGAGTCACACTGATTCCTTTGCAGAATGTTTATGACTATAAGTTGTAATAGAGAGTGAATTAACCTGCAGAGCATAAATATTTTGTTTGGCTATTTACAGAGAAAGTTTGTAGACCTCTATCCTGTATCACACTGTGTGTCTAACCCTCTCACCCCCATGCCAGAGCTTCTTTTCCCTGAGATTGAGATTGTGATTGGTGAATCCTTCTTGGCATTTCTGGTGGCATCTCATTATTAGATTTTGTTAGGGTTGTAGGACAGATCTAGAATTTGATCTTAGTATGAATTCTCTGGGAGATGTGACTAGGGTAATGGCAGATACTTTTCTTTTTATAGGTGTCATTAAGCTACAAATTAGGAATCTGCATACTGTGATCCTATATGATAACAGTGCTTTAGATATAATGAAAGTGACCAACAGTTTATGTAATTATTTATATGTTTTTATAGTCCCAGATCATTTATATGTGTCTTCTCCAAGAGACTGTAGTCACCTTCCAGTTGGTCTCCTGGCCTACTGTTTTTCCTCTGGAGCTCTAAGACAAAAAGCTATCCAAATTAGTTTACGTGCTGAAAACCCATCAGTACCTACCCTCCTTTGTTTGTCCAAATATAGGAGATATAAGCCCTTTTTATTTACTTAACTACAAGCTTCTTTATTAGCCTTAACTTGAACATAATACCAAGTTTGGAGGTCTCCATATAGTATTTGTACTTTTGTTTTTCTTAATTCTGCCTGCAATGCCTATGTGTATCTTTCCTTACCTCGCCATCTTGGTAGTCCTGTGGGTCTTGGCTAAAGTATGCCTCCAGCAAAGCTCCTCTGACTCCTCAAAGTTGGGTAGGTTCCCTCCTGTGCTCCTGTCATACTCTACCCTTTTTTTTATAGCGTCATACTTAACATAATGTTTTATAACGCTTTCTTATTGTTTTTGCCTGAACTTTGTGCCTTTGTGCTTTATTTTTGTATGGCCAGCTCCTAGCACACTGCTGGGTATTAGGCAGACCCTTTGTAAAATATCTCTTTGATTAAATATGAAACACAGGTTGTATTTAAATAGATTATATTTAACAAGCGATTGCATGGGCATGATATTATTTAACATCATGTTTGTAGAAAACTTTTTTTCATAAAAATGTAAACTTTTAATACGATAATGGATAGTAGTGATCTGGGAGATAGGTAAATGAAATTTGCTTTTAATCTGTCAGCTGGAGATATACTCTTGGTCAAGTTGAGATCTAAACCATTTATTGAGCACATAAAACAATTTTCTGAGGATATTATCTTCATCAATCCATCTAACTATACCATGTCTACATTGTAGAGGAAAGGAAACATGATATGTCTCTTAGTATTGGTAAACTTCAGTTTCTGTCATTTGTAAAGTGAAGATAATATATTGGAAATTAATTTCTAAAGTCTCTTCAAAAACAGACAAATCTTTTGATCTCATGATCGTTAATGTTCAATTCAGTAGCGATTTTTCTAATGGAGACACTAGAAAGGTCACTCTAGTGAATGATCTTATTACTTCTTGGCTTGCTTAGTCATTATAATGACCAATGAATTTGTTACCTTAGTGTGTTTACTGTTGGGTTGGCCAAAAAGTTCGTTCATGCCTTTTTCCATTACATCGTTGGAAAACCCTGAATGAACTTTTTGGCCAGCCCAATATTAAGCATCATCAAATGTTGTCAATTACCACATATTATATATTCCACCAAATGTTGTAGTACAAGGAACTGTGTTAAGCTCTGGGGAGAAAGAGCAAGTGGAAAAGACTCAGTCCTTGTTGCCATGAAGCTTATATAGATAGATATTAACCAAATAGTCACAAATATATAGATTTAAACTGCCATTGGTACTATGAAGGTAAGCTAGAGGATTTTATTAGAATTTTAACACATGCCTTGATTTAGTCTACTTTTCTAAGGAAGAAACATGATTCTTAAACCTGAAGTGGAGGGAATTTGGGGGAAGAAGAAGGGATCAGGGTATTAATTCCAGACTGAAGGAATGGCATGTGCAAAGACCCTGAGGTAGGAGGAATCATGGTATGTTTGAGGGACTGAAATAAAGCTGTTATTTTTCTTTTTTCAGGATTGAGGATGGAGAGTGGTGTGAAATAAGGATTGCAAGTAGGGTAGGGCTGTATCATACAGGGACCTGCTAGGTCTTATATTAAGAATTTTGAGGTTTTTATCCCCTAGAAGCAGAAGGAAACCACTGTAGGGTTTTAAGCATGGGATAGACATAATAAGATATATACTTTGAAAATCACTGTTAGTACAGTATAGTGATTAGATTGGAAGTGGCAACAGAAGAAGCAAGGAGTCCTATTAGGAGAAAGGTGTTGCAGTGTCCAGGCCAGGGATGATAACAACTTGAACTAAAATGATTACAGAGGAAATGGAGAGAGGAAGACAGAATTTAGAGAGTTTTAGGGAGCAAAAAAAATCATTTATAAGGTTTGATCTGATTCTTCCATTCTCTTCATTTATGTCCGATAGTCTTATAAATGTGCTTTTTGTAGAGCAGTTGGTTGATGTTTGAATTTGCATACTCCTTGATCCAGCATTCTGTGTCTATTCTAGAGAGATATTTGTTGATGTGTAATAAGAATTAATGTGCAAGGACAGTTGTTACAGCTCTGTTTGTAATAGCTTAAAAGTAGAGACAATCTAAGTGCTCATAGATAGGGAACGTATTACGGAGTACCATTCAGGAATCCTATGTATTTGTATGGAAAATTCCTATTAATTTAAATTTTAAAAATTAAAATATATTGTTTTGTATTTATGTATATATATACCAGAACATAAATATTTATGACAGAGTATTGATGAAACTGTTAATAATCTTGTTCTGCAGATTGAGGTTCAGAGTTAGGGCATGGTGAAGTGAAACTCCTCCTTGTATTCTTATATCTTCTCTTGCTTGAAATTAAAAAACAAAAATTTATGTATCATATTCTAATAAACAAATAAATGTACATATATATACTAATTGGAGTATGTTAGTTATCTGTTGGTAATAGCTGTCACCTTCTAAGCTGGCTGAAGTTTGCGGAATTAGAAAACAATTGTACTTTTTTCTTTTGTCAGTAAACTATATTGCTCAAGGTTAAATTAATTTCACTGATGGGTCACATATTATATGATGGAACCAACCTGCTTTTGTAGTTGCCTGGAGATTTCTATAAGCATCAGAAGCACTAGTGTATTCTGTCCACGTAAGAGAAATACAAAACGTATTATTTGCATTCTAGTATCCTGCTGTGGAGATAGAGAATTCACGTTTACCTGGAGATCTAAGTGGACCCTGCCACTTGCTAGTTGTGTAAATATGGACAAGATGATCAGGTTTCCAGATCTTTTGTTTCCTCATCTGTAAAATTGGGACAAGAGTATGTTTTCTTACGAGGGTTTGTGCATATTTATTCTAGATAATGTATATAAACCGGCACACAGTATATGCTAAACAGTCTATTTGGACTGTAGTGAGGAGAAAAAGCAGAATGATTTATTGTTCTTTAGTAGAAATGAATAAGATCAACTAGATCAGTGATTGAAAAACTTACTGATAGTGGCTCAGAAGCCTGTTTTTATAAATATTATTGGACCACAGCAACATCCATTCATTTACGTATTATCTATGGCTGCATTCATGCTATGGTCCCAGAGTTGAGTAGTAGATACAGAGACCTTAAGACCCCTAAGCCTAAAATATTTATTATATAGCCCTTTAAGAAAATGTTTGCTGACCCTTGGACTAGATCAATATTACTTATAGTTTTAAATACCAGATTACCTTTGAAGATTTGCAAGCAGAGAAGGAACATGATATGAGAATATTAGTGACAGTAGTGTGTAGAGTGGCTTGGACAAGGGGAATAGTAGAAGCAGGGAGATAAGTTGCAATTAATTCAAGAAGTTGTGATTATGGTAATAATCATGAAAAGAATGAGAGACAGAGTTAGTACACAGAGGACAACTCAGGAGGACTTTAACTGATGGCACAAAAGGAAGACTGATGTGATTATAGGAATTTGAGTAGGACAATAACAAATTTATATAACAAAGCACACTTGGGCATTAACTTACTAAATCAGTTAACCAATGGTATTGCCATGAGCAGAAAGCTAGAAATAGTCAGAATTGGACTTAATTTTATATGTGTTATTTGGTGAATTTGAGGTGGCATGCAAAGAAGCATGTTACACATGCAGTTGAAAATCTTGAATTACAGATAGTCAGGTCTGTGATAATATACTGAAGTCATTTGCATAAAAGTTACACATCAAATGGATGAGCTCTCCAAGAGAGGGTAGTTTAAAGGGAGAAGAGCAAACAGTAATGAAATGAGCTTTGGGGAATCAACACAAGGAGAGAATGGAACTAAACCTTCAGTGGCGCAGTTTCAGTAAGTTGTGAGTTGAGCTTACCCTTCCTTCCATTTGCTTTGTACCCTTCCTGCTATTTGCAGTTTTATGCAGATCCTTTATACAGTTAGTAATGTAGAATTCAGTGGGGATGTTTTTGTTAATACTATCTGTACCTTTTTAGTGCCATGCTGGGGCCAGCCTGTACTGGCCTGGAGAGCTGAATATTAAATTTCCGGGAATTTTGTGACCTCGTTCAATATAACATAGCCATTATAAAAAGTTAAATTATGCAAACTTAAAATTAATTAAATCATGTTAAAAACAAAAGTAATAAATACTCAAAACTCATCATTTCCTAATTATTTTACATCCTACTATTTTCTGTGCTCTTGAGGTTTTTATTTACACCTATTATTGTATGTATGGTGGAAATACTTTTTAGTAGTGTACTGCTACTGTTAATTACTTCTCAACTCTGTATTTGGTGATGTCACTTTGGTAGTTTGAATTTGGCTGCGGTGGGAGCATTCACATTATAAAAATCAGCAAACACTACAAATCAGGGCTCAGTTTATTGTTTTGTTGTTTGTGGACTCAAAGTGATGGAGAAATTGTTAATAACAGATTAAACTTAAAGGTGTATCAAGTCTATAGTCATTACATTATGATACCACACAAAATTGAGGATGTATCCTTCTAGTGTTCGAGAGCTATTATGTATTCCGTTCGGTAAAAAAGTTGCTCCCAACGTTGACCAATGAGTGAAGTTCCCACAAATGTCTTTGTCATTTCATTTGCATTCTATTCATTAAAGTGAACAAAGATATCAACTGTCTTTCATGTCAAAACACTATTTGTTCATCAGTTGCAACCATAGGTGAGCTAGGGATACAAGAGTTTGGCAAAATTATCAAAATCATTTTATATGAATCAATTCGCTGGATAGAATTTACAATAAAGAATATTGTGCATTTTATTATTGTTTGTAAGTTGAGTGCTCTGCATCCTTTATATTGTTAACATTTCTAATAATTTATGCATGTATTTTTTGAAGAGCCAGTTGTTAAACATTTACCAGCACACTTTTATTATTTTATAAAATGTATAAAATTTCTCCCAAGCCTTTATCTTTTTTATATTGAAGAATTAGTCTTTTGCAATTGTTATTTTGCATTTATATGTTGTATAGCAGCTGCCATTTCCACAGTCATTTCCTTGTCTGTATTTCTCTATTTGGGGAATCATTTTATTCAGTGTTATGTGATATTAGCAGGGAGGGTAACATTTTCAATTTGCTAAAGATTTTTTCTGAAAGTGGAAGTATAAACCACTTCTAATCAGCCATATATGTACATATAGCAGGAGGTAAGGAAACCAGTGGAACAGAGCTGCATTGTATTATAAATAGGTATGTATTATTAATTTGTTCACTAAAATAATATATCATATTTTCTAGGGATTCAACTAATGAAACTACTGCCCATTCTGATGCTGGCAGTGAACTTGAAGAAACAGAGGTCAAAGGGAAAAGAAAAAGGGGTCGACCTGGCCGGCCTCCAGTATGTATATACTTGTCTTCTTTGTTCCTTTAACGGTTACCAAGTAAAGGGACTTGATATGAGCTATTTGTTAATTCTAGTATTGTTAACACTTTTTCAGATCTCACTGACACATCAGAAATTCTTGGAAACTTTGCTTCATAAATTGGCTTAGTAGTAGAAAAAGGAAATTAATTATAGTATCTTTTTTGCTTTCCATGCTTCTCTTGTAAATGAATGGTGGTCCATGTGAAGGCATTGAGAAGATGATCAACATGGAATGAGGTGTAGTTAGTTATGATTTCTTTGCCTTTTATTTTTAGATGCAACTCTGATTTCCTGTGAGCTCCTAAGTATGCATTTTGGTAGTATTTGGGTCCAGTCTCAGAATATATTCTCATTTATACATGATTGAGAAGTTTAGAAAAGCTCTAGGTATCCTTACTTTGAGGTATATCTTTATGTAATCTGAGTACACAAGTTGTCTTTTAATTGAAGGTGGTATAAACTGTCAGACAGTAGTATCAATGTGTCATTGGGTTACGGCTTGTACTATTTTACACTCACCTTTATGATGGGATTTGCTATTCATAGTTTTAAAATTTTATTTTATAAAATTTCTTATTATGGAAAATTTTAGCCTCCTTCTCTAGGAGGCATAATAGTGTAATAAACCCTCCATATAACTATTACCTAGCAGTTACCAAGTCATGGCCAGTCTTTCTTTCCCATGTTATTTTGAAGGTCATTCTAGACTTAATTCCATCTTTAAATATTTCAGAATGTATCTCTAAAAGATAAGGGCTTGCTTTCTCTCTCTCTTTTTTAAACATCACTCCAATATCATTATCATAATGCAAGATAACAGTATTTTAGTAACATCACTGATTAACACATTTAAAGTTTATAATCATTTCATAAATATTATCTTTTAAAAAATAGTTTGTTGTTTGAATCATGATCTACTTATTGCAATTGATGGTTATGTTTAACCAGTTATTATATATGTATGTCCTTTGTAGTGACTTAAAAATTTTTTTTATGTTATTGCTGTTCTATCAGTATTTATCTGTTTGCCACAGTTTTTAATTAGCTTCGGTGAAACTCCATAACTTTTACTTTTCCAGGACAATCTAACAACAACAAAAAAACGGATAGAAGGATGACTTCTACAGTTTTCTCTACACTTGCTTTTATCCTCCACCTTTATTTAAAGGGAGAAAAATAGTGGAGGAAAAGACATATATTATAGTCACTCTTTATAATCCTTCTTAATTTTTAGAAGTATTTGGTGGTACAGTGTTCCTTAAAAAAACGTTTTGGGAAAAGTGAAGAAGTCTTGTACTTAGAAGCTGGAGACTATTTTAGTTCCCCTTACTAGTATATGATTTTTCTAAGACTATAGGTGAGTTGCATTGCTTTCTCTAGGATTCATAGGTTATAGGTACCAAATTTGAAATAAGACTAAAGTTTCTTGAAGGTTGTAGAATAAACTGCCTACATGATTGCTTACTTGAATTTGTTCCCCTCCAATTAAAATTCTTTACTTGAAGATTCAGATTAAGTGCTGTCTTCTTGAAGAAAACCTTTTATTTTTTTTCCCTTAAAGAGAATTTATCACCCCTTCAGCAGGCTATTGTATTATTTTTTATAACCTATTTAATTTTGACTTGTCTACAGCTGTATCCCTGTAATATTTTGCTTTCCTGATGAAAAGGAGTCTGTGTATCCAAATGCTTAGCTCTTTTGTGGTTAGAAATTAGATTTTATTTTTAGTGAAATTGCTACTACATAATCTAGCAGGTAAATAGTACATGTTCATCCCATGTTTATAGAATTGAAAAAAAATCAGCCAGCATAGGATAGTAGCAGTCTAGAGACTTGTGTTAGACTTTAGTCCGTATTTTCACACTCCTTAGTTCACATGGCTAGCTATATACTTCCACCTGACTCAGACCCATTTCTTGATCTTGGAAACAACAGAACTTCCTGAGTTTCTGCTCTGGGGTTTGTACTGAACTGAAGCTTTTTATGTCATTTAATCTTCACACCAATACTAGGAAATAGGTCTTATATGCAGTTTACAAAGTAGAAAACAAAAATAGAAAGTGGTATTTTGCATAAGGTCACAACATTGCATAAGTAGCAAAGCTAGGATTTAAATTCATAACCTACCTCCCAAATTTTCCCTCAAGAATGCCAAAATGCCAAGCTGTTAATTAAAATTGAGAGGTATAATTGTCAGAATGATCATATTTGAGTTATTCTACAGTACCTGTTCTGAAGATTGCTTGGACATTTTCTATCGACTGGCTCCATTTTGAACAATTCTGAGTTTTGACTGATACACTCTTTGTTTAGCTATTTTAATACTGTTCATACTTGTTAAGAGGACTTCATGGATCTCTGGTTTTATTAATTTACTCAGTCAAATGAAAACAAATAATATAAGGACCTCTGTTTTGGACAGTATTATTTTCTTTATTTCTAAATTCTTAGGAGACATCTCATCTTTGGTATTTCTTTTCAGTATACTGTTAGTTCAGAGACGTTTGTTTCTTATTAAACCACTCGTATTTTGCAGATGTCCTAATTCATATTTGTTATTATTGTGGCTCTCTATCCAAGTGATTATTGATCTCTAAACAAACACTATATAGTATCATGTTTATTCTACCCCTGTGATTGTATTAGCAAATAATGGACATCATTTTCTCTGTCTTCACAGTACTCCCTTGGTGATGTCCCATCTCATGACTTTAAATACCATCTCTAAGCTTATGTCACCCAGATTTTGTCTCCAGCTTGGACTTTATCCCTGGACTCCAGACTCATATTCAGTGCCCATTGAGAATCTTCATTTAGATATTTAATGGGCCCAGGATGTTTAAAAAACCAAACTTTCAAGCTTCCTAGCCCCTGCTCACCCCTTTTCCATAATGGCAGCTTCGTGCTTCTGGCTGCTCAGCTATAAATCTTGTAGTCATCTTTGAGTCTTTCTTTCTCAGCCTACATCTAGACTATCAACACATCCTGTCTAATTGATTTGCAAATTGCATCAGTCATTTTTTTCTACCAACACTGGATTCAGCCACCATCATGTGCCTTTGCTGAAACTTACGAGGTGTGCTCCTTGTCTCAGGGCCCTGTGTCATCTTCTCAGTGGGGCCTCCCTATGGATGGTATCTAGAATTGCGTATCTTCCCTCCTACCCAAAGGGACTTACTGTCCCTTTCTTCCGTGTGTGTGTGTGTGTGTGTGTGTGTGTGTGTGTGTGTGTGTGTTTTCCCCTTTCTCTGTAGTACTTACTGCCATCTAACGTAGTATACCCTTTACTTATTTGGATTTTGTCTGTCTCCCCCTACTAGAAGGTAAGCTGCATGAAGGCAGGGATTTTTATCTGGTTTGTTTACTGCTGTATAGTAGTGTTCGACTTTCAGTAAGCGTTTATTGAATGAATGAATGGTGTTTAATTTTGTTAAATCATCACTCTTTTTTCCGTCAAGTGTTTAAAATTCTTTTTATTTTGAAATAATTTCAGACACAGAAGAATTCCAAGAATTCTGCAAAGAATTCCTATGCAGATTCTTCATGCAGATTGTCCAAATGTTAGCATGTTACTACATTTGCTTTATCATATTTTTTTCTATATATACACAGACACATAAATATAAATATATATTTATATATAAAAATGTATATTTGATACCAATTATTATTTTTGAAAGTTGCAGACATGAAGCCACTTTACTTTTAATGCTTTAGTATGCATTTTCATAAAATCAAAGATATTCTACACAACAACAGTACATGTTTGAAAATCAGGAAAATAATATTGATATAATACTGACCTTATGTACATACACTTCATTCAGATTTTGCCTGATGTCCTAATAATGCCCTAAGCAAAAGAAAAAATATTTTTTTTCCTTCATTTAGGATCCAGTCCAGGATTTCATGTTGCATTTAGTTGCCATGCAAATCAGCACATCTGTAAGCTAACCTATCTTTAGTCTCTGGTTTAATGTTTTATTAAGGGTTTTGTTCTCTTTATTCTATTTAAGTGAGAACCAGCACTTATATTCTCAACATTATTTAACTTTCATATTTACGTAGGCTGAGTAGGAAGGGTAAATAAAAAGAGATACATTTTTACTTTTATGTATATATATTCATACACATAGAAGATGGAGCATAGCATACACAACAAAATATTAACAATGAGTATCAGAAGGAGAGGTTAACAGGTGAATTTATTTATAAAAATTGGATATTCTAAATTACTTGGTACTTTTGTTTATAATCTTATGAATTTCATGATATCATTTATATATTTTACATAATTTTAATGGCTACATAGTATTGTGTGTAATTATTTATTTATATAGTCCCCATTGTTGAACATTTATGTTAAAAATTCTTCAGATTTAAACCATGCTGACATAAACTTATATCTCAAAAATAAATACTTTTTATCCTAAATTCTTAAAAGTAGAATTGATTACTCAAAAGATATGCCATATGTTTTAAAAGTTTTTTTTTTTTTAAAGCTTTTACTTTTTTTTTTTAATTTTTTTTTTTTCTTAATTTTTATTTATTTATGCCTGTGCTGGGTCTTCGTTTCCGTGCGAGGGCTTTCTCTAGTTGTGGCAAGTGGGGGCCACTGTTCATCGTGGTGCGTGGGCCTCTGACTGTCGCGGCCTCTCTTCTTGCGGAGCACAGGCTCCAGACGCGCAGGCTCAGTAATTGTGGCTCACGGGCCCAGTTGCTCCGCGGCATGTGGGATCTTCCCAGACCAGGGCTCGAACCCGTGTCCCCTGAATTGGCAGGCAGATTCTCAACCACTGCGCCACCAGGGAAGCCCTGAAAGTTTTTGATGTGTATTATTGGGTTGCCTTTCACGCAGCAAAATATATGGCGTTACCTGTCTTATAGTAAGTTGAGTTGAGTATACTGATTGTTAAATCTTTTCTAATTTTTAAGTACTGTAACATTTCATCAGTATGTTCTGAAATATTGGTCATTTGTGTTTCCGAATTGTCTGTTGGTCATTTTCCATACCACTTTTTCTATTTATTTTTCTAAGAAATAGAAATCTCTTTTTAAAATAATTTTTGTGGCTTAAGCCTACATACTTTTATGATCCCTTTTGGAAATGTATTTATCAGTTGGACTTGTATCTCCTCTTCTCTGTCAAATCAGCTTTGTTGTTTTATTTTGAAAATTTTTCATTTAATTAGAGTTTAGTTCTGACTTCCTTAATTTTGCTAAAAGATACCATAATTTTTCCAGGAATCTAGAATTAAAATGTGAGTCACCATTTAATTTCCTCATCCCAAGTCCCTTCCCCTCTCTCCTATATGTAATGAGATTCCGAATCTCATGAATTTTTATTTCAGTGTCTTGTACATCTGTCCCTTCTTTTACATTTCCCAAGCTCCTTTCTTTAGGCCTCACTTTATAGGAGTCTGTATTATTATGTTCCTGCTTTTTAGTCTTTTCCTTTTTCCATCCTATCCTTTTTAATACTGCCAGGTTGACCCTTTTTTTTAACTTGTTCCAATAGCAAGAAGCACCTTTATTTGGGGCATGTTCTTCTAACTGTTATTTTATTGTGTTTCCCAACTCATAACCTTTTATTCAGTCAGATACATCTCTTTTGTCCTTCTGTATGTGGCTTGTGCTTTTCCACTTCTATACTTTAGCTCATGGTGTTTTTTTCTTTCTGGAATCCTTGTTTCCTAAATTCTATTTATGCTCATCTTACTAATTTTACTAATCTTACTTAATTCACTAAGTCCCAACTTGCAGTTCATCTCTTTTGTGGAACTTTCCATGGTTACCAGTCATGGGAAGTTATTTTTCTTTTCATAGAACCCTTCCAACACTTATCTTAAACCAAATTTCCATGAAAAGTCTTTTTTTAATGTAATTTAGTTCACTGTAGTTATCTGTGTTTCTGTTTTGATTGTATGTTTTTAAAGATTTTACATTAAACTAGTCCAAATATGTTGATGTACATTATTTGTGAAAGGATAGAGGTTACTTTACATTCATAGCTTATGAATAAATTCAGGTAAGGCACAAAGGATTAAAAAAAAGGTGGTATATCTCTGTCTCTTAAAGTTTGTAGAAAACTTATTGCACATTTAGACTGCAGCTTATCTTATATAGAGCTTTTGGGATAGAGTAATTTTGGATAATCTTCCTGTAGAGCTATGCCAATTTTTACTTTAAAAAGTTTACCAGAAGTATAGATACACATTTCTTTTTTAAACATCTTTATTGAAGTATAATTGCTTTACGATACACATTTAAATTAAGTAGTATATAGTTGTAGTAAAGCATTTGTCCTAAAGATTGTTCTAAACTCTGACTTTAAATTGCATCATTTTCACAAAGTGAAGGTTGTATAGGTTTTTGAAACTCTGAGCGTATTTTCCATAAAATTCATAACTTGATACGTTGAGGCAGGGTTTGTTTCAGGTAGTTTTTTTTTTTTTCCCTGCAGATACTCGTTCGCGTCTTTTTTTCTTTCCCCCCACTGTGTCCCTTGAATTAGCTGCAGCAATGAATACCTGAACCCTAGTTTCTTTATTACAACCCTATGGACCATAGATACCTCACTTACACTGTGGTTTATGGGATTTGAAGCATGAGTGTTCGTCCTCCACCACCAATTGACAAAATTGTATTAGGATGTTGAAAAATAACATCTATCTTAAACACTATGAGTTCTTTGAAAGGTATGTGTGGTACTATATAGAAGGATCAACTTTTTAATATTTTTGGTACATAGTAACTGCATGATGAATGTAGAAATAAAAGAAAAGTTGTGTTGAATGAGTGAAAAAATTGTTTCCTAATATCTTATATTCTGTAGACTGAATCAATTTGATTTTGCTTGCTAATGATTAGATTAAGGTTATGCATATTTGACAATAATACCACATTGTCACTTGGGCTGTTGAGCATGAATTCTTAAAGGTGGAATAAATGAGACTCCATGAGATAAGACATTAGAAGCTAGACATGCACACTAGGTTGAGGCACATATTAGGGAAGAGATCCACTTTCTATTAGTGGAAGAAAGATTTCCTAGGCAGGTAGTAGTTGGGGTAGATGGAGTAAGCTGATCATGTTCTACCAGGGAGACTATATCTCTGGGATGAGTGAGCATGTAAAGATCTGTGCTGAGCTACATCTGGGCTAGAGCTAGCATCTGTGTGGTCTGGCAGCCTGTTGTGGGGGTCCCACCTAATGGCCTGGGATTCAAGGATAGGACTTCTGTCCCTGAGACAAACTGATAATGGACAGAACTCTAGCTCCAGAGGAACTGGGTTACTGGCTAGGTTACTAAGGCATTAGTAACCTACCAATTAAGGCAAAGGCTCAGTTTTTCTTTTTTTTTTGTTTTTTTGCTATTAATTTATTTACATTGAAGCATAGTTGATCTACACTATTGTGTTAGTTTGAGGTGTACAGCAAAGTGATTCAGATTCTGTATTTCAGATTATTTTCCATTATAGGTTATTATAAGATATTAAATATAGTTCCTTGTGCTGTGCAGTAAATCCTTGTTGTTTATCTGTTTTAGTAGTTTGTATCTGTTAATTCCATACTCCTAATTTATCCCTTCCCCCCTCCCTTTCCACTTTGGTAACCATGTTTGTTTTCTATGTCTGTGAGTCTGTTTCTGTTTTGTATATTGATGCATTTGTATTATTTTTTAGATTCCACATAGAAGTGATATCATATAATATTTGTCTGACTTATTTCACTAAATTTAATATTCTCTGGGTCCATCCATGTTGCTGCAAATGACAATATTGCATTCTTTGTATGGCTGAGTAATATTCCATTGTATATGTATACTACATCTTCTTAAGCCAGTCTGACTCTTGATGGATACTTGAGTTGTTTCCATGTCTTGGCTATTGTAAATAGTGCTGCTGTGAACATTGGGGTGCACGTATCTTTTCAAATTGGAGTTTTCATTTTTTCCTGATATATACCCAGGAGTGGGATTGCTGGATCATATGGTAGCTGTATTTTTAGTTTTCTTAAGGAACCGCCATACAGTTTTCCATGGTGGCTGTACCGATTTACATTCCCTTCAACAGTGTAGGAGCGTTCTCTTTTCTCTGGACCCTCTCCAGCATTTATTATTTCTAGACTTTTTGATGATAGCCATTCTGACCGGTGTGAGGTGTTGTGTTGCATTTCTTTACACTAAGAATGAAATGTCAGAAAGAGAAAGTAAAAAAACAATCCCATTTAAAATTGCATCAAAAAATACCTAGGAATAAACTTAACCAAGGAGTTGAAAGACCTATATGCTGAAAACGATAAGACATTGATGAAGGAAATTGAAGATGATTCAGATAAATTGAAAGATATCCATGCTTTTAGATTGGAAGACTTAATACTGTTAAAATGTCCATACTACCCAAAGCAATCTACAGATTTAATGTAATCCATATCAAAATGCCCATAACATTTTCATAGAACTAGAACAAATAGTCCTGAAATTTATATGGAACCACAAAAGGCCCAGAATCGCCAAAGCAGTCCTGAGGAAAAAGAACAAAGCTGGAGGCATAACCCTTCCAGACTTCAGACTATACTACAAAGCTACAGTAACCAAAACGGTGGGTATTGGCACAAAAACAGGCATTATAGATCAATGGAACAGAATAGAGAGCCCAAAAATAAATCCACATGCTTATGGTCAAGGAATCTATGACAAAGGAGGCAAGAATATACAACGGAAAAAAGATAAACTCCATCTCTTCAACAAGTGGTGTTGGGAAAGCTGGACAGCTATGTAAATCAATGAAATTAGAACATTCTCTTACACTGTGTGCAAGAATAAACTAAAAACTGTTTTAAAGACCTAAATATAAGACGTGACACCATAAATCTCCTAGAAGAAAACATAGACAAGACATTCTCTGACATAAATTGTTACAGTGTTTTCTTAGATCACTCTCCCAAGGCAAAAGAAATAAAAGGAAAGATAAACAAATGGGGCCTAATCAAACTTAAAAGCTTTTGCACAGCGAAGGAAACCATCAACAAAATGAAAAGACAACCTAGGAACAGGAGAAAATATTTGCAAATGATGTGACCAACAAGGGGTTAATACCCAAAATATACAAACAGCTCATACAACTCAATATTGTAAAAACAAACAGCTCAATCAAAAAAATGGACAGAAGACTTGAATAGATATTTTTCCAAAGAAGACATACAGATGGCCAACAGGCACATGAAAAGATGCTCAACGTCGCTAATTGTTAGAGAAATGCAAATCAAAACCACAAATGAGTTATTACTTCACACTGATCACTATGACTCAGTTCTTAAGATGGCACAAACTCAAAACTGGACCAACAAGCAAGTTTGATACAGAACATCACCCATTTCTTTCATTTGAGAGCACCATGGTTCCTTTGTCCAGGAAGGAGACTACATCAACAGGTGTCCTGACCTTTGTAGCACAAAAAAGTGTAGCGAAGGGAGCTTGGAAAGTCACAACTAAAGGGTAATGTATATATTTTTACCCTTTGAAATAACTGTCACAGTTCTTAGTTTTCAAATCCCCCTTAGAGCACTGCCCCCAATCTCTATACAAATGTGTTATTTTATTGAATGGAATAAGTATACCTGTGTTCTGAGACAAGAATTATTCTCAGGACTGCAAAATTGTGCCCCTTGGGTATAAGCTAAAGATTGCATATATCCTGTTATGCTGTGATCTTTCCTCTTCCTTACTCTTTTTATTGGGCACAGTTTTTCTGAACATCAGCTTTTTGGTTTATCTTTCAGCATCTTTACTGTATATTACTGTATGGGTCTGTAATAGGAAAAATCATTCTTGGATAATGGGATAAAATACAGATAGACCCTAGATAAGATCAAGTGGATTTTTTTACCTTCTTATTCACCCTTTATAACCAGTGCTAATAGGCTCCCAGGTTTAAAAATTATGGTTTATTTTCTCTTTATTCATGGAGTTTAGTTCCTGCTATATATGTACTAAATATGTGTAACGATGTATGTGTCTATGACACATGCAAACATTCCTACATGTGCACAAGCTTATTTGTTGCAGCATTATTTGTAATAGTAAATGATCCAAAACAAAATAAATGTTCATCAATAGGTTATTGGCTAAATAAGTTAATGTATATCTATGTAATGGAACACTGCAGCTTTCCGAAGAGTCAAGACATTCTCTAGGTCTTTGCTATAGATTAAGTATAAAATATGTTGATAGTGAAAATAGAATGGTGCAGAACTGTGCATACATAACATAAAATATACTAGATACATGGAAATGTATTTGCATTTTTTTTCAAAAAAAACTTTTTATTAGGTGAAATACACTTGTGATTTACCAAGTTACGTTTTTAAGTGTACAGTTCAATGGCGTTAAATATATTCATATGCAGTCATCACCACCACGCATCTCCATAACTTTCTTCATCTTTTAAAACTGAAACTGTACACGCATTAAACAGTAACTACTCATTCTCCACTCCCCGCAGCCCCTGGCAATCACCGTTCTAGTTTCTGTCTCTTGTGATTTTGACTAAGTACTTCATGTAAGTGGAATCATACAGTATTTGTCTTTTTTGTGACTAGCTTATTTCACGTAGCATAATGTTCTCGAGATCCGTTCACATTGCGGCATTTGTCAGAATTTCCTTCCTTTTTAAGGCTAAATGATATTCCATTGTATCTATATTCCACATTTGCTTATCCATTCATCCACCGATGGACACTTGGGTTGCTACCAAGTTTTAGCTATTGTGAACAGTGTTGCTGTGAATAAGGGTGTACAAATATCTTTGAGATCCTGCTTTCAGTTCTTTTGGGTACATATCTAGATGTGTTATTGGTGGTCATATGATTAATTCTATTTTTAATTTTTGAGGAACTGCCATACTGTTTTATACAACAGCTGTACCATTTTACATTCCTATCAACAGTGCATAAGAGTTCCAGTTTCTCCACAACCTTGCCTAGACTTTCCTCTTTATTTTTTTTTAAATTAATTTATTTATTATTTTTGGCTGTGCTGGGTCTTCGTTTCTGTGCGAGGACTTTCTCTCGTTGCGGCAAGCGAGGTCCACTCTTCATCGCGGTGCGCGGGCCTCTCACTATCGCGGCCTCTCGTTGCGGAGCACAGGCTCCAGACGCGCAGGCTCAGTAATTGTGGCTCACGGGCCTAGTTGCTCTGTGGCATGTGGGATCTTCCCAGACCAGGGCTCGAACCCGTGTCCCCTGCATTGGCAGGCAGATTCTCAACCACTGCGCCACCAGGGAAGCCCCTCCTCTTTCTTTTTGATAGTAGTCATCCTAATAGGTGTGAGATGGCATCTCGTAGTTTTGATTTGCATTTCTCCTAATTATTAGTGACGTTTAGCATCTTTTCACATGCTTATTGGCCATTTGCATATCTTCTTTGTAGAAATGTCTATTCAAGTCCTTTGCCCATTTTTTAAAAAAAGTTTATTTATTTTTGACTGCGTTGGGTCTTCGTTGCTGTGTGCGGGCTTTCTGTAGTTGCGGTGAGTGGAGGCTACTCTCTGTTGTGGTGTGTGGGCTTCTCACTGCGGTGGTTTCTCTTGTTGCAGAGCATGGGCTCTAGGCACACGGGCTTCAGTAGTTGCAGCGCGTGAGCTCTAGGGTGCATGAGATTCAGTAGTTGTGGCGCATGGTCTCAGTAGTTGTGGCGCACAGGCTTAGTTGCCCCGTGGCATGGGGGATCTTCCTGGGCCAGGGATCGAACCTGTGTCCCCTGTGTTGGCAGGCGGATTCTTAACCACTGCACCACCAGGGAAGTCCTCTTTGCCCATTTTTGAATTGGGTTGTTTTGTTGTTGTGTTTTAGTTCTCTGTATATTCTGGATATTAATATCTTATCAGATGTATGATTTACAAATATTTTCTCTCATTCTGTGGGTTGCATTTTTACTCTTTCCCCATTGAATGGTCTTGGTACCCTTGTCAAAAATTATTTAATCATATATGTGAGGGTTTATTTCTGGGCTCTGTATTCTGTTCCATTGGTCTGTGTATCTTTATGCCAGCACCACACTGTTTTGATTACTCTAGCTTTGTAGTAAGATTTGGAATCAGGAAGTGTGAGTCCTCCAACGTTGTTCTTTTTTCAAGATTATTTTGGGTATTTGGAGTCCTTTGAGATTCCCTATGAATTACAGAATGGATTTTTCTGTTTCTGCAGAAATGGTCATAGGCATTTTGATAGAGACTGCATTGAATCTGTAGAAGATCACTTTAGGTAGTATTAACATCTTAATGATATTAAGTCTTCCAACCCATGAACATGGGATGGGTTTCTCTTTATCTATGTCTTCTTTAATTTCTTTCATGTGTATTTTTAAAATATGTTTAAATGTCTCTGGAATGACATATAGGAATGAATAATTTTGGTTGAAAGAACCAATCTTCTTTCCTAAGGCTTGAGGGTAAGAGTGGGCAAGTTTTCATTGTGTAACGTTAATCACCTTTTGAATTTTTAGCCATGGGAATGCATTACTCAATAAAGAAAAATAACATTCCCCCCTCCCCTCTTCATATGCACACACAAGTGCTCATGCACATACCTGCCATAGGGAAGACACCTATTTTTCCAAAGAGTGAGCACAGAAACAAGACTTGTTAGGAGGAGCCAGGATCTATCAGCTAAAAGGGATGAATGCATGAAATAATTATATTTTCAAGCAATTTTAAATTGGTCGGTATGGCAAGATAGTAGCCTATAAATAGGGATCTGGTGTGGTAGAGGACTGAACAGGTAATAATTGATAGCATTACTTGCTGTGCTGAGGACTTTGGACTTTAACTTGATGGTTATGAGAGTCATTGGAGATTAGAGATCAAATAAAGAAGAAAATAAGTGTTGGAGTAAATTTGTAATATAAGGATTACTGTGGTTATAGTATTAGAATGGCATTGTCTAACAAATGTGATTTGAGCTACATCTGTAATTTAATATTTTCTAGTAAGTTATAAGAAGTGGGTGAAATTAACTTTAATAATATAATTTATTTAAGCTAGTATACCTAAAATATTATAATTTAATCATGTAATCAATATATGAATGAGATATTTTATATGCTGTTTTTCATACTAAATCTTCACAACCTTGTGGATAGTCAAAACATTGCTCATCTAAGTTTTGAGTAGCCATATTTCAAGTGCTCAGTTAGCTTTGTGAGGCTAGAGACCATGATATTGGGTAATGCAAGTATGGAGATTTTAATCAGGAGACAAATTCTCACTAGTAATTCAAACAGAAAAATTTACTGTGAAGAATTACTATTTATTGAAAAGTCTTTAATCATTTATCGCTCAGGAATTGCAAATTAATACAACAAGGAGATATCACTATATGCCTGTTAGAGTGGCTGAAATCTAAAAACCTGACAGTACCAATTTCCTGGCAAGAATGCAAAGCAGCAGAAGCTCTCATTCATTGCTGGTCAGAATGCAAAATGGTATTGCCACTTTGGAAGACAGTTTGGCAGGTTTGTACAAAGCTAAACATAGTTTTACCATATGATCCAGTAATCCTAGGTGTTTACACAACTGATTTAGAAGTGTTGTCCACACAAAACCCTGCATGTGAATGCCTATGCAGCTTTATTCCTAACTGCCAAAAATGGTGGCCAAGATGTCCATCGTTAGGTAAATGGATGACAAAACATGGTACATCCATACAGTGGAATATTGTTTAGAGATGAACAGAAATGAGCTATGCAACCACTAAAAGACATGGATCCATCTTAAATGCATTTTGTTAAAATGAAAGATACCAGTATGAGAACGCTATATGCTGTGCGATTCCAATTATATGACTCTCTGTAAAAGACAAAACTGTAGTGGTGATTAAAAAAAAATTTGGTGTTTGACAAGGCCAAGTGAGAGGGTTGAATGGATGTGAAGCACAGGCATTTTTTAAGGTAGTGAAACTTTTCTCTGTGATACCATAGTTGTGCATACATGACAGTATGCCTTTGTCAAAGCCCACCAAACTTTTCAGAAAAAGAGTGAATTTTATTAATACAGATGTTTAAAAAATCATTTATAAGGTAGGGGGAATACCAGGATGGAATGTAGAGTGTAACAGCGTAATCTCTTTTGCAGTGAAGGGAGGAGGGAGAGAGTTGCTGACTTAGGTAACTTTGGAAATGAGTCTGTAAGACTAAAGTCAGAGAAATTGTACACAGTGTATATAAGAACTGCAGTCTAGTTCATAAAGTTGTTTTCCATGGGGTAGGGCTTAAAATATTGCCCTACGTGTATACTGAGGAGAGCCAGATTTCTCATTGTTGGAGTGGGAGTTTGTCGATGAGCAAGGGGAAGAAGCATCCGTGTGGTAATGGATTAGAGTTGGAGATACCAGTTCCAACTTATGTTTAGCTTAATATAGATAACAGATCATTGCATACAGAAACATTTATAGTTATGTGTATATATATGGAACATACATTTCTTTGTTTTGTCTGCTTACGGGTCTAGAAGCAAGGGCACTTAGTATCAAGGAGCCAAACCTAGTGCCCAGATCTTCATCTCTAGTAAAATTCTCTAATAAAAGGAACCAGGGCTCCTTGGAGTATTACCTGATTCTAAAACTGGAAAAGAGAATATACAGCATGAGCCTGGAGAATGATGTGCTGCCAGAAAGTAACCAAGTGCTAAAAAAATAAAAAACAAAACGCACAGAATGATGGGAATATGTCAAATGGACACAGGAACCAACTGAAAGATATCTTAATGGCCAAAGCTGAAGCAAGTTGAACAACAAAATAAAATAGTATTGAATTATAATCCAAAAATATAAAATGAATGTCGATGAGTCTACATTAGTACAAATGATTGAGTGAATGGGTGAGAATAGACAGATCTCTCATACTGAAGAATTTCAAATGGTATGCGTAAATGCTCTACCTTCAAGGAGGTGGATCAAGGAGGTGGAGCATAACTCCCCACCCCTTAAATGTGGGATGCACATAGTGACTTTCTTCCAAAGTATGGAAAGGAGAGGAAAAGTAACTTTACAGTGGAGAAACCTGACAAATACCACCTCAGCCAACTGATTAACAGGTCAACATTAAGAGTGATAAATCATATTGTTAGTATATACCCTTGATATGAGGTGACAAAAATGATACTTCGTCTCTCACGTCTTCCTCTCCAAACCCATAATCCCAGTCTACTCATTAGAAAAACATCAGACAAACCCCAGTTGAAGAACATTATATAAAATATCAGTACAGTACAAAATCCCTGTACAAAATTCTTCAAAATTGTCAAGGTCACCAAAACCCAGGAAAGTATAAAAACTGTTGGAGCCAAGGGGAGCTTAAGGAGACATGATGTGAGTATGTCTAGGTGCCCTGGATGTTCTCCTGGAACAGAAGAGGTCATTAGACAAAAACTAAGAAAATCTGAATTAAGTATGGAGTTTTGTTAATGTATCAATTTTGGTTCATTAATTATAACAAATGTACCATACAAATAGTAAGGTGTTAATAATAGGTGTAATTAGACGTGATATATGTGGGAATTCCTTGTACTATCTTCACATTTTTTTTGTAAATCTAACACTGTTCTAAAAATAATTTATTTAAAAATAAGCAGTAAATTCATTATATATTAATCCACACACACAAATGGTTGTCAGGCTGTTAACTATTAAGAGGCGTGAAAGAGTACTGTGAAGAATACAGGAATAGAGAATGAAGGGAGCAGGTCCTGTGAGCAGGGAGAAAAGCCCCTCCACGTTATGCTTTGTAGTGTTCCTCCAAGGCCCTCTAGTTATAAGCCTACCAGTGCAGCATATGACAAAAGAGAAATGTTTACAGAGTGGGGCAAATTAGAATACATTTGGAGATGAGGAACAGTAAATTGATAACTGAAGCAGGCTATTATGAGAGTGAAGTAAACCACTCAAGAGAGACTATAAAGGTTGAGAAGATGCTCAGGAGAGACCTAAGGTAACACTGACAGGTAAGGAGTATAAGGAGGGAAAAGATATCTGAAAGACAAGGGGGATAACATGGCCTGTTGAGAGAGTTTCAAAAAATGTCTGTTGGGCTTCCCTGGTGGCACAGTGGTTGAGAATCTGCCTGCCAATGCAGGGGACACGGGTTCGAGCCCTGGTCTGGGAAGATCCCACATGCCGCGGAGCAACTAGGCCCGTGAGCCACAACTACTGAGCCTGCGCGTCTGGAGCCTGTGCTCCGCAACAAGAGACGCCGCGATAATGAGAGGCCCGCGCACCGCGATGAAGAGTGGCCCCCACTTGCCACAACTAGAGAAAGCCCTCGCACAGAAACGAAGACCCAACACAGCCATAAATAAATAAATAAATAAATAAACAAACAAACAAACAAACCCCCCCAAAAAAGTTTAAAAAAAAAGTCTATTATGTTTAGCAACATTACTTTTACTGGTGGGCTTGGTGAAGCAGCAACCCTGATGAGTTTATATATGAATGAAATTTATGGGAATAATAACAGTGACTGCAAGCAATTCTATCTTGACTCTAAAGGTGAGACACAGATCAGGTGATAACTAGTGTTGACTTCTTTTAAAAAATTGGGGGCGTGGGATGGGTTGTTAATTGAAGAATGTAAACTCTGTCAAGGCAGAAATGTTTGCTGTATTTCTAGTATCTAGAATGGTTCCAAATATGTTCAATATATATTTGTTGTATGACTGGATAAGAAATATTTGAGCACTTTAAGTCGAGGGAGAAGTTGAATATGCAGCTTTTTCCAAGTAATGTTTTATTGGACAAGGTTTCTGAGGAAATAGAATATTGAGGAAGTTAGGAAGAAGAAAATGTCAAGAAGGGGGCATGGTTGGGGCATGGTTAAAATGTTCAGCATTGGCATTATTGTACAAAATATTAAATCTTTTTCTTTTAACTTTATTTTCATGCCATGTATAAATTAACTTGTACTTTGCTGTTTGTACTTTGTTTTTATCAATGAAAACATTGTAAAGCTTCCTTTGGGATTATGTCTCTTATCTATAACAGTGCTAACTTCCCTTTCACAGGATCAGACATAATTTGAGATCATTCTGCATAAAGCAAAGTATGCTTGCATTTAATTTAACTTTTCCTCATCTTTTTATTCAGTCTACAAATAAGAAACCTCGAAAATCTCCAGGAGAGAAGAGCAGAATTGAAGCTGGAGTTAGAGGAACAGGCCGTGGAAGAGCTAATGGGCATCCTCAACAGAATGGTGAAGGGGAGCCTGTCACATTATTTGAAGTGGTGAAACTGGGGAAAAGTGCAATGCAGGTAAATTTTAAGTGTTTTTATCTTATTAATAAAGAAATACAGTCAATAACGTGGAACCTATTTGTGTATATATTGACATTTTATATACTCTTGTTGATTGTGTAATCAAGAAGTTTATTAACTTAAAGGTTTTTCTTTGCTTGTTTTGTAAAAAGTGTCAGGAAAGGCATTTTGTTTAATAGTGAGTTTAACATTACAAACTTTAGATTACATTGTGCTGAATAAAGTAACTTGCATGTAACAGGAGCTGCCTAAGAATTTTTATTACCTTAATAATATGTATTTTTTTAAATTTTTGAGTTAATATAAGTAACATATGTGTATTGAAGAATATTTGAAAGAAGAAAAGGTATAAAAAACATTCCTAAGAGTGAATTAGGAATAACCACAGTTAATACTTTATGGTTATTTGTGTGTGTGTGTGTGTGTGTGTGTGTGTGAGAGAGAGAGAGAGAGAGAGATCTGTTACAACCTTCTTACTCTCTTTTCTCTCTCCTCATTGACTCAACAAATATCATTAAATAGTTTAGAAGAGCATATCTTCATTGGCTTCTTACTAATTCATTACAAGGATAAACCATGATTATGTGTGTCTTTACATTTTTTTCCACTATTTTAAAACTTATCATTTGTATTTACTTCCCCACATCTTTTTTTCATTTTAAAGTACCAGAGGTAAAATTATTTCATTAAAGAATATTTCTTAACTGTGTGGTAATAAATACCATTTTACTCTCCAAAAAGTTGTACTAGTTTATCTTTCACCAGAAGTGTAGCTAGCAATTGGATATTTTATATTTAAGAATTATTTGACAACATAGGCAAAGATGGTAATTCATTATTTTAATTTGCGTTTTTTTGATTACTAATGATTATATGTTAAATCTTTTAATTTGATACCTGCTCATTTTTGATACTTCATTTTCAATTTAAGTTTTAAATTTAGGTAATTGATGAAACAGATTTATTTTTAGAACTAAAAGCAGGCAAGTTTTCATTAGTATACCTTCTATTTTTTAACCTGTACTTCCCTTTGAATTCCTTAAGGGAGTTTAGTGTTCACTGCTTTTTATGTATGTTACCAGATTGATGTGTTCAAGAATCCTGGAATTTGTATGGGAAGGGAGGGAGGTGGAGTGGTGGGATGATGCTAAATAGTAAAAGAAATACTGAATTCCCAGTTACCCAAAGCAATGGACAACTTTAGATTACATAAGTATAATTTTAAAATATATTAAGTGACTTTTAGCCCTTAAGCTTGATAGTTTCTTTATTATACTGTAATAGAAAAATTGTTAACAAGCTACAGAAATACTATTTTTGAGATGTGTTTATTGCCTCCCACCCTTACATGGAAACACAAGCAGAAAGATGAAGGAAATTAAATTAAAAAATTGCATTTCAGTATTCTGCTTTTCTTTTTTCATGCAAAACTTTATTTTTCCAACTTTTACCTAATAGGAACAAAATCTTCAATATTTAATATGAACAAAATCTAGTCATCTGTATTTGATACACACTAGTGAGTAGTGTACATTTTTTCTTTTTTGCCCAGTATCTTCTGTATTCTTCATTCACATTACTCTTCCCTGTTGCTGTTTCCATACTTTACTCTCTGCTTAAATTCTTTTGGATTCATGTTTTATGAAAGGTAAAGATTAGTAGTCAGAGCCTACTGCTACTTGCATAATTTGGTTTTAAGTCACTTTTTCAACTTTTTCTCACTATTCTTCTATTGAAGTTGACTCTAAGTATTTTCTACTTTGCTGTAATTTTTTATTATTCTTTTATGTTTTTCTTTCCTAGCTATATTCAAATTAATCTGCAAACTTCTGTAATTTTTTTTACTCAGCGTTCTATTGTGGGCATTTTTTCCCATGAATTAACCTTATAAATTTTAATAATTATATATCATTCCCTAACGTGGCTGGGCCGTGATTTATTTAACCAGTTTTCATTTGGGCTGCTTTATTGTTAAGGAAGAATAAGTATATTTAAGATAACTATTTAAGGGTAGTTCTATTAAAAATAGTACTTCTTTGAATATCCTTATATATCCCTCTGAAATGTGCACGTGGGAATCCTTTGTAACATAAATTCCTGAAAGTGGTTGCTGAGCAAAAGGAATGCATGTTTAAAAAACTCTGATGCAGGTCTTTTATTGAAGCTGGCACACTAATTTAAATGTTTATTACCCCTTCACTTCAAACATAAAGTAGTGAAAGATAAAATATTAAAAAGAGGGTAGACATTAATGAGTTTAGAAACTAAATGTTTAAGGTAGCAGAAGCAGGCACTTGTAGCCAAGAGTTTGGCTCTTGTGTGTTAAAAAGATGAAAGATGCTTCATGAAGGGTAGAGGAATAGAGTTAGGCTTAAAATACATGAAGCCAGGGCCTAACACGAGACTCCATACTTGTAAAGGAGACTGAAGAAAGCCGCTGAGAACTAACTGCTGCATAGGCTAAGGCTTATGTTTAGGGGGATTGTATATCTCAGGTTACCCCTGAGACTCTTGTTTATGCTTAGCATCCATGTAGTTATTAGTAGAGACTCCTTTAACACTCAAGAGGGTCCTAGTTTGGATAATAACTTATACTAAAACCCCACTTTTAGGAAATCATGGGCTGAAGGAAGGGAGAGGACAGACATAGTCCTTATAATCAGGTCCTGAATTAAAATGACTACTTTCTTGGTTGGAGACTGGGTCTGTAAAAATCCCCTGTATCATCTTAGACCAGGAAGTTCTTTCTAAGCCCACTATATGATCTAGTTGTGCAGTGGAGTGAGTAGAATGAGCAGAGATAATCACAAAAACATTGGCTAGGGAGGGATGAATAATAAAAGAAATAAGTATATTTAAGATTCTAGAGAGATGAAAGAAGAAATTCTAATACCAAAAAGGAAATAAACTTAGTAAATTGGTTTTACTGAAGATAAAAAGCTACGTTAGATGCCATCAAAGGGAGAATTGAGGAATTGGCATTCATTAGGCATTCATTTAGAATGTAGCCCAGAGAAATAAAAAAGTAAATATGAAAGAGCAGTTGAGTGACTTTGATGTGGATTGAAAGGGTTCCAAAATATGCAGGGGAAGAATTCTGAGGGAATAAAAGAGACATAGTTTTTGAAGAGGTACTTTTGTGGAAATTTACAGTCACATTTCCTCGGATCTAGAGTTTGTTCTCAGGAGTCAACAAGATAAGTGAAAATCATTACATAGCTAGTAATAGTACAGGCATTCCTTGTGTTTTTTTGTTTTTTGTTTTTTCCTGTGCTTCACAGATACTGCATTTTTTACAAATTGAAGGTTTGTGGCAACCCTTCGACAAACAAGTCTATCAGCACCATTTTTCCAACAGCATTATTTTTTAATTAAGGTATGTACAGTGTTTTTTTAGGCATAATGTTATTGCACACTTAATAGACCATAGTATAGTGTAAACATAACTTTTATATGCACTGAGACACCAAAAATTCACGTGACTCTCTGTATTGTGATGTTTGCTCTATTGCAGTGGTCTGAAACCAGACCTGCAATATGTCTAAGGTATGCCTGTATAGTATAACTAAAATATTGAGGATTGAAAGAAAGTCTTGAAATATTTCATTAAAGAATGCTTGACCCTTTTCTCTGACTACAATGCAATAAGGTTGAAATACACAAAATAAATTCCCCTTCTACATTACATTATACTCAAAAGTCTGGAAAGTCACTTTTAAATAATTCATGTGGTAAAGAGGAAATAAACAGTTGAAATGTGAATGTTAGTGAAAAATTGAGGCCAGCTAAAGCACTACTTGAATAAATATACAGTCTTAAATGTATTACTATTAGCAAAAGTAGTACAAACTTAGAGAAAGAAAAATAGGAAAACTAAAATAATTAGGAAGAAAGGAATAATAAAAGTAGAAATGGAAATTAAACAGAAAAAGAAATGGTAGAAAAGGTCCTCTAATTCAAAATATTGGCAATTTCAGTTCAGTGCATTTTTAAGACTTAGAGGTTTTATCTTAGGAATGCAAGAGTGGCTTAATGTTAGAAAATATTTTACTGTTATATAGCAGATAATCCTGGGGGGAAATTGATATAGAATGTTTAGAAAAATCATTTGATAAAATATAGCTGATATTCATAATGAACAATAACTCTTCATGAATAAACAAACAAGAGGGAAATTCCTTAGCTTGGTAAAGTTATCACACAAAAACCTTATAGCTGACATCACGGCACTTTTTTATTTTTTTATTTTTTATTTTTGGCTGCATTGGGTCTTCGTTGCTACGTGTGGGGTTTCTCTAGTTGCGGCAAGCGGGGCCTACTCTTCATTGCAGTGCGCGGGCTCCTCATTGTGGTGGCTTCTCTTTGTTGTGGAGCACGGGCTCTAGGCACATGAGCTTCAGTAGTTGTGGCACTCGGGCTCCATAGTTGTGGCTTGTGGGCTCTAGAGCGCAGGCTCAGTAGTTGTGGTGCACAGGCTTAGTTGCTCCGCGGCATGTGGGATCCTCCCAGACCGTCCCCTGCATTGGCAGGCGGATTCTTAACCACTACGCCACCAGGGAAGTCCCTCACATCACGGCATTTTAAAAAGGGAAATTTAGATGAATTCCCAGGAATAAGCACTAGAGTATAACAATTGAAAAGGAAAATACAAATTTTTCCGTATTTGCAGAATATACAATTGTCTATGTAAGAATTTCAACATAAACTAGAGTATTAGAGCTAATGAGTGATCAGCAAAACTCCTAGAGAGAAAATTAACACTAAAAAAAAAAAAAAATCATTCTGAACATGTTAGAGGAAACAATAGCCCATGTAAGAAAATAGTAAGGAAAAATGAATAAAATTTTGAGTGGAATAGAATAAAATTCTGTTTCATACTCTTCATATTGAGTGACATAAAAATGTCTGGAAGATAGTGAGAGTCAGTAAGGATGTAGAGTAACAACTAGTGGGAGTACAAATCTGTGTAACCCCTTTGGAGAAAAATTTGACAGTATTAAGAAAAGTTGAACGACCTATTCATTTTTCATTCATTTAGCAAATATTTAATGAGTGCCTACACTGTGGGCAACACCTTTTTCTCTTTTTTATGTCTTTCTTTTTTTAACTGAGGTACTTTGAAGAAAGGGAATTCAATTCCTAGATGTAACCTTTAGAGAAATTTTTGTGTATTTTTATAAATGAGGCAAATACAGGAATTTTTATTGCTACTTTGTAAAAGCAAAAAGAAAAAAAAGGAAGTAAAAAAAGTCTATGAACAGGACAATTGATAAATAAAATGTGGTATATTCAAACACTTCAAATGAGTGAGCTAGAGCTCTAGGTACCATTATAGATAAATTTCAGAAATGCATTTTAAGGGACAAAGCAAGCTACAGAATGATACATAATATATTGTACTGCTTATATAAACACATATCTAAGTTTATTTAACATCAAGTTTATGTTATTGGTTACTTACTGAGGAGATAGGAGAAGGAGAATGGGATCAGATGGGTGTATGTGGGGTACTACAGCAGTTACTGAAAAAAGAAGCAGAAAGAAACAAATATGGCTGTAAAGTATTAAATGTTGTTGAAGCTGGATACCTTCTTGTCTATCTTGTTTATTTTATTATTTGAAATAAAAATGGATAGCATTTCTGAAATGCCCCCCAAAAGGAGGGCTTATAATGTCCATATATTTGGAAAATGACTCTATCCCTTCCCCTTTGGAGAGGTATGAAATGTGAAGGTTGTGATAAGATTTGTGTTAAAGAACCTGGCGTCTTTTATTTATCCAGCATTCCAGAAACCTTTGATTCCTACAACTATTTATGACCATTTTCTCTTTTAAGTCTTTTCTCCTTATCAGAATTGTGAAGAATCAGTTTTACTAGCTTAATAGATACTTGTTACACACCTCCTGTAATCAGATGCTGTGCTAGATAGTTTCTGAATGTACAGAAAAACAACCACTGTTTTGCCCTCATGGGAAACAGGTGTTACAGAATACTTTAATACAACAGATATACTGAGTGGGTTGAAAACTCTGAAAATTCACTTGGGCACGTCTAGAGGACAGGGTTGTGGAAGGTTTGCCTGTATAGCTAAAACTTGACCTGAGACTTGAAAGATGAGTAGGAGTTAGCTAGGCAGTAGCAGAGGGCACTTCTTATAGCAGAAACAGGGCATGCAAAACTGAAATCTCTACCCCTACAAAGAGGGCGTAGATGGCCAGTAAAAATAGAGCTGAGAGAAGCTAGATTCTGAACATTGAACGTTTTGACTTTTTGTGAAATTGATGGCATTTTAGAAAGAAAATAACATCATATTTAGCATTTTAGAAATACCTTTCTGGAAGCAATACAGGTGATGATTTGGGGTGTGTAGGGCTGGAAGAAAGACCAATTAGGAAGCGCTTTTTTTTTTCCCCTCCCCCTCCAGTGATCCAATTGGGAAGTAATGAGAGTTTGCATTTATAGTGTCAGTGAGGGTGAAAAGGAAGAGGAAGTGACCGATTCTATAAATATTAAGGCTGTAGGATGCTTCTGAAGGATGAGAAAGAGGACAGAATCTAAGGTAATTCCTAGTTGTTTGACTTGGGGATATTCACTGAAAGGAAATTTTTAAGAGTATAGGTGTTAGTAGATGGGTATGGGAATAGTTTGGTTTGGACATTTTGACTTTTAGGTGCATGACACTGACTATATGTTGAATTTTGGAACATTCAAGCTATTAATCTGGTGTTTGTTGCTTTAATAGTTATGAGTTAGCATTTAAGTGAATTTCTATAATCCATTGGCATTTGCATTTTGTACCTCCAGACTTCAACTAAAAATGTTGGACTACAGTTCCTTCATTCAACAAAAATTCATTGAGAGCTCTTGTTTCAGGCATTGGGTTAGGTACAAGAGATACAATATGAACTAAACTTGCCTGACCCTCAGTCTGTGATTAGTCATTCTCTCTCTTTTAGGGAGGAAACTTTGTTCTGATGTTAAAGAAAAGTATGAACTTTTATAGGACATTCATTTCTTCTAGTTCCCAACTTACAAATGGGTTAGATGCCAAATCTCAAGGTATCAAATGCAGAGGAGTTCTCCCCTAAGATTTGTGTAGGTGAATTTTAATTACTCTATGTCGACACCAAGGAAAGTGAAAAAGCACCGATGAGTTTA
Organism: Balaenoptera musculus; assembly: GCF_009873245.2. Lineage (NCBI taxonomy): Eukaryota > Metazoa > Chordata > Mammalia > Artiodactyla > Balaenopteridae > Balaenoptera > Balaenoptera musculus. Next base: position 17,756,201 of record NC_045788.1, on the reverse strand, counting down.
TTAAAATCTCACCTGTTAACTTGTGTTTGAACTGACAGTTTATTTAGTGACTGTATGAGAATTGAATGCTTTTCTGAGCTATTAATAGAATGGATAAATGTGTCTATAATACGTTTTGAATTTCTGAATGTTCATTGAAAAGCTTAAAAGTTTCAAGAAGTATTAAAATGGCTGAAGAATGTCTTAAGAAGTTTAATTATAGAAGAAATGGTACTGAAACGTTAGAGGGGAGAACAAATGTACTATTGACTGAAATGAAACTTTATAACAAAGATGGTCAAGAAATATTGAAGGAGGGAAATACTACAGTGAAGAGGAGTAAAACCTTATAGAACTAAGCAAATATAAGTACTTGAATAGAATCAATATATGAGTGTAATACAAGAAATATGTGCTTATAGCTGCAACCACTACAGTGCAGGATATTGGGTACGGGACTTAAAATCATGAAAAAAATATTAAAACATTTATTCAGATTTTTAACAACATCATAATAAAAAATTTAAATTTAACATAAAAACATTTAGATTAAGTTTAGCTGAAGGTAAATGTGGAAAACTGAAAATAACAGTAGTTTAAACAAGACAGTTTATTTCTCTCATACGTAAAAGATCTTGGATAGATGATCTTTTCCATGGCAGCAGGTAGACTGTCAAAGGATTGAAATTGTTAATACTTTAATACTTTAATAATCATTAAGGTATACATAATCATAACTTTAGCAACTGTACATTTTGATGTTTATCAGAAACGAATTTTACATAACAAAAAGGAAGAAGCTGCCAGGGCAGCACAATTGCAGTCTCTACCCCAGGCAGCAGACATTGGGTTCTGTTTTAAGCCCTATGAATATCTTTCTATCCTATTTCTCATTCCTCTGTCTTGACCCTTGTGGGAAGTCTGGGCCTAATGTTCCTACTAATGATAACAGCCAGCCACATTGCACATCACGTGTCCCATGAATAAGTTGATGTTTTAAGGGTGGGAGTGCTGCTGGTGCCAGGCACTGGGCTCTTGAGGCGAACTGCTTCATTTTAGACTTAGTTCCTGCAGATAAAGCCATGCACGAATGGCCACAAAAGTGGTCAAAGCCTGGTGAAGCCTAGCAAGCATACCTTTGTGGATGTTGATTGCTTACAGAGCCCCAAATGCGATAGAAATGGTGTTTGAAGGCCCACCAGTGCAGCATAGATGTCATCGTGCTGGTGGGTGAACCTCATGGGCATCCATCATGGCATCCATGATTTGGAAAAAGAAGACCTGAGTCTTCAGCACAACACTCTTGTTGCAAAAGCATCACTGCCAGGATGCCCGTGCCTTTTAAACTCAGATTGGGAAGCTGGGCTGCAGTGCCTCTTTTGTGACTGCTGCTGGCTCCATTCCAGGTACATGCCAGCACTACAAGCAGCCCACCATCTATATTAAGCAGTAACAGAACACCTCTTAGAAGACCCTAGATGAGATGGACACTGGATGAGATGGACATTGCTAGCTCTACCTATATTGAGAGGAGGGTAGGGTTGAATTACTCTTCTGTGGCTGTAGCAGTCTCAGTATGCTCTTCTGTGGAAGTCTCCTGCTGGTAATCTCTACATGGATAAGAAATCCACCCCAACCCCCATGAAGCTTTGACAGCTAGCTCCAGTATTGTCATTGTGGAGGTCCTGGTGGCCATTGTTGTTGGCATTGCAATCCTGGTGATCACCATCAGGTTTCCACCTGATGGGGAAGTACAAGAAGGCAGGAATGAAGGACTGGGGGAATTGAATATACAACCCAGCATAGGTCTGTAGTGGGGAGGGTCAGAGGACAGTGTCCAGGACCACTTCGGCGTGAAACTTAATTCTTGACTCAAGACAGATACTTTCTCCACCACCATCCCCTTCTGCTCTCCCTCCTCCCTCCATCCTAACAATTCTTGTCCTAGGGCTACCTTTCTTTCTGACTTTATCTCCCAACCTCTCTTGAAGAGCTGTTTCTATTATTATTCCTTCTTCCTCTTGGTCCATGGACAAGAAATCTCATTCTGTAAATGCAGACACAAGAATGTCATCTTTGATTATGTTTAAAATAAAAGGTTAAAATGACATCCTGGGATCATTTAAAAGTGGTGGAATACCTTTTGGAGGCTTAAATGACTTTAGGTGAGGAATAGTTCTATCTCATTATAAAGGAAAGAGTAGCATCTTCATCCTGAACTATCTACTAGTTTATCTACTGCTTATCGATGAGAAGAAAATTTGGCTTTATTTGGGCTTGCATAATGGCCGTATCGCTGTCTGTTACACCATGAACACATATGCTTCTCACTTAAAAGCTAATCTTATTTTAGTTGCCTAAACACATTTTTATTTGTTTGAGAAGAGACTGTCCAGATACTTTTGGGGTTTGTTCTTCAGCTCACCTCTATTATAGTTGATATTAGTAATGTTTTATTATGTAAAAATGTTTGTATATACTTTGTCATTGGTAATTTTTGTGACTTTCTTAATATTACAAACAGTGAAATTTAGTAAAATATGAGGGAGACATAAAGCAAGAGAGAGTTTGAATTTGTCAGAATTATGCCAATTTAAAAAGAAAACCTTAACTTTTTTTTTTTTTGGATCCTGTGGGAGGTTATACATAGGACGAAGGTGAAATAAATAGAACTTTACAAATACTAATTGGATAAATGAAATAGTTACATTAATCAAGGTATTATCACACCAGGGCCCTGTATCTTAGAATCACAGTATCTTTTTTTTTTTTTAAACATCTTTATTGGGGTATAATTGCTTTACAATGTTGTGTTAGTTTCTGCTGTATAACAAAGTGAATCAGCTATACATATACATATATCCCCATATCTCCTCCCTCTTGCATCTCGCTCCCACCCTCCCTACCCCACCCCTCTAGGTGGTCGCAAAGCACGGAGCTGATCTCCCTGTGCTATGAGGCTGCTTCCCACTAGCTAGCTATTTTACATTTGGTAGTGTATGTCAGTGCCACTCTCTCACTTCGTCCCAGCTTACCCTTCCCCATCCCCGAGAATGACAGTATCTTAATTTGAACTTCAGAAATGTTCAGATTTTATAGCCCAAGGTTTTCCCCACAAATGATTATATTTTTATAAAATAATCATTGTTGATCCCTTTTAGAGATTCAGCTGGATTACCTTTGAACTCCTTCACTGTTTAAGCTTCATGGTCACATCTCATCATCTTTTGCATCTCTTAAACATGTGGAACTGGTCCAGACTATTTCATAATCAGTTTAGTGCCTTAAAATTCTGAGGATTTTGAGAACAGTTGTAAGAAAGTTCTAAACATAAACTGTATTTCTTGCAGTTTTTGTGTTTAGTTACGTAGTATTTGAATTATTAAGTTGTTTACTGTTTCTCAAAGATAGATGTACATTTACATTTATCTACTGTTTACCAACCCCAGTAGAAAAATGAGCAAGTGAAGAGAGTCTTGTTTTGCTATTTGTTGAGCAATGTCAGTATTTTTGTGAGAAAAGACGTTAACATTAAAATGTTAAGTTTCTGATTCTTCCCTGAGTCTATCTTTAACTCTTGCTTTAACCTAATAACAACCTAATAACATGTGTGATTAACTGTAAGCTAATTTTTTAAAGTGCTTTAGCCCTGATATCCCCCATTTTCCTAGAATGAAAAGTAATATGTAAAATATACAGAATGTTTTAGGGCAGAAGATATAAATTGCTTTTTTCATTTCATAGGTATTTGAAAATCCTCAAATGATAGCTTAATATTTACTTAAGAGTGAGTTTTTGATTTTTTGTTTAGTTAGAAAGACTCTCTGAAATTTGTGGATGTTTTAACCTGTCCCCAACAATTCTAGCATCTACATAGTTAGAGTAATATACATACTGTAAAAAATAAACCTCAGATATTGGTGGCATATCATGATAGACATTAATTTCTCATATATGTAACCATTCGTATATATGTAACATAAGAATTAGTGGTAGGTGTCTTTCCTTCATATGGTGACTTAAGGATCCATGCTCCTTCCATTTTCTGGCTCCTCTTTCCCTTAGAGCCTCAATGTTGTTTGCATTCAGTGGCTGGAAGGGGAGAGAGAATGGAGCACTACCTACTTCTTAGATGCTTTTGGTCCCCCTGTTTACATTCCATTGATGGAAACTTACCAGTACTACAGTGAGCCAGGTAATGGAGTCAATGTCTGGGTAGTTGTTACCCAGTTTGGTATACACTGTGAAGGGGAGAACACATAATTGTCATACTCTGGTTACTTTTAGATAATTAGAGGGAAGGTATACAGTAAATATTTTGATTATGTTTAATGTCTTCAATACAGAGATTATAAAAGCTGCTGATTACTGCTAAGATAAGAGCATTAACTCCTTATAAGTTATTTAGAACTAAAGTCCTAAGTTGAAGTTAGGGACTCTAGGAATTTTCACAGCCTCTATTCAGTTACGTCCAAAGTTACCTACTGTTTTTCATGTATTTAGCTTTAGTAAACACATTGCTGTTGTTATTTTTTGTGTTGTTGCTGATGTCAAGCTTGTGGCTTTAACTTAGGTGTTTCAGATATTATTAGTCTTCTTCATGATATCCCCTAACCTTCCAGAGGTATCATCCACAAGTATATCACATTTTATATAGATGGTCTAGGACACATCAAGTAAATAGAGATATGACTGTTGCTGTATTTGTGATTATGATAGTGAAATATTTATAAAAGATTATGTATATAATGGGTTTACTTTATGAAGTCATTTCAAGGAAAAATAGCCTTTATTTTACATATTTATTTGTATTTATAAATTGTTTATAGATATTTGAATATATGGAATATGGTGCTTTCTACTAACTTTATTTTCACAGAGAGTACCTAACTTATTTTAATGCTTCTGGTCAAAATTCCTTACTTATAGCTTCAGTAAGAATTGAAATACAGAAAACATTATATGAATAAAGACATATTGAAGTATGAGACCTTTTTAGAATTTCTTCTTTTGTCCACCTCAGTAAATTTGGATTGAGTGTGCTTGTGCAGTTTCTTACCCTGTACACTAACTTTAATCATGTATAAAGCAGAACCCTTCAAAAATTTTTTTTCATGATTTGTGTCCAAACTGCTGAAGAAAACTATATATATATGTTGATATAATTCCTTATCATTTCCTGGGCTTTGGTCCTAAGCCTTTGAGATGGGAAGACAAAAAGGATTTTCCTCCCGATGAGGACTTTTGATCTAGTACAGGATTTCTTAACCTGGAGTCAATGCTAGAATTTTTGATAAGCATGAACAGAAATGAGGAGAGTGGTAAAAAAATTTGGAATTGATTTAAAAAAATAAGTGCAGAGAGAAAACTGATCTGGGACATTTAAAAGGATTGTTAATGGCATTGAAGACTAAATTTGTAACAGTATGACTTCATATAATTGTTTGATTTTCCTCCTGCAGCCCTGTAACCGGATATTAGAAACGTGAATTTACTGTTTACTAGAAGGAACAAAAATGTAGGTTTTGATCCGTGCCAGGAACTCCTTTTCAGTAGTTATAGTCCTTTGAGGGTTCTGAATTGCTTGAAACAAGACAAAGACTAATCGGACATGCACAGTCTTAGAAAGTGTATATAGATGTTGTGTTGTTTGCAGCATCATTGGGCTAGGATATGAATGTTTCCTAACTGGCTGCAGAAATTCTGGACTATGTGAACACACATTTTCAAGAAAGTTAAAAGCTACATATCCTCTATTAAAACTCCAGCTTTCACTCTTCACTCAGAGATACGTGCCTTGGTGTGTTTCTTGCTGGCTTCTCCTTGTGAACTCTGTTGTCTTATGACATTAAACTTGATCGTGCTTAGGTCTTTTCTTCCTGTCCGTTTTAAGTAGGTCTGACAAATATTAATCTGTATTTTTACTAAGATCCTATATTTTAACTGACAAGAGTGTGATTAACTGGACTAGACAGGGTTATTCTGGGCGATATGATAGGAAATCATTTACCTATAATATCCACAAGCCTAACTTTGTTTATGAAACACCATTATTTCATAATTTAGGTATCTTGATTTTAGAAGACACATTAGAGACAAATATTCTGTACTTTGAAAGAGTTGTTGCCAACTTTATGACAACTCACGCATTAACAGCAAAACAGGTGTATTTTCACTACAGTTATCTGTCTTAATAATCCATGTCATCATATCCACCCATGTATCTTAGATTTGTATGCTATGATATCACTTCCTGGTCATTCAGAACCAGCCATTTCACACCTTTCCCCACACTGCATACAATAGCAGATTATTCTTCAGTTATATTAAGCTCTGGCAAGGTTTTTTTTTTTAAAGATGTTATTTTAGAAATCCTTTTAGAACTATTCGGTTTATAAAATGTTGCTGATATTTAGTCATTTCATAAATTACAGCAGGAATTGATGAATCCCAGAGTAAAATGGAAGAGAGAAAAAAGAACTAGGATGACTTTAACTCCACTTTTCTGCTGCTTGTGCAGAAATTCCAGAATAACCTTCTATTAGTAGTTGAAGCCATCGTCAACACAAAGCAGTTGAGAGTCCTGGCAAGAGATTGAAAGGATGTATAATAGGATTTAGGACAGACTTTTCTAGCATAATTATTAATAGCACCCTCTTTCACCCTGTAAGTGTTGTAGTTTGTATGATAAATTGTAATGACACTGTAAGAATTGGTAAAGAAATGAATGCAAGATAAAGACGTTAGAGGACTAAAGTTCTTGATGAGGCTCAAAAGGCAAAGTGTGAGTGTAAGACATTCTGTACTAAATGGACAGAGATCATACCAGGTAGTATGGAAATTTAATGATTTCAAAGATGGAGTAGTTCTTAGATGTCTAGGATGTGAATGGAGAGTTTGAAGTAAAAACATTGATGGTTTTTTAGACCAACGGAAGTAAAAATTGTGTATCTTAAGATATCAGATATATCTTTATTAACATTGTTGAAATGGCTCTGGATGGCTTGATTGGGGTAGAGGGGAAGACTTTGAACCAAGAAACAAAGGTTCAGTGACTGGGGGTGGAGAGAGGGGTGACTCTAGAGGCTACTTAATGTATCACAAAAAGGAAAGTGGTGGTAGGACGGTAAGCCACCTGGCATGGGTCTTAAAGGCTGATGAGTTTCAAATGCTGATAGATATAGGGTGGCTCGGATATGACAGTAGTTAGGAGAGGCAGTTATCTTAAAGCACAAAAAAGGAAGTACTGTAGTATTCTGGCCATAGGGAAAACAGCCAAGTTTCAGATTGGGCCAAGGAGGTAGAGACAGATTTTGTGAATTGGTTGAATATGTAGAGGAATTTTACAGCGAACTGCTAGTTCCGGATGTTTTCAGAGGAAATAGTTGGGAAGGAAAATCAGTGGAAGAGTGAATTAAGAGAAAGAAACCAAGAACTGTGTAGTATTCTAGAGTAGGAAAAAAATGGGATAACTGTGTTTTTAATGGTTGTAGATGATACAGATTACATAGTCATTTTAAGAGATTTACTGACTTCAGGGTTCAGAATAAACTTGGCTTAAAATGGTTTGAAAATTCAGTGTATGCTGTCCAGGTGCTTTTAGCTTTGATTGACGTAAAATGGACACCTATTATTCAATAGTGGGGAAAATACTGCACTGTTAGAAGACAAAGTTGTCATTATTTAGCTGGGATGGTCTTGGGAAAGTCACCAAACATCTTTCACCTGTAGTTTCCTTATCAGTAATTGATGTTCTGCCATGAGGCTTCTTGTGAGAATAAAATGAGGCTGATTTATGTCAGTGTATTGTGATACAAAATATTTTAGTCATGCTTGGTTTATGATAAAATTCAAAGCTCACCTTTCAGTGAGGCTTAATGTGGTTTTGAATCCGTATTTTGTGTTTGTATTTTGTATTTGTAGATATTGTATGGAATTCTAGAATACATCATGTTAAAATTTAAGTTAAGGCTGGAGAAAGTTATAAGGAGAAGGATTCTGAGAGGTTACGTTTTGAGCCAAGAAAGACCTTGCCAAGCATATGTAATGTCCCTTACCACAAATTAATCATGTTCTTTTAAAATGTGTATTAGAGAATTTACCATAAGAAAATGCTGCTTAGAATAAAATGCTGAGGTTAATAAAAATAACTCATTTGGACATTTTTAGTTGATTTCTTTTGATATCAGTATCTCTTCTAGCTAGGGAGTAGTATGACCATGCAAAGAAGCATAGCAGTTCAGAATAGTTCCACATATTCTCTGACATAATTCACGCAAAAGAGAAAAATAAAGGCATGTAATGAGTGTCTCTTTCTCATTTTTTGTTGTTTCTTTTTTTACTATTAAATTGTTGGCAACTCTTTGCTTATCTCTCAAATTATATTTGCTGGTTCATGAAATACAAACCTCTTGAATCACTAATTTAACTTAAAGTCTGACATCATTAGGAAGTAGCAGACCACATTTGCTCTTCAGTTTTCCATTATCAGCTCCTGCTGATGGCTTACCGAAAAACAGGTGGTCAAAGTTAACTATTATTTGAAAAACATCTGTTCAATGTGAGGCAAACTCACTTAGCTTGCCTTAAAGTATGTACAGCTTCTTCCAATCATGTTTAATGCAGGAACTTCTCTCATACGAGATACTAGCTAGATACTTATGATAGGCTTGTTTCCCTCCCTGTCCCGCCCCCCCCCCCCACCAAAAAAACCCCCAAGATTAAATGTTTTTGGATATCAGGAACTGTGGCAAGCACTTTTTGTATCCACTATACCACCGTCCACAGTAAAATGCATATATTCAACATTTATTAAATAGTTGACAAATAATGTTAATCACCTCACACCAGTCAGAATAGCTATCCTCAGAAAGTCTACAAATAACAAGTCTTGGAGAGGATGTGGAGAAAAGGGAACCCTTGTACACTGTTGGTGGGAATGTAAATTGGTGCAGCCACTATGAGAAACAGTATGGAGTTCCTTAAAAAACTAAAAATAGAACTATCGTATGATCTGGCAATTCCACTCCCGGGTATATATGTGGAAAAAATGGAAACACTAATTTGAAAAGATACATGCCCCCCAGTGTTCTTAGCAGCAGTGTTTACAATAGCCAAGATATGAAAGCAACCCAAATGCCCAATGGATGAATGGATAAAGAAGATGTGGTATATATATACAATGAAATATTACTCGGCCACAAAAAAGTGAAATCCTGCCATTTGCAGTAATGTGGATGGACCTAGAGAATATTATGCTTAGTGAAATAAGTAAGACAAAGAAAGACGATACTGTATGATATCACTTGTAATGTGGAATCTAAACAGTAATACAAATGAATGTATATGCAAAACAGAAACAGACTCACAGATATAGAAAACAAACTAGTGCTTACCAAGGGGGGAGGGGCAAGGTAGGGCTATGGGATTAAGGGAAACAAACTACTATGTCTAAAATAGATAAGCAAGAAGGATATATTGTATAGCACAGGGAATTATAGCCATTATCTTGTAATAACTTTTAATGGAGACTTATCTGTAAAAATACTCGATGACTATGCTGTACACCTGAAACTAATGTAATACTGTAAATCAACTATATTTCAATAAAAATTTTTAAATAATACAAATGAATCTATATACAAAACAGAAACAGATTCACAGACAGAAAACAAACTTATGGTTACCAAAGGAGAGAAGGAGTGGGAGAGGGACAGGTTAGGAGTGTGTGACTAACAGATGCAAACTATTATACTGTATATAAAATAGATAAGCAACAAGGATTTACTGTATAGCACAAGGAATTATATCAAATATCTTGTAGTAACCTATAATGGAATATAATCTGAAAAAGAAAAACTAAATCACTATGCTGTACACCTGAAACTAATACAATATTGTAAATCAACTATACTTCAATTAAAAAAATTTTTTTTTTAATGGTAGAATTTTGAATCCCCAGGATTTTGTTTCTTTGATTAGAAGTAAATCAATATTTTTCTGAAATATTTATTGTTCATTAGTATTTCCTTTAAAAGTCTTAAAATTCATTTATGTATATAATGCAACACCATTCAAAATCTTAGGGATTAATTTTGAAATTGCTGAAGTGATTGAGAAGAACAAATTACACTTAGAAAATTCTGAAAATGAAAAGTAACAAGGGACTCACTCTACCAATTAATAGGCTGTACGTAAAGCTACAGAAAATATTAATGCACGTGATTGGCTCAACAACTGGCAAATGGATCAGTTGAACACAGACAGACCTAAGTATAGATGATAATTTAATTTGTTAAAAAACGTGTTGTGCCTGTTTCTTTCTCTTCATAATTGTCACTTGATTAACAACTTGAAAAAAATGCAGAACTTTAACTCCTATCATGCACCAAAGTCTAAATGTAGTAGAGAATTAAATATAAACAATGATGTCATAAAACTATTAGAAAAAAATTGTATGAAAAATTATTGGATTTGAGAATTATAAAAGTTAAAAAGCAAACTTAAAGCAAATATTTCACTTATTTAAAAGCCTTTAGTATTTAGCCTTTTACCATTATATAATATCTATTTTCTGTTTATTGCTTTTAATCTTAAATGCCAATTTTATGTTAATATTACCACTTCAGCATTTCTGGTTTTGTTTATTCACCTAGTATTTTCTTGATCCATATCTTTATTTTCTTCTTTTTATAAGCCAAATTTTATTTAAGTAATATATGTACATGATTTTTTAGAAAAATCAAAGAGTACAGTGACCAAATTGCAGTCGGTCATGTCTTTCCCTACCCATTCCCAGTCCTGCTCCTCAGAGTAATGTTTTTATTTCTTTTAGCTTTTTCTTCTGATATTTATTCTACATAATTATTTAGTGTCATTTTTGACAGCAGTTTGCTAATTGAATATGATGAACAGAAAGTATTAAGTACAAGCAAACCTTAGAAAGACATATACAAAATAGAGGGCAGTAACCCCCTAAAAACATTAGGGGCCCCATGGCCACCTCAGTTAAGTATTTGGGCATTCAGTGGTTGGGGCATGTCATCAAAATAGTGAACTAGTGTGATGTTTTATGGAATGTAAAGATGATCAAGATATCTGTGCACTGTTTTGGTGGTCAGACTCAAGTGTTGCCCCTGGTGGCCCCCACCTCCTGCTATTCATGTTCTTGACCCATCCCTTTGAGTGTGTTGAGACCTGTGACTTGCTTCTAACCACCAATTATAGCAAAGGTGATGGGAGGGCAATTCTGTGATTACACTATGTTATGCAAGACGCTATCTTGCTAGCAGGTTTGCTCTCAGGATTCTCCTTGTTGGCTTGACAGGTAATTGATCATGTTGGAGAAGCCCACGTGGCAAGGAACTTCTTGGCCCTGAGAGTTGTTTCCAGCCAGTAGCCAGCAGGAGGTCAAGGCCCTCAGTCGACAACCAACGGCAAGGAAAGAAATTCTCCCAACAACATAAGTGAGCTTAGAAGTAGATTCTTTCCCATTTGAGCCTCCAAATGAGAATGTAGCATAGTGAATATCTTGATTGCAGCCCTATGAGACCCTAAGCAGAAGATTCAGCTGTGCTGTATCTAGATTCCTGACTCTCACAGATTGTGAGATGTAGATAACCAAGACAACTGTTTATGACAAAGCAGGAAAATTAACACAGTGCTGAAGCAACACTGTGAAAGTTATACTTTTGTCCATTCCAGGTAAAAACAACTTACTTTGAGTGGTCCTTGTTAATTGGAGAAAAAGGCATTAGCCAGGTTAGTAGCTGCTTATGAAGTGCCAGGGTCTGCAACTGCCGTGAAGGTCACCACCTGATTAAGCTTATGATGATCCATAGTTGTTCTCCAGGATCCATCTGACTTCTCTGTTGGCCAAACTGGTGAGTTTAATAGGGGTATGCTAGGTTTCACCGCCTTTGCCTCTTTGAAGTTTTTGATTAAATTCTGTAATTCCCCTGGGGATGTAGTATTGCTTCTAGTTTATTATCTTGGTAAAGAGAGGAAGTTCCATGAACTTTGCTTTAGACATTCCTACCATAATGCCTCTTATCCCACGGGTCAGAAAGTTAATGTGGGGTCCTTTCAGTTGCCAAGTATGCCTCTTCCAAGTATATATTCAGGAACCAGGGAAATAGCCACAGGGTGAGTCCCTGGACCATTTGGGCTCACTTTCAGTCAGACTGGAGTTAAAACCCCATGTATCACCTGACCCATGTATCATGTATCACCATAAGCCTCTAATTTAACTTGTGGACCACAGTGCCAGGAAATAAGGGCGATTCAGAGACAGTGTCTATTAATAAGAGTATTTCCTTTTTACAGTACATAGTACCTCTGATTAATGGCTGCAAGTCTCTGGGGAAGGATTAGAGGAGGGTGTATGGTGTGACTTGCAATAGCTGTGCAGGGTCCTTTTTCAAGGGACCTGGTTTCCACTTTGTTCAACTGACTCTGGATCTGTGAGCTAACCCAGGTTTAGTAACTGGTGAGAAGGCTATATAACTCTCCAGTGTGTTGGAGACAAAGTTAGACTTCTGGCTACCAGACCTAGAGTTTTTCCTGTTATATAAATTAAACAGTATTCTACTAGGCTGCCCACCTGTTTTGTTCCTAGGGACACTGTAATCAGCTGCTGCCAAAAATTTCTGTGGGCCAAATCATTCTGGTGACAAGTACATCCCTGCCTCCCTTTACAGATAATGTACCCACCTTGTCTTTGATGATTAAGTATAGCCACTTGGGCTGTATTAGCTTGGCTCTCATCATCTCCATTGATGATCTTCTTAATGACCACATCCCCTACACTCATACCAGGCTCACAAAGGAGAGTAACCACAGACCTTTGTAAGAATGGGAGATGTAGCTCCTCCCTTCACTAATTGCTTTCTGGGCCCTTTTGTGTAACATAGTTGAGGAATAGCAGTATGAAATTCTCACGTGATAAATCCAGTCCAACTCCCTAAATCATTAGATTCTTTCCTCCCTCCATCCATATCAATGCCAGGAAAGCTCTGGCATCTCAACCTTTAAATCCAACTTTTAGTGCACCAACTAGATAATTAATAATTAGAGCCATTTTCAGGTGCATGGACTAATGTAGTAAATCTGATATCTCTACTAAGTGCACCCATGTCAATTAATTTGTCCTGATGTAGCATTATATTTCATCCTCTTTGGTCAAATACTTCAGGAATCTACTCCACACATGGTTCTCCAATTTCTGTTGGGTATGTAAGCTATTTCCTCTTGGGTCATAGTGTGTACCTGTACCCCTGGAGCATGCTGAGGTTTGACCGTAGTTATGGATCTAATGGCAAAAGGAGTTGGTTGTGGTGGGTCTTCAGGAGAATGAGCATCCTCCTTCAAGGCATCTGCCCGTGTGAGATCATCAGAAGGTTTTCAAGCCATGGCAGGCTAGTGTTCTTAGATGCTGGAAAGCAAGCTACTTCCACTGGTATGAGAGGCTCCCAATTAGTGGTGAGGGGCTAAGGGAGTGGGAAAGAGGTCAAAATTGTTAGTTTCATCTAAGACCAACTAGATATCTCCATTCTAATTTCAGGATCTCATTCTTTCCCGATCAAGGTTTTATTTTTCAAATGAGAAACTTGATGAGATTGAATTCAGCTGTTTTTGTAATTCAGCAACCTACACAATTAAATTTTTAGCTTGACTTTCGGCAATATCAGCCCCATACGTATAAGAAGAGATTCTTCCAGGGGAATCATGGAAGCTCTCTGGTTCTCACACTGTTACTTAAGCTGAGAGTTAATGGACTTGAGCTTGTCATTTTCTAAGTGCTCAGTTGTACACAGAAGTATCTATCTCATACTGTTGTCCTCACAGTTATCACTACTGCTGTAATAGCAAACATAGCAGCCACTTAAGTTCCCAAGGCATGTGCTTGAGTTGACACTTCATCACAATGAACCACAGGTGTTAGCTTCACTGATTTTCTGAAACTACTGTATGCCATAGATTACTAGCATCCCATTTCCTTGGCGAGCAGCTCAGCCCTGTGCTTAATCCCAAGGGCATGACCAAACCAGTCCCCAAATCTTATCTTTACTGGTTTATCATCTGGAACCACTCCTGGGACTAATTCTGTACCAGTCTGGATTCAATCAGAAGTCGAAACTACAGAGTAATTTGAATTGGTAATATGCATTATACATAATTGCTAAACTATGATAGAAGAGTTAACTATAAAGATGTAAAAATAACACTAAGTCTCCTAGGGCTGAAGGAGATTTCTCAAGGAAAGACAGCCTTGGAAGAGAGGGGTTCCCTTCCCCAGGCGGGGGTTCAGACCTTGTTGGAGAAAGTGGACTTAAAGCCTGTTGAATGACAGAGAAGTTCACTGGATTGCCTTAACCAGAGCTGGTTCACAGTTTCTGGGCAGCAGGAAACAATATTCTGAGGTACAGTCATGTTCAGCATGGTAGACAGTTGTACAGTGAAAGATGAGGCACTGCTGCCAGCATGAGACCTGAAGCATGCCAGTGTCTCTGTCAGTAGGGCTGCATCAGGAGGGTAATCACTAATCCCAGGCTGGAGTACAAGGTTGCCAAAGGACTGCATACCCTTGGCGTGAGCCTGGGACAAACACCACTGGATTTCCTTTTATGCACTTGCTGCTATTGGACTATGCAGCAAGAGCAAGAAAAGCTACACTCTGCCCTGTCGAAACCAGGAAGAGAAAACCCCTTTCCTTCTGCAGTGTCCTTCCAGAGCTCTATGCTAATAAAGCTTAAATAGTGCTTGCTGTGAAAGAGAAATGCTTATAAAGTCCAGTTCATTATTATAGAGCAGATACTGAAGGGTAGCTTTGGAGCCGAGGCACAGTAAATTGATAACTGATGAAGAGGCTTTCCTTAAATGTCTGGTGTTGGCAGCTATTTGCCTTCTTAAGAGAGAGGCATTGAATGCAGATTAGATGCTCTGTATGTTGAGGTGGAGTTTGTATAGATTATCTGACTTTAACTGTTGGTCCTGACATTTATGAGATTTTCTCTTTTTCCTTGGAATTTATGAATTTTATCTTGACTTGCTTATATGTGTCATTTTCCCATTAATTCTGGCAACAACTAGATAAGCTATGTTAATGTACAGATGTAAATCTTTCACTGATCAGGTGGTTTTTCCTCTTAAAATGATCAGTTTAATTGTATTCTCTTTTTTCCCCTTCTCAAACACCTGTACTTGTTAGTCTTAGATATATCTACCAAATCTTTTACCCCTTACCTCATGAATTCCATTTCTGTATTTTTATTTTGTGTTGAGATTTTTTTTTCCCCATTCAACTTCCAGGACGTTAAATTCATTCTCGGTAGTGATTATTCTTAGGTTGATCCAATGAATATTTAAATTTGATAGTCTTTTTTTTTTTTAGACTTCCAGAAAGTCTTTTTATGCTTTAAATCTCCCATCTGTTTCATATATACCCAATTTACTTTTTCTTTTCTCCTTCTTGATTGCTGAGTCTTTTAGGCATATTATTTTGCTTTGACTTCTTAAGGCTCTTTTCAATTTGGGTGGTCAAATCCAAATTATTAGGATCCCTCCATTGGCACAAATTCATATATAATAGGTGTTGCCATGGTCTCCATTCCTGTGAGTATCACACTAACCAACAGTTCTGTTAATTGGATAATGTTTTCCCAGGCTTAGGAGTAGGAGGCAACTCAGCTTATTGTAATAGTCCCCTGCAATTCCTCTGAGGCCAAGAATATAAAAACTTTACATTAAGAGAATTGATATTTAAAATGTCATTTTAATTTATCTGTACCATTTTATTTAGACATCGCTATTACAGTACTCAGCTTCAGACCTAGTTAGGTTATCAGATTAAACTGAAAAGTATACTTGTTGACAGAAGCTTTCTATTTCACAGGCTGAATAATACAAAACAAAAGAAAAACAAAACTAAGATTAGCATCAAGTAAAAGTATGAAATGGGAGTTATTTTTCTGAAAATGGCATTGAAATGATATTACAATCTGTGATTCCATTCGTAACTCTGGAATAAAATCTGGCCTGTCATGTGATGTCACACCATTTATCTGAGCTTAAAAACAAATTTCTCTAAGTTTAGGTGATAATATAGTTGTGTAAAAGGACAGTGATATGATCATATTGGCCAGAAACTGCAGTTAGTTAAAACACAAAAATCAACAAGAAGAAAAAGCAGCCTTTAGAGAACTCTGAAAACCAAGAACATTTAGCTCATATCTGAGGGTAAAATAACAGTCTAGTTTCATGGAGTAATAAAGAACTCTTAGTCTACCTATGTAGTATTTATTTTTTTATTTGCATTCACAGAAAGCATGTATATGATATTACTAAGGGCTATGGTGAAAAAAATCATCTAAATATTAATTTATTATATAGTGATTCTTGGTTGGGAAGAGGGAGGGCCCTTTATTCATTTAAGATTGCTAGTTAGGGTCTTTAGTTTATGAAGAAACTATATTGCCATCTGCTTGTATTTCTCCAAAGCAAATGAATCTACTCTTAAGCAACAGTATAGAATACTAATTCTCTATGACCTTGTCTGTTTAACCAAGGTCCTATCAAATGGTCTGCCGAAAGAAGTATATTTATCTAATAGAGTTTGAAGAATGTGCACTCAGTGTACTGTGTAGATATCCATATTGAATTGATTATCTTTTTTTTAGGTTTAGTTTATAAGAAGCTTAGAGGCAGATTTAAAACTCATTTTTAACCATGACATTGACTGTTCTGTTTCACATATTTCTATTTCCTCTTCTTATCCTTGACATTTTCTTTTGTTTTCTCTTTAGTTTTTCTTTCTCAGTTTTTAAAATATTATACTCCTAACTACTACAGATTTCTTCTTATACTGTAATATGATAAAATCATACAGCAAATGTCATTATATTTATCATTTGACTGTTATCTGTGATTCAGATGCTGGCTTATGGTTTCCCTTTAAGGATCTGTGGCTAAGTTCTCAGAGATTTTCATTTTAGTAAAGTCTTAGGTTTAAACTTCTTGGAATGAATCAAGGGCAAACCTGTCAGTGTCACAGTTTGAATTTTTGCATATCTGTTTGTATGCTACTATAAATGCATGTGTGTGATACCATTTACTTTAAAAGTAGAATCATACATTTCTCTTTTTACTTAATATGTCACAAATAACTTAACTGTATCATTAGTGCTAACGTATCAATACAGCTCATTTGTATAGTTACATTTTATTCTAGTTTGGTGAAACCTTCTTTTATAGACATTTAAATTGATAATATTTTTGCCGCAATAAACAGTACTTACAGTATCCATGCAGGTGAGTATTATTTCTGTGTAGGAAGAAGGCTGCATATAAATATTTATAGCCAGAGGGGCAGATTTTGGCAGAGATGACTGGCCACTTAGCAAAAATTTATTTTTCTTTTTTCATTGTGGAGAAAGTTCCAGGAGGGTACTGGCCAAAACAGACTTCATGTTTCTGCTCCCCTTTTATCTAGATGTGGCTAGTTTACAAGTTCTTGCCAATGAAGTATTAGAGAGAGTGATAAGTACTACTTCCAAAGCTGAATTACAGAAATCTGCCATGCTTTTCTGTGTTTACTTCTTCCATCAGCTGGATATTGACTTTTCAGGATCAACCTTAGAAACCTCTTAGGATAATAGAGCCTCTGTCAGCTTAGGTCCCAGAATGATTGTGTGACTATACCTTGTATTTTAGATGTTCTAAGGCTATGACCTTCTCTTTGAGAGGCTGTGGGTATGTTATTAGAAATGTTTCTTCTTGTAATCTTGGAGTAATATCTTTCCTTGCTCCCTAATTGAGGACAACCAACATTTAAATGTAATGTGTGTTTCTTAAGGTGGAAGCTTAAATCATTGATTTAGAACTTCTTTTATTATAAAGTATGTGAAGCTATAAACTTCCCTCTAAGCACTGTTTTACCTGCATTCTACAAATTTTGATATGTTGTATTTTCATTATCATTCACTTCAAAATATTCCATAATTACCAGAACATTTGGGGATATTTTAGGTAACGTTTTTGTTACTGATGTCTAATTTAAATCCATAATGGTCCGAGATTTTCCATCCTTAAAAACTCATAAAGACTTGCTTTTTGGTCTTTTGGTGCATGTTCAATGTGTACCTAAAATGAATGTGTATTCTCTAATTGTTGGTGTTGTGATTATACATGTTGATTAGGTCATGTTTATTAGCAGTGCTGTTCAGATCTTCTATATGTTTGCTATTTTTTGTTTGCGTGTTTGCTTCTGTTATCATTTACCAATAGACATACAGTAAAAATCTCAACTATGGTTATCGATTTGCATATTTTTCCTTTCAGTTCAGTTTTTGCTTTATGTATTTTGGGACTCTTGTTATTTGGTATATAAAAAATTATAATTGTTTTATCTTCCTGATGAATTTAGTACTTTATTATTATAAAGTATGTTTTTTTAGTAATGTAACACTGACATTTATTTATTATTTTATTTATTTATTTATTTATTTATGGCTGCATTAGGTCTTCGTTGCTGCGTGCGGACTTTCTCTAGTTGCAGTGAGCGGGGGCTGCTCTTCCTGTGATGCGTGGGCTTCCTCATTGAGGTGGCTCTCTTGTTGTGGAGCATGGGCTCTAGGCTCAGGCTTCAGTAGTCGTGGCTCGTGGGCCCGAGAGCACAGGCTCAGTAGTTGTGGCACACGGGCTTAGTTGCTCCATGGCATGTGGGATCTTCCCAGATCAGGGCTGGAAACCCGTGTCCCTGCATTGGCAGGCAGATTCTTAACCACTGTGCCACCCAGGGAAGTCCCATAAAATAGTTTTTTTTTATGTTTGTAATTCCTGTTTTGATTTCTTCGTCTGCTGTAAAACATAGTCATACAGCTTTTTTTATAGTTAATGTTGCATTGTATACATTTTTTTTCTCCCTTTAGTGCAACCTATCTGTGCTATTATATTTAAAGTGTGTCTCTTGTAAATATCATGTGATTGATTTTTATTCAGTCTGGGTAGTTTTCTTTCAAGAGGAGTGTTTATTAGTCTATCTGCTTGGTTTTGTTTTCTTTGAGAAGTTTTTATGTTGCTTTTATTTGAAAGATACCTTTTGGCCAGATACAAAATTCTAGATGGGCAGTTTCTTCTTTTTTATTTCCTCTACCTTTATTGAGATAAAATTGACTATAAGATTGTGTAAGTTTAAGGTGTACAGTGTGTTGATTTGATACATTTGTATGTTGCAAAATAATTACCACCATAGCTTTAACTGACATCTCCATCCCTTCACATTATTACCATTTGTTTTTTCTGGTGAGAACATTTAAGATGTACTCTTTTAGCAACATTCAAGTATATAATACAGTATTATTAGCTATAGTCACTGTTCTGTATGTTATATCCCCAGAATTTGTTAATCTTTCAACTGGAAATTTGTACCCTTTGACCAACTTCTCACCATTTCCCTTACCCCCAAGCCCAGGTAAATACTACTCTGTGTCTATTTCTCTTGAGTTTGGCTTTTTTTTTAGATTCCACGTATAAGTGATATCATATAGTATTTGTCTTTCTCTGACTTACTTCACCTAGTACAGTGCCTTCAGGGTTCATCCAAGTTGTTGCAAGTGGCAAGATTTCCTCCTTTCTCATGGACGAATTAGTATTCCATTGTGTATATACATACACCACATTTTCCTTATCCATTCATCTTTTAACAGACACTGAGGTTGTTTCCATATTTTGGCTATTGTGAATGCAGTGAACATGGAAGTGCAGATATTTTAATAAAATCCTGATTTTAATTCCTCTGCATATATACCCAGAAGTGGGATTTCTGGATCATATGGTAGTTCTATTTTTTAATTTTTTGAGGAACGTCTGTACTGTGTTATGTAGTGGCTGTACCAGTTGGCATTTCCACCAACAGTGCACGCCCTCACCAACACTTGTTATCTCTTATCTTTTTAATAGCCGTTCCAAACAAGTGTGACATTAATATCTCTTTGTGGTTTTGATTTGCATTTTCCTGATGATTAGTGATGTTGAGCATCTTTTCACGTATTTCTTGGCCATTTGTATTCCTTCTATGGAAAACTATTCAGTTTCTCTGCCAACTTTTATTTATTTATTTATTTATTTTTGGCTGTGTTGGGTCTTCGTTTCTGTGCGAGGGCTTTGTCCAGTTGCGGCAAGCGGGGGCCACTCTTCATCGCGGTGCGCGGGCCTCTCACTATCGCGGCCTCTCTTGTTGCGGAGCACAGGCTCCAGACGCGCAGGCTCAGTAGCTGTGGCTCACGGGCCCAGCCGCTCTGCGGCATGTGGGATCTTCCCAGACCAGGGCTCGAACCCGTGTCCCCTGCATTGGCAGGCAGACTCTCAACCACTGCGCCACCAGGGAAGCCCTCTGCCAACTTTTAAATTGGATTTTTTTGCTGCTAAATTTAGTGATTTATTAAATTTGATTTAATATAGAAATGCAATTTTATGTAGTATAGAAATGCAACTGTTTTCTGTTTGTTGATTTTGTATCCTGCAACTTAATAGGTTTATTTGTTCTAACAGTTTTTTGATGGAGTCTTTAAGATTTTCTGTATGGAAGGTCATATCATCTGAAAAAAAGAAAAGTTTTACTTCTTCCTTTTCTATTTGGATACCTTTTATTTTTCTTGACTGATTGCTCTGGCTAGGACTTCTAGTATTATGTTGAATAGGCGTGATGAGAGTGTTTGTTGACTCTGGTCTTTCCTGATCTCAGAGAAAATCTTTTCAGCCTTACACTATTGAGTACTGTTGGCTGTGGGTGTTATATATGGCCTTTATTGTGTTGAGGTTTGTTCTTTCTATACCCAGTTTGTTTTAGAGTTTTTATCATAAATGAATACTGTATTGTGTCAGAAGCTTTTCCTGCACTTATTGATAGGATCATGCAGTTTTTATCTTTTATTCTATTAATGTGGTGTATCACATTTATTTTTGCATCTTGAACCATCCTTGCATCACAGGACTAAATCCTGCTCTATCATGGTATATGATCCTATTAATGCATCGTCGAATTTGATTTGCTAATATTTGTTGAGGATTTTTGCATCTATGTTCATCAGGAATATTGGCCTTTTCTTGTGGCATTTTTTGTCTGGTTTTGGTATCAGGGTAGTACTGGCCTCATAAAATGTGTTTGGAAGACTTCCACACTCTTCCTTTTTTTGAAAGAGTTTGAGGAGGACTGGCATTAATTCTTAGAATGTTTGTTAGAAGTCACCAGTGAAACCTTCTAGTCCTGGACTTTTGTTTGTTGGGAGGCTTTTAATTACTGATTCAAACTCCTTGCTAGTAATTGGTCAGTTTAGATTTTCCATTTCATCGTGATAAAGTATTACTAGGTTGTATGTTTCTAGGCATTTACTCATTTTTTTCCTAGGTTGTCCAATTTGTTGGCATATGATTGTTCATAGTAGTCTTTTATAACCCTTCGCATTTTTGTGGAATCAATTGTAACATCTCTTTTGTTTCTGATTTTATTTTTTTGAGTTCTCTGTCTTTTTTTCTTGGTGAGTCTAGGTAAAGGTTTGTCAATTTTGTTTATTTTTTCAGAGAACCAGCTTTTAGTTTCATTGATCTTTTCTGTTGGCTTTTTAGTCTCTATTTCATTTATTTCTGCTCTAATGTTTATTATTTCCTTCCTGCCACTAACTTTGGGCTTCATTTATTCTTTTTTTTTTTTTCAAGTTCCTTGAGGTGTAAAGTTAGGTTGTTTATTTGAGATTTTTCTTGTTTCTTGAGGTAGGTATTTATCACAGTGAACTTCTCTCTTAGAACTGCTTTTGCTGCATCCCATAAACTTTGGTATGTTACATTGCCTTTTTCATTTGTTGCAAGAGAAGAAGAAAGGAATAGAGAGGAACTACAAAAACAGCTTGAAAACAATGAACAAAATGGCAATAAGCACATACCTATCAATAGTTACTTTAAATGTAAATTCACTAAGTTCTCCAATCAAAAGATACAGAATGGTCGAATGGGGAAATAAATAATAAATACATTCTGTATTGAATTCTTCACTACGGTCATTGTATTCTTGTTTCAAAATTTTCTGTTTGGTTCTTTCTTTTGTTTTCTGTCTCTTGTTGAACTTCTCATTTTGTTTCTTGTATTTTTTTCCCTGATACATTAATCTTTTATATGTGTTCTCTTATAGCTCTCTGACCATCTGCAGAACAATTATTTTGAATTCTTTGTCAGGCAATTCCTGGCTCTTCATTTCTTTGGGCCAGTTACTATAGGCTTACTGTATTCTTTGGTAGAGATATATTTCCCAAATTCTTCGTAATCCCTATTGCTTTGTTTTCCTGTTCATGCATTTGAAGAAGCTGTTACCCCTTCCAGACTTTATAGACTGAATTTGATAAGGGGAGGCCTTTCACCTGTGGGTGAGAGGACACTGGATCATGCTGTGACACTGGGTATAGTGATGCAGGGTGACAAATGTGGGGGCATGTGGCAGCTTGGGTCCATGTGGGCATGATGTGTCTTTAGCTCAGGCCACTGGGGTCCACACTGTTGACAACTGTGTGGTTCTTGATAAGCACTGTGGGGGATCTGCAGTAGTTCTAAGCAGTGCCTCTAGATTTGTCAGCTAGGGACCAAGGCAGGCTGTGGTAGAGGCCAGTCACAGGCACCCTTGTAGTGATGAGGGCCACTGCAGAGAGCAAGGATTGGGGCCAACTGTGGTCTCATTGGCTGAAGTGGAGTCCCTAGCCATCAGCTTCCTCTCCTATGGTTTTTCTACAGTCTCCCCACAGGTGTGCACACTGCATTGGAGGCTGGTGGTGGGCATTGGACAGGGGTATGCAATGCACAGCTTGGGGTGGCTAAGTTTAGGTGGGCATGCTGGTGCTGGCCAGTGACAGGAGGCAGGACCTGATCTGGGCCCACAAGAAGCTGTGGGGTGCCTTGGTTTTAGGTGGTGCTCACCGGTGGCTGCATATCCCTCCCTTCTGCCACATGCATGCTCGTTGCAGTGGAGGCCAATGATGGCTGTCAGGCTAGTAGTGCACAGTTGGAGGGGCAATCCCTGAGCATGGGCACAGTGGTGGGGTTCAGAGTGGGTGGGTGGTGTTAGGCTGGTATCTTGCATTTGTGCAGCTGCATCAGCCCTAGTTGGCTGCACGTGTGGCTCCCTGGCTCTGCTGTGGGTGGGTAGGGATTCAGGTGGCTGGCGTCTTATACTCTCGCAGCTGTAGAGAGCTATAATGTATATATTCTCTCTCTCTTTCTCTTTCTGTATTTATTTATTTATTTATAAAAGAGCATATAGTGGCTAATAGTGTAGGTCTTGGTATTGGTGGGGGAAGGGTGCAGAGAGGGACTCAGGAAGTTGGCATCAGTGAACACAAACACAAATACCTGTGGGGGAAAAGCTGGCAACATCTGTGGGGGTCTACAATGGCCTTTGACTTCCTCGTTGGTGAAATTTGCTGAGTTTGTCTGAAGAGCAGGTCTCTGTGAATTGTGATCCCTCTGGCAGCTTGTCTGCTAATAATAGCTTCTGCTTTTATTCCTTGTTCCTAGCCAGCTCAGTACATCTCAGGTTTGCTGGTCTAGGTGGGGCGAAACCAAAGCAGGACCACTGTACGTTGCGCTGTGAAGCTGGAGAAGCTGGTCAGTCACCCCACACTTCTTTTCTTGGCAAGAGGAACTCTTTCTAA
The DNA here is from genome assembly GCF_009873245.2 of Balaenoptera musculus. Lineage (NCBI taxonomy): Eukaryota > Metazoa > Chordata > Mammalia > Artiodactyla > Balaenopteridae > Balaenoptera > Balaenoptera musculus. The sequence goes on along the minus strand of NC_045788.1, from coordinate 17,732,532 downwards.
CTGGGAAGTTCCTTCTGAGCACTGAACAGTGCCAGTTTGGGGAATGGGATGATGCAGGCAAAATGGAGTTACCTTCCTTTTCTTCTAATGTGATTATTCTCAGTTTTGTTGTTCTTAAAACTTCGTAAGTGGACTATAGAGGTCTCCTGGATCTGGTTTTATTCTTGGATAGCTGTTCAGACGTTCATTTTTATGGGACGATGGAGAAGCTGGGTTTTATCCCCAACTGACGGACAGTTTTTTCTTTCTTTCTTTAAATATGTCATCCCATTATCCACTGACTTTTATTATTTTTAATGAGAAGTGTGCCATATATCTTATCCTTTTGTCTCCTGTATGTACCCTATGGATGCTTTAAATTTTTTTCTCTTTATTGAAGATTCCCAGCTATTTAGTTTTGATGTACCTTATGTAGTTTTTTGTTTTATCCTCTTCTTTTCCCCATCAGCCAAGGCCCTATATATTATGACAGGTTGTATCATCCATCCACCTGTGCCCATACTTGGCAGTGCCTCTAATACTCATCAGTCTCTGCCAGTCTAAGAAGGGCTTGTCTCTCTGGAGTTAGTTGTTTAGATTCCTTTGCCCCTACATGTCTCTGATAAAGGTATAACTTCGTTTCTTTCCAGGTGAATAACCAATTATATCAGTATTATTTATTAAATAAACCACCCTTTTCCATCTAAAATTGAAATATCTCTTCTGTTACAGCTTGTTTTAAATATACCTGGATCTGTTTCTGTGCTCTGTTGTCTTGTATTACTTTTCTAGGCGTACATTGTTTTCAATCTATATTGTTTTCAGTATTTTTGTATTGTTTTAATATTTCTAATGCAGGTCCCTCCTCGTTAGTCTTACTTATTCAGAATGTTTTGGGCTCTTCATATATAACTGGTGGGATTATAAATTAACATTTATGCTTTGGGAGCTAAAGAAAAATTTGGTCACCGTGTTCAGAGTGCGTTCACAATGCTGGGCCCCATATAGAAGTGGGGAGATGGCTTCCTTCTCTGCTGTGTGCCATACTTCATTACCTGGGTCACAAAGCATTTCTGCTTTGCTCCTGAGTCTCAAAGTCACTGCTAACCTGCTCTATCCATTCTTAGGCCTCACCATCATTTTTAGCCAAGAGGGCCTGTACACATTATGCAACAGAGGTGAACCCTGAACAGATACCATGCCGTTCTTTCTTTTTCTTTTTAGCCTCTCCTACCACCGTTGTATTTTCTTTGTACTTTTAAAACAAAATCTTCCAGACACTGATGTGATGAGACAGAGAAACAGTGTTATATACATCAGCAGTTAATAATAAAGTCCTCCCTTTCATATTAGAGAAGGAAATACAATTGCTCCTCAGTAGAAGAGATCATTAAAGAAGGGAAAGGGGTATGCTCCAGCAGAATGGGTTAAAATAAAAGGACTGACAACACCTGGTATTGGTGAGGATGTGGAGCACCTAATATCATACATTGCTGGAGGATGTATAATTTAATACATCTGTTTTGGAAAATTGGATGACATTGTGTACTGGCCCTCAATATATATGTATTCTGTTTGTTAATAAGTCTGCTACTAGGTATATATACAGCAGAAAAAATGTTTATGTCAAACAATGTGTACAGGTATGTTCATAACAATTTTATTTGTGATAGCCCTAAGATGGAAACGACTCTCATGTACATCAGTAGTAAAATGTGTTATAAAATATGCTATATTAATACAATGAAATACTATCCAGCAGTACAAACAAGGAATTACTGATAACACATACTATAACCTGACTGAATCTCACTGATAAAACATTGACTGGAAGAAATCAACACAAAGCAACAGTATTATATGAATTTCAAAAACATATCTACTGTAAAGGAATATCGTTAAACTATTGACATTTTGATGGTTACTGCTGAAGGGAACATGAGGCAGCCTGTTTCAGTTCTGAAATTTTTTTATATTTTCATTTTGGTTATGGTTATACAGGTGTATGTATATGTAAATTTTCATCAAGGAGTAACTTAAGATTTACGCACTTTACTGTATATAATTATACCTTATACCTAAATACAAAAACTAAAATTGATTTAAAATTTTTTTAAAAATTATTTTATTGGTTTCTCCTGTGCGTTTCCCCCACCTCCCACCCCCAGAAGAACCCGCAACAATTCTGCCTGGTAGTATGCTAAGTGAAATCACATTAAATTTTTCTAGCAATTTGGAAAGACTTTATTGATACAACACTAAACCTTTTTTTAAAAATTCAGTATATGAAACTTATTTAGGTCATTTTCTATATCCTGTAAGTTTTTTATAATTTTCATCATTAAAATTTATACAGTCTTTGAGTTTGTTTTTAGATGATTTTCATTGTGAACAGCCTTCTCAGTCTATTTATATTGCTTATATATTGCCAATATTAAAATTTTATTTTGTACATTTATCTTTTGTCAGTTGTCTTGTCAAATTTTTTAATTCATCTTTCAAGTCAGTTTGGTAGAGACTCAACTTTTCTTATCAACTATAGGAAAGGAGAATTGTGTTTACTAATATTTTACTAATTTTTGCACAAACTAAAAACTTTTAAAATCTGTGTTGAATGCTTAGGGATGCATCCTTGCCTCATTCTATTTTAGAGCTGAAAAGTGTTAAGGATTTCAACAGCAAATAGTTGTAGTCTTGTCTTTATGTTTCCAGCATATCACATAACACTAGTTTTTCTAGACATTTTTTATTAAGCTTGGCTGCAGGATTTTTATCAGATACCTTTTTGAGATCTAGTGTTAAAATCATTTATTTTTCTTTACGTTGTTGATAAATTGAATTGTTTGAGTTCTAATATTGAGTCATCCTTGTATTCCTGGGGAAAAAATGCATTTTATTAATATGGTGTGTATTCTTTTTAATGCTCTGCTGGGTTTTCTGATACTCAGAAAAGCTTATATCTATGTATAAGTGAAGTTACTTTTTTGTGTTATTTTCACAATATGGTTTGAATATTAGTAATCTATAGTTGTTTATAATTATTGGACTTCATATTGACTGGTAAGTCAGACTTATATTGTGCTCTATTTTGCACGAATTTCTGAAACCTAGTAATTTACCTTTGAATCGCCTTTCAACATGAGGGACTCTCTACTTTTATTTGGCTACAGAGAGATAATTTAGGTAAGTAGTTTTCTTGTTAAATAGATACACATGGAAAACAGGACTTTTTGAAAATTTATTTGCTATAATATAAATTTTTTAATTTTAATTTTAGGTTTTTTCCCCCCACAGTCTGTGGTCGATGCCTGGATTGAATCATATAAACAGGACAGGGGACATCGCACTTCTGGATTTAATCAACTTTTTTATCCAGTGTTCAGGATGTCGAGGTACAGAATGTTGGAATAAATGATGTACATTAAGACTGTCAGTCCAGCAGTGTCAAATTTACTTTACCTTGTGTTAGTCATTTTATAATTCATCCTGGAATTATGTGCTCATCTTTTTCTGATAAAATTATTTTTATTTAAGTATATATATTTTTTTCTGGTTTGGTTTTACTCAACAGACTTCTGAATTTTTTAATATTTTGAAGGAAATCTGAAATTAATGAATTTATGAATTGGCTTTTTAGGTCATAAGATTTTATAATTAATATTTACTGATATTATTTGTATCTGTGCTCCATATTGTAAACTGTACTAGTTGCTAAAATTCATTATTTTGAATCCTCATGTTATAGATGAAATGCTTGAAGCTTAAATAATTCAAGGTAACATAAGTATGAAAATCAGTTTTCTTAAGTTTGCAGTCATTTGGAATCCATAGACAATTTGTTAAAAGTAAAGTTTTATTTTTATCATATTAATAGATAACTGATAGATACTTTTCTTCTCTAGAATAAATATTAACAGGTTAAATTGTACTATATGGGGAAAATCAGTTGGTAAACACCGTTCTTTACTTATTAATACAGAAAGAATGGTTGTCTTTTATTGAGATCACTGATCAAATTGATTTCTTGAAGGCTTTCTTATTTCTGACCAAGTTATCGCTCACCATATTGACATAAGAAGTTTTATCAAATATTTACAGAGTACCTAAGTTATACTAAGCACTGTTCCAAAGTATACAGATATTATCAGAAGTCTCTGGCCCCAGTATTGAGTACGTTTAATTTTAAAGAAGGCTTTATCCTCAAGAAAAAGAGGGAAATATACCAATAGTTTACTAAAGTGCTCAGTGCCATGAAAGTGATAATAATAAAACTGGTTACAGTTTAATGACTAGTATGTGCCAAGCTGTGTGCTTTACATACATTAGCTCATTTAATATTGGTTTGACACTTCTATCAGCCAGATGTGATTTTATTCTGTAGTTCAGGAAACTGAGAATACAGGGCTTAGATTAGTTTTTGGACATCATACAGTTTGTAAGTGCCAAATTCACGATTTAGATTCAGGCTTGTCTCAATCTGAAGTCTATATGTCTAACCAGAGGGTAGTGTGGGGATAACGAGGAGGAGCTTCTGATCCATCCTAGGCTGTGTGTTTCTGTGTATGTGTGAATGTGGGGATATTTGTAAGAAAATGCATCTCAGAGGAAGAAACTCTACCCTGGGACTGAGGTTGAGTAAGAGAAAATTAAGGAGGAGGAGAAGGCCAAAGTTACAGATTGTGTAAAAATTCCGGAAGACAAGAAAATACAGCACACTCCAGGACATAAAGAGAGTTTATGGCTGAATCCTAGAGCATAGAGACAGGTGAGGATTGGCAAGAGATTAGTTTATTAGAAGGAAAGTGAGTTTGTTAATTTTACAGTCTTAAAATGGGAAAGGCAAGCACTGAGTGATGTGCTTTACATATGTTATCTTGTCTAAACTGTGAAGGGTCCTGTTAGATTGAGTTTTGATTTTAAAACAACCGGTAGTCTTAAAAAATTTTCCTTTTGTAATTCATTCCCATGGTTCAAAAAACCAAAAAAAAAAAAGATATGTAAAGGAAAGAGCCTTTACCACTTCTTGCCTTCCTATCTATGTCCACAGAGTTAATTGCTCTTAACTACTTTGTTGTATATTCATCTGTCTATCTATATAAATAGGAAATATATGCTCTTTCCGCCCCTCCCCCCCCCAAAAGATACTGGTGTATAGAGAGCTTTCTTGGTTTCCTTCCTTCCCTCCCTTCTCCCCTCCCCTCCCCTCCCTTCTTTTCCAGCATCATAGCATTCATTTCTTTGTGTGTATGTACAACAATTTATTTAACTAGTCTTCTGTTAACAGACCATTGCATTATCTGTAGTCTTTTGCTGTTACAATGAGTAATTTTGTGTGTACCTTATTTGCTCCTGGTGGAAGAATGTCTGTAGGTTAATATATTTGTAATTATATTAGATATTGCCAAATTTCCTGATACGGGAATTGTACCCATTTTTACTCCTATCAGTAATATATGAAAATGTCTGTTTCTTCTTGGTCTTTTCAACAAAGCGTTTTTATCAATTTTTGTATTGCTCTTAGGAATGATTTAAAATATGTCAGTATGATTTTTAAAAATTGAGGTGAAATCACTTAAACAATTAACAACCATTTTAAAGTGGGCAGTTCAGTAGTTTTTAGCACATTAACAGTGTTGTGCAACCACCTCTCTCTAGTATCAAAACTTTTCTTTTTATCACCCCAGAAGAATACCTAATATTCATTATGTAATCATTCCTCTTTCCCTTCTTCCCTGCAACCCTTGGCAATCACTGATCTGCTTTCTACTCCTATGGATTTGCCTGTTTTAGTCATTTTATGTAAAAGGAGTTGTCCAATATGTGACCTTTTGTTTCTGATGTCTTTCATTTAGCATAATGTCTTCGAGGTTTATCCAAGTAGTAGCATGTATTGATAGTTTATTTCATTTTATGTATATGTTACAATTTGTTTATCCATTCCTCTGTCGATGGACATTGGGTTGTTTTCACGTTTTGGTTGCTGTGAATATTGCTGTGAACATTCATGGACAGATATCTGCTTGAGTACTTATTTTTTAAATCTTTGGTGTAAATACCTAGGAGTGAAATTGCTGGATCATGTGGTAATTCTATTTTAACTTTTTGAGGATCTGCCAGACTGTTTTCACAGCAGCTGCACCATTTTAAATTCCAGAAATGTATGAAGATTCTTATTTCTCCACATCCTCTAAAACACTTTTATTTTCCGATTTTTAAATTTTACTGACCTAGGGGTTATGAAGTGGTTTCTTATTATGGTTTTGATTTGCATTTTCTTAACCACCAGTGATCTTGAGCATCTTTTCATGTACTTTTGGCAATTTGTATATCTTTTTTGAACAAATGTGTATTTGATCCTGTGCTTATTTTAAAATTAGATGGTTTTTATTTTTGTTGTGAGTTATTAGAGTTCTTTATACATTCTGAATATTAAATCCTTATCAGATATACAACATGCAACTGTTTATAACTTGCAACTATTGGCTTCCCGCTCTGTAGGTTGTTCTCTTCACTTTCTTAAAGATACTCTTTGATGAACAAAAGTTTTAAATTTTTATGAAGTCCAACTTACCTGTTTTTTAATTTTTTTGTTCATGCTTGTGGTGTCAAATCTAAGAATCCATTGCAAATTCTAAGAGCCTGAAGATTTATCTCTATGTTTTCTTCTAATAGTTTTATCATTTTAGATCTTATATGTAGGTCATTGATCCATGGTTAATTTTTGTATTTGGATGATTTAATTTGTATTTCTCTTACGAGTGTGGCTTGAGAGCCATTTCTATTTCTTTTTCTTGAATTCTCTGTTCTTATTCCTTGCCACTTCCTTTCAGCTGTTTTCATAGATCCTGAAAAAACATTTGACAAAATGGATTTTAAAACATTTTAATAAAACAGACGTAGATGCATATTTTCTTAATATGTTTAAGAGAGAAAACTTACTGTCTCTCACATCAGTGCAGTATAGTAAAAATCTAAAATAGACCCAAGTACCTGTGAAACTGTAGTAAGCAGATATTAAAACATATGAAAGAAGAGAACTACAAAATACAGCTACACCAAGATACCATTTTTGCCTATCAGATTGATAAAAATTAAAAGTCATAACAACACTCTGTTTTTTAGACTGTGAGGAAAGAGACACTATTACATTGTTTGTTGGAATACAAATTGATACAATTCTCATGGAAAGAAATTTGACATTATCTACC